>NC_056745.1:1112363884-1112686384 GCF_019279795.1 Protopterus annectens | reverse complement strand
CTCTGAGCAAGCGGTAAGTGACTGAATAGAGCTGGAGTTCTTTCAGTCGGGCAGCATAGGACAGATTTTTGAGACCCTTTATCCTTTTGGTGAGGAACTTTTGTGGCCTCTCCAGCTGCTGCAAGTGTCGGGTCAGATACATTCCGAATGGGGCATTGTACTCAATCATTGGTCTGATGAGTGATGAGTATAGGGAGACTATGACCTCCCTTGATCTAGATGTGAATCCCTTCATGATAAGGTGGGCAATGTAGAAGGTCTTCCTAACTACTTTAGCTACATGGGTGTCGAATGACAGGCTACTGTCAACCTGGGTCCCCAGGTCCCTGATAACTTCTTCTGTGCTCAGTGGATTGCCACCTATATGGTAGCTAGGGGTAACCTTGTTTTTCCCGAAGGGTATGACTATGCATTTTTTGGCATTTAACTTTAGGCCATGGCTCTGGCACCAGTTATCCGTTTCTGTGAGACCCTTCTGAAGGATATCTGTGTCAGATGTGTTTTCGACTATGGCGCCAGTCATCTGCAAACTTTGCCAGCCATAACCCTCCTGTGTTTGCTTGTACTTCGGAAAAGTAGATGCCAAACAAGAGTGGGCCCAGGACTGAGCCCTGTGGGACACCACTTGTGACAGGCTTTGAGTCTGACATGGCGCCAGCAACTCTGACCCTGTGGGTTCTGTCACTCAGCCAGTTTGCAACCCATCTTGTGATGTATGGGTTAACATTTAAGCTGATGAGTTTTTCAATGATACCCGAGTGGGGTATTGTATCGAAGGCCTTCGCCAGATCGAGGTAGGCTGTATGGACTGCCTTTCCCTCATCAATGGCTTTGGTGACTGTTTCGAAAAAGTCAACTAAGTTTAAAAGGCATGATCTGCCTTTGACAAAGCCAAACTGGGTTGGATCCAAAGTCTGCAAATTCCCTATGTCTTTATTTATGAGGTCCATTATGATCCTCTCCATGGCTTTGCAGATAAGGCTTGTCAAGCTAATGGGGCGGTAATTTCCAGGGTCGGTGGAGGCACCGCCTTTGTGAAGTGGGACCACAGTTGCAGTGCGGCACTCTCTGGGTACGTATCCAGAGGTGAGACTATGATTAAACAGCTGTCCTAGCTGTGGGTTTAATTCCTCGTTGAGTTCGTGGAGCACACAGCCGGGGACACCATCAGGTCCCATGGATGCTGTGTTTTTTGCTTTGGAGAGAGCAGTTCTCACTTGGGCGTTAGAGATGTTTGGGGGGCTGCAATTGTTTGGTATAGATATCTCTCCTTTTGGGAGGGGAGAAGTTTGCACTGAACCTGTCAGCCAGTATGTTGGCAATGTCTGTAGGATCAGTAATCTTCACATCATTTTGAACTAGTTCTGAGCATATCTGGGAGTTTCCTCCCAGGTTTCTAACATAGCTAAAGAAGGCCTTATGATTGTCTTTTGAGTCTTTAGCTATTATTCTCTCAAAATTTGCTTTGGATGATTTTATGAGAGCTCTTAGTTTTTTACTTATAGTGATCAAAGGTGTCTTACCTTTTAAGGATTTTGCTCTATCTTGTAGTAGCTTCCTTCTTTTGTTGTAGAGTTTGTTTATGGCTCGGGTCCACCAGACTGAACGCTTGCCTTTGGTACAAAGAGTCTTTGTTTTGCTTGGGATTGCCTTATCCATGCAGTCCTGCAGGTGCTGGTAGAAGGCATTTGTAAGTGATTCAGCGGCTTGAGTACTGTTTTCCGCCGGCTCTGGGGCCTTAAAGGAGACCACACTAGTCTTTAGAAGTGTGAAGTCGGTTTTCGAGAAGTTCTTTACTGTGGTCTTTTTTATTTCAGGTGGGGGTGGGATGAGGACCTCCAGCGAGATTAGTTTGTGATCTGATCTCACCAGTGAGGAGTATACTTCCGGTGTTGAACATTGTGCTCCCATGTTCGTGATGATGAGATCAAGTATGTTTTCTCCTCTTGTGGGGATGGTGACTAGTTGTTCCATGGCATTTGAGTTTATGAATTCCAGGAACTTTTGGGCTAGGGTGTTTGGGCTTGAGTAGTGTTCCCAGTCTATATTAGGGTAATTGAAGTCACCTAGTATGATGGTGTTTGGTGATACATTTATCCCCTCCAGTGTTTCAGGAAGGCCATGTGAGGTTCCTGAGTTTGTGAGGGTGGCCTGTAACATGCTACAATTTGCAGAGCAGTCTTGCCTATGGTTAATTGCACCTGGATGGTCTCCGATGCATTGTGCGTTGCCACCAGTCTTGAGGTGTGGGTGTCCTTGATGAATATGGATACCTCACCTCCTTTCTTGGCATTGTCCGGATTTTGGGGGCGGAACGCATGATATGAGGTAAAACCTGATAGTGCTGGGGTGCTCTCAGGAGCCTTGAACCAGGTTTCTGTCACAGCACAGACATCGATGTTCTCCATACTGAGAAGGGCCTCGAGTGCGTGCATTTTGAGATTTAGACTTCTGGCATTGAGCAGCATTACCCTTAATTTTTTTCCTTTTTTGTGTTCTAAGGTGGTAGGTTTAGAATTTGAGCCTTGCCTAAAAAAGGCACTATGGGGGTGGCAAGAGCCTTTGCCAATATCCGGAATCCCAGGGGTGACAGGTGCAAGCCGTCCCTTGCGAAGCAGCGTGGCTTGTCCAGCATGTCATCTCAGGCAGACAGACATTGGATCCCCTTTGAATGACACCAGAGTTTAAGCCAATTGTTAAAGCTGATCATCTTATCTCTGTATTGTGGCATCATTCTTGGTGAAGGTAGGATACTGCTCAAGGTCAGGGTCATACCTGCCTGGGCTACATAATCAGAGAGCTCCTCAATGTCTCTTTTCATGTAGTCCAGTTCAGTGGTGCTCTAAGGCTTCATTACATCATTTCCTCTAGAAGGAAGTATTACATCAGCATTCCCTTAGTTGCCTTGCTTTCTCACAGCAAAAGTAGCTAAACCAGTTCTGCACCTGTTAGGACAAGAGCTTAATTACACCAGCCCAAGAACAATAAAGACACCAGTGCACAAGCTATCAACATAAATATCTTACTGTCTGCATTTTCAATATCTGCATTCTTTTCACAGTTCTACTTAGCTACTTCTTTGAAGTAAACTATGATTACATGTTATGACCTGCTTAGCACAGGTAATGCAAGCACTTAAGTAAATTGCACTCAAAGACATTTCTTGTCCTCGCATGTCCTCTCATGTCCTCTTGTATTGAAAAAGAGAAATATCACAATATCTCACACCATGGGAAATGCATATTTTGCAGACCAAATGTATTATTTGTAGGAAATAAGAAAGAAAGACTAAAAAAATACATAACATTTTAGTCAGTTTTCCTTAGCCTAGCAGTAACCTTGGCACCACAAACATAGTAATGTGTTCATCTTTCTGTTGCCGTTATACTCCCATACCTTTAATGATAAAAAGTAAAAATGGAAACTGCTTCGGGCAGTGTGTACTGTTACCAGTACCCACAGATACACCTGGTGAAATGCCAGTAAAAAATAAAAATACTTGCAAGAGAAAAACAATCAAATAAGATAGCAGCATCTCTTTCTGTTGACTGCACCAATAAACACTGAGACTGGTTGCACAATGCAGCAGATCTCAACTGCTTACCTTACATAGCAACAGAACACAGAGTAGATGGCCATGTCCAGCTACTAAGCAAGAGAGACAGAGGGATCATTCAGAAGCATTGCCTTCCTTTATGATGCTCATTTCCTTATACATTCTGTCATTATCCATTGTATTGTGATCAATGTTAATTAGTATAATCAAAAAAATGAGTAAAAGAAAATCTATTTGCCACATTTGGTGGGTTTGTGGGGCCATGTCTGATCCATACTTATGAATTTGAGACCCTTGCTCTAGATAGGAACATAGAAACATGGGTATAATACTAGACAAGCTGTCATAGAGACCATATGACTTCTGGCTATATACACCTTTAAGAAGAGATAGGTAAAAGTTCTTGAAACCCTTTATGAGAACTTAATAATGCCTACCTCCCAAATCAAGTAGGGACAGATATGATAACCAAGGTGTAAATGTATGTCTACACACCTATATGTCAAGACTTGCCTTAAAAGCATACATATAGTAGTGCATTGCTTGAACGGTAATGGCAACTTATTCCATATGCTGGTAATCCATTGCATTAGGAACCTATACCTACAGTGAGCCTTGCTTATTACGCAATAACTCCGTGTATCCTTATGGTAGTAAAGATCCTGAGCCTGCAATGTGAGAAGGAACAGGTGTCGGAGAATTAGATGCATTTGAGGGAGATTGGAGAAATGATGACCCTGACTTGCACCCAGCCAATAATTTGGCTAACAACAACCTCTTTAACACTAATGACAGTAATGATTCTTTTTCCAACAGGGGCCAGAACCACCAACGGAGATACAATATGAGGGGCAGGAAAGAGAACATCAATTACAACAGATAACTTCAGCACCCGTCATTTTATCAAACAATACTGGAGACTTCAAAGTGTACAATTACTCTAATTTTAATATTAGAAATGAACTTTGTAATCTTTTTAGCAAAGGACTGACCTTTGTACCTGATGAGCACTTTGACTTACCAGTGACTTTGATTGACTTGAAGTTATACATCCAAAAACTCAACCTGTCCTTAATTTTCGGAGACAAGCCTTTTGTAGAAGACCCCTTGAGGGTATCTAGTACTTACAATCCACCAATTTACCCCCCTTTATCTCTGTTTGAACACATGCGTGAGGCCGATATCAGGGCTCTCTACAGGACTAGAAAGAGGCATACCATTAAGAATGTTTCAGACAATGAAGTAGAAGCCTTGAACCTAGTTAGAACTTTACTGGTCATAGTTTTGAAACCAGACAAAGTAGGTGGTTTGGTGATCATGGACAAAGAGGAATATGATAGGAAAATGTTGGACATTTTGAACAGTAACATCTATGTTAGATCAAGTATCAACGAAATGAACACTGCATATAATTTTTTTTCCCTTCTTTAGGGACTTATTGATTGAAGGCTTGATCAGCATTGATATTTACAACTATATAGTAGTTCCTAACCCAAAAACACCTAACTTATTTGGTTTACCTAAGATTCATAAAAACCTTCAAACCCCCCTATGAGGGCTTTAGTCAATGCCAGGTCTTCTATTACCTATGCTTGTGCCAAGTTCATTGATGAGCTATTAAAGAAGTATGTGTCCCAAGAGTTACAAATAGTTAAGGACTCCTGGGCTTTTTTAGAAAATGTAGACAAATTTGAATACTTCTATGTATGGCTTTGCCCAGATTTCTTGCTCTGAGGGTGAGAGGTATGACAAATGTGTTAGGGCCATCACCGTCAGCCAGAGACATTTCAAATTGTGACATACTTGTTGCACCCCACTCCCCCATATAGTGACTCTAGATGTGTCCAGGCAAGGCAAGGAGCAGTTATGCAGTGTAAATGTGCAGGGTATCCCCCCATACAAGGTAGAAACAAGTACTACAGTGGCTTTTCATCTGTTCTTGATTTTGCAGAATGGTCTGGTTTCTGTCATATTTTTGTACTGTTGATTTATGCTTATTACTCAAAGTGCTTGTTACTCTGTGTTTTAAGTAGCAATGCTTTAATGACCATCAAGTAAGCTTGTCTGATATCATAACATGTAAGTAAGCTTTAATAAGCATACTGTTAAAGAATTGCCAACATTGAAGCCTTTCTGTTGTTGCCATACAGAGAATACTTAACTAGATAATTTATAAGCATTGGATATTGAAATGCATATGACAGTATTTGTAGTAAAGGACAGCATTACATTATTTTAAGAAGCTCATTACACTTGTTGGAGACTTCTAGTGATCTCTGAGGGCTTTACCAGTAAACTAAACAGCATGCCATTCATGTGTGGTCCATAACCTGTACAGTAATCATTTAAGCAATGTATCTTGAGCTTGTTTCTTGTTTGCTTTTCATTTTTACTTTGATCGTGTTTTCCCCATGAAACAAGTAGATAGTTGTCAGGCAGCAGGTCTTTTTTGGATAAGAAACATTTTTACAAGTGGGAGCATCACAGAGATTGCTACTTTCAGCATGTTACTTGGTACTTTAATAAAGCTGAATATAAATTATAATTAGAACTGCAGTGCAAGGAGAAGTAGTTTGAGTTGAGTGCTGCTTGTTTTTCTTATACTTGATTTTGACTGGCATTCCCGTAATGTATTTAAAAAGTAATTTATTTTTTCATGCCTCACAACCTTTTTGTTTCCATCTAGATATTAAGTAAGCTGTCATGCAGCCAATGCATTTAAATATTTTTATTCTTTTACACTTCATTTGTCTTGATTGGACTCTCATAATGAGGGTTTGGCACCCAGGGCAGCATATTTAATTAAAGTTAGTTTTTGTGGTTTTGAGCATAGCTCCTCCCCTTTCTTGTTGGCCACACCCCTTCCCATTGGCCCCACCCATTCCGCTATCCCCTGCAGCCCCCCTTTGATTTGAAGTCATCAGCCGCCACTGTAGCTGTCTCTCACTAAAAATAATGACTGTGCATAACCTGAAATTTCACAAAGCTCACAAAAGCAAAGACAAGAGAGAACAAAGACGAAGCTTACATTTTTTATACATTCAATTCATCAGTGGTGCTCTAAGGCTTCATTACATCATTTCCTCTAGAATGAAGTATTACATCAGCATTCCCTTAGTTGCCTTGCTTTCTCACAGCAAAAGTAGCTAAACCAGTTCTGCACCTGTTAGGACAAGAGCTTAATTACACCAGCCCAAGAACAATAAAGACACCAGTGCACAAGCTATCAACATAAATATCTTACTGTCTGCATTTTCAATATCTGCATTCTTTTCACAGTTCTACTTAGCTACTTTTTTGAAGTAAACTATGATTACATGTTATGACCTGCTTAGCACAGGTAATGCAAGCACTTAAGTAAATTGCACTCAAAGACATTTCTTGTCCTCGCATGTCCTCTCATGCCCTCTTGTATTGAAAAAGAGAAATATCACAATATTTCACACCATAGGAAATGCATATTTTGCAGACCAAATGTATTATTTGTAGGAAATAAGAAAGAAAGACTAAAAAAATACATAACATTTTAGTCAGTTTTCCTTAGCCTAGCAGTAACCTTGGCACCACAAACAGTAATGTGTTCATCTTTCTGTTGCCGCTATACTCCCATACCTTTAATGATAAAAAGTAAAAATGGAAACTGCTTCGGGCAGTGTGTACTGTTACCAGTACCCACAGATACACCTGGTGAAATGCCAGTAAAAAATAAAAATACTTGCAAGAAAAAAACAATCAAATAAGATAGCAGCATCTCTTTCTGTTGACTGCACCAATAAACACTGAGACTGGTTGCACAATGCAGCAGATCTCAACTGCTTACCTTACATAGCAACAGAACACAGAGTAGATGGCCATGTCCAGCTACTAAGCAAGAGAGACAGAGGGATCATTCAGAAGTATTGCCTTCCTTTATGATGCTCATTTCCTTATACATTCTGTCAAAGGACTGACCTTTGTACCTGATGAGCACTTTGACTTACCAGTGACTTTGATTGACTTGAAGTTATACATCCAAAAACTCAACCTGTCCTTAATTTTCGGAGACAAGCCTTTTGCAGAAGACCCCTGGAGGGTATCTAGTACTTACAATCCACCAATTTGCCACCCTTTATCTCTGTTTGAACACATGCGTGAGGCCGATATCAGGGCTCTCTACAGGACTAGAAAGAGGCATACCATTAAGAATGTTTCAGACAATGAAGTAGAAGCCTTGAACCTAGTTAGAACTTTACTGGTCATAGTTTTGAAACCAGACAAAGGAGGTGGTTTGGTGATCATGGACAAAGAGGAATATGATAGGAAAATGTTGGACATTTTGAACAGTAACATCTATGTTAGATCAAGTATCAACGAAATGAACACTGCATATAATTTTTTTTTCCCTTCTTTAGGGACTTATTGATTGAAGGCTTGATCAGCATTGATATTTACAACTATATAGTAGTTCCTAACCCAAAAACACCTAACTTATTTGGTTTACCTAAGATTCATAAAAACCTTCAAAACCCCCCTATGAGGGCTTTAGTCAATGCCAGGTCTTCTATTACCTACGCTTGTGCCAAGTTCATTGATGAGCTATTAAAAAAGTATGTGTCCCAAGAGTTACAAATAGTTAAGGACTCCTGGGCTTTTTTAGAAAATGTAGACAAATTTGAATACTGTGACAACATATATTTTCTTACAATAGATGTAGTCGACCTTTACTTCTCCATACCCCATGATATAGGGATTGACTATGTCACCAGGAACCTAATAGCACATGGAGTGGAGAGTGATGAGATCCGTCTAATTCAAGAACTATTAGATGTGATCCTGAACAATAACTATGTTGGATTTAATGGGGGCATACATAAACAAATAACTGGAGTAGCTATGTGTTGCCCTTGCGGAGCCAGCTACACCAATTTAGTACTGGCCCAGTGGGAACACGACTACGTATTCAAAGACAACAATTTTCAGAAAGTTAAACTGGTTTTTGGACGACATTTTCATCATGTTTCAAGGTAACGTAGGGGACGCAAGTAACTTTGTTGAATTTTTAAATAACAGCACTCCATTTTTGAAATTCACATTTACTTTTGGTGAAGACACTATTAATTATTTAGATGTTGAATTGAAGAGAGATGACATTCATAGGGGTTATGTTGCTAAAACTTACAGGAAACCCACGCACTCTAACACTATGTTACCCTTTTCTAGTTGCCACCCGCTACACCAGAAAAAATCTGTTTTAAAGGGCCAACTACTGAAGACTCCACTTTCAACAAGGAATGTACCTTGTTGAAATGCATGTTTGAGTCGTGGGTACCACGAATCACTAGTTGATGACACAATAGGAGAAGTTTGTAGGAAAAGGGGTTTGGGTTCTTTTAATCCCATTCTGACTTTGAAGCAAGTCACTGTAAACCTGGTAGAGTCAGACAAAGTCACATTACAGATTCTTGGTGTCCACTCTCCTAGTACGGATCAAACCATTTTTCCCCAAGAGAAGTACAATAAAAAAGTTTCATTACTTCTTTTTCATTAGAAGCTAAATACATTAGCAATGTATTTAGAATTGGCAGTTGTTATCCTTTGAAAAAGAACTCACGGAGAAAATAGGGGACAAACCTGTTATTATTTTCAGAAAGGGCAGAAACCTCAAAAACATTATGGAAAGATCTTCAATAAAACATATTATAACTGAAGGCACATACAAATGTGAGACATGTAACTATTGTAAATTTATATCTACAGGGTCCACATGTATAGTGAAGCAATGTCTGTTTAAAGCAAAAGGGTTGTTACAATTGTAACTCAAAATCAGTGGTGTACTTAGCTGTGTGCCAGTCATGCCCTGCCTTTTATATAGGGAAGACTGACAGAAAACTTAGAGAGAGAATTTATGAACATACATTAGGAAGAAGAGCAATACTAACGCCCTTGCAAGACATTGTAATAACAACCCTTCTCACACTTTCCTTTTTAAAGTTATAGACCAGGTACTTATAGATGAAAGAGGAGGACCCCAACAATTGTTATTAGAGAAAAAGGAACTTATTTGGCAACTTAAAATGAACTCTTACACGCCACCAAGGTTGAACGAAGTTACTTCTTTGACTTGTGTTTTAAAGTTAAGAAACTTGCTAAGATAAGACCTTTTTAAGAATTTTGGGCAATTGGTTCTTATGTTGAACCTTAAGTCTAACTTATAAACTTTAATTCACAAATTTTTAAACTTTAGAAACATTGTTTTTCTGACCTCTGCAGCGTTTCCGCTGTACTTCGATCCTTACCTTATCTTATCTTTACTTTTCATAGTTTCGTTTAGGTTTTGTATGTTTTATTTTGTTAGGTTCTGCATTGTGGTCTGACTTGATTCTTGATTTTTGCTTACTTCTAGACATACACATATTTTTGTGTAAGCAATAACGAGTTTTTAATGTTTAGACCCACGGTATTTTGAAGCGCTGTGTTTACCTATTGTCAATGTCACTGAACATCAACAGCTGCGGATTTACTTAGGTGTTGTGTCTCTTTCTTTCTTTTGTCTTTTACTACTTTATTTACTTGTTACCTTTTTGCACACAGTACCAACTCATCTGCAGAACAATGTGCCGTATTCATGGGCACAGTTGTGAACTGATTTTTTGCTTGTTTGTCTATCCGCTTTTTTTCGCATGCTCAGTATCTGCATGGCTTTTGAATGAAGTGCGGTAATGTGAATCCAGCGGTTTGTTTTGGTTTAGACGTGTCTTTTACGCAATGCCTTGCCGTATTTTTTTTACTGAAACAGCTGCATTTTGACTTGTTTTGGCTGATACAACTGTGCATACTAAAGGTTAGAAAGTGTTCTCATTGTAACTTGGTGCTTTACCCATTGCTTAAGGAACATTTTTAAAAAATAATTTTTCGTATAAAATTCTTTTCCATATACTGGGCCGGATTCATGATGGCTTGCACGGAGTTTACGAGTAGAGTAAGACCCCATGCAGCCATCATGTCCGACGAGCGATCCACGAACAGCCTGTAGGGGCATGTAAGAGAGCTCCTAACACGTCTCCTACATGGAGAGGGCTGTGATATGCAAATTACCTCACTTAGAGCTGAAAGGCATGCAAATGAGGTAAATTTGCAATCCAGGAAGCAGAAACCTGTCCGAGTAGGAGACGTGTTAGCTGCAGAAATGTACTCAGTTGACAACTGAGTACCGTTCTGCAAATAGCACAATGGAGCCTTGTCAGCTCCAAATAAAGGTTTCATATGGTTGGGGAAGCATGCCAATGGCCAAATATACGGCCATTGGAAAGTTTCCCTGATGCAAAATTAAAATAAAAATATTTTTTTTTTCGCCGATTTCCGATGTTTAAGCATAGTGCAGCACCGTGCAAACGGGGTGTGCTATAAAAATCATAAAATAAGGCAATAAAAGCCACAAATATGGAATTTATGAAAATTGTCAAATTTCAATGTAAGGGAATAGCAGGCTGAAGACAACATGGCCACCAAGTAGGGATTGCTAAGGGGAGAAGCCCAGTCTAAGACATGTAACCAAGCATTAGTAGGCAATCCTATGTAAATGAGTGTTAGGATAGTGAATCGCACTTTTACATAGCAAATGAGCACAGTTAGTGGAGTGTAGGAGTACGATATGGGGAGGAACAGAGTAGGAAATAGGTGACATCACAAGGGGGGTATGTATGAAAGTAGTGCAGCTCATTGGAGGACAGTGGTATCTGTTAGGTGTCAGTTAGACATCATGGAAAGAGGTGTGTCAACAGGTAGGCCAGGGAAAGCCAAGAAATGGAAGGTGTATACTGTGGATAACACCGTTTCTTGCTGAGCTGGTATGCGCATGTGTGCATGCCTGTAAACTTGAGTAAGACAGAGTGTGCGCATGGAAGCATGAGTGCGTGCGTTTAAGCCGGAGTAAGCATGTATAAGGCTGTTGGAAGACCTCTAAACTTGTTTGCGCTGTTGTGTGTGCGTTTTAGCCTGAATAAGCAAGTTTTAGTCCGTCTAAGCATGTATGCGCGTGTGTGAGCTGCTGTGAGCGTGTTTGCGCTGGTATGCGCGTCGCTCCCCTAAGGAAACAGAAAGGAAAAAGGAAGCACAACAAATAGCAGGAAGCTACCAGGTGATACTAGTAGAGCTAGCAGGTGAAAACAACCCGAATCAGGCAATAACACAGGCAGAACACTAGCCTAGCCCAGCCCAGCACTTAAAACTCTGCAAACAACAGTGCAGTTTGTTTCTCACAAGAGAAACTGAAACACTGGAGTATGCTACTAGAAGTGAAAACTGAAAAAGCTTCACTCATACAAAAAATGCTAGGGGCTGCCATTGCTGTTATAAGACGACATATGCAACATGCTGAGGGTGGTGACAATGCAAATGCTGCTGGACAACCCACAGTGAGGAGACAGAGAAGAGTGTACAGGCCCAGGGTCACCTACCAGGGGTTACATGAACTGGAGATAGTGGAGCGCTATAGAGTGGACAGAGACCTCCTGCAGCAAATTGTTGAGCTGTGCAGGCCATGCCTCACACACAGAACCAACAGAGGGGAACCCATCCCAGTGAAAACCAAGGTATGTGTTGGCCTAATAATACTAGCAACAGGTACCTTTCAGAGACCAACTGGTGGTATGATGGGGATATCACAGGCATCAGCATCCAGGGTACTGCACCAGTTCCTGGATGCCATGTCAGCACATGTCACTGATCATGTATATTTCCCCAATTCCCGTGAGGTATTGGCCAGCAATATGCGTCTCTTCCAGCAAATAGCAGAATACCCTGAGGTAGTGGGTGCAATAGACTGCACGCATATACAAATCAAAGCACCAGCTGGTGAGCGGGGTAGGGCCTACATTAACCGCAAAGGCTTCCCCTCCATCAACTGCCAGGTCATATGTGATGCCCAGGGTAAAATAATGAATGTGTGTGCTGGCTGCCCTGGAAGCTACCATGATTCCCATATCTGGCATCTGACACAGCTGTACCAGACATTTGCCAATGGGGACATCCCACATGGTCACTTAGTGGGGGATGCTGGCTATGCACTGGAGCCATGGCTGATGACACCCATCAGAAACGCACACACACCTGAACAGGAACGCCATAATGAGGCACACGCACAAACACGAAATGTAATCGACCATGTGTTTGGGTTGCTCAAGTCACGGTTCCAGTGCCTGGACACATCTGGTGGAGCCTTGCAATTTATTTATTTATTTATTTATTTATTTTACATTTGTTAACCGGGAGAGTCCGACTGGATACATGTCCATTTTCAGCGGAGGCCCGGGGAGAAAAGCTCCAGGTACATAACAGACATATGAACATTGTCAATGCAAAAAGGAAGATAGTTGAGTTCTAAATACAATATAAAGATACATCACATCTTGGGAAAAAAATAACAGCAGCATATAAAAAAAAACATAGGTCAGTTACAAAGGCGCCTTGTTAAAAAGCTTTTAAGGATAGTGAGGTAAGAGAAGGGTAAATGATAGTGGTTAATCAGGTTTGGAACAGGGACATTGCCAGAGAGTATTCAGATGGGGTTTAAGCTTTTTTTTGAATTGTAGGAGTGAAGGTTCTGTGGTGAGCATGGTCGGTAGGGAGTTCCACATTTTACCTACAAAGTTTGAGAATAGAGAATCCCCAGCAGAATTATTGGCTTTGGTAGTTTGAGCTAAGATCTTATTGGAGGAGCGTAAAGATTGCAGGTTAATATAGGGGTGAATGATGTTTTTCAGAGCTGGTGTTTTCTCTGGGTGATACAGTATCTGGTGAGCCGTTTTGAGTTGGTTGAAATGGAGTTGGCTGGAAAACTCTAACCACCCTAGTTGCTTCAAGTTAGTGCAGTGGTGCGTTCTAAAGGTGGAATTTGTGGCAAATCTAGCTATGTGATTGTAACAAGAAGCAAGTTTGTTAAGGGTTGTCTTGTTTAGGTTTGTAAAAAGGGGGGATGCATAGAAAAGAGTTGATAGTAGGTGTGTGCTGGCAATTGTAATTTTAGCATGAGGAGTGAGAAAGTGTTTTACTTTATAGAGAGAGCCAAGCTTTTTATTGACGGTTTTGATGGTTAGATTGAAATGGGTGTCAAATTTAAGGGAGTTATCAATGGTAACACCTAATAGCTTTGTGTGAGCTTCTGGTGATATAGTGATTCCATTGGAGGATGTAATAGAGAAGGTGGGGGGAAGAGTCTTGTTAGTGGGTGAGAAAGTAAGTAGTTTTGTTTTGTTGGGGTTGAGAACTAGTTGACGACTTGAGAACCATTTTTCTATTAGGTTGAAGGTGTCTTGGGTTGAAGCAGTGAGGTCTGCCAGGTTGGAGGCAGTGCTGATGATAGTCGAATCATCTGCATATTGAATGCATGTGGCATGGGGGGGTGATTGTGGGCAGGTCATTAACAAAGATGGTGAAGAGAAGAGGGCCAAGAATAGATCCTTGGGGAACTCCAAGTGTAACAGGTAGGCATGTGGATAATTTGTCCTGCCATAGAGCAGCCTGTTGCCTATTGGACAGGTAGGATTGGAACCATTTCAGCGTGGAATTGCTGAGTGATAGTTTTTTTAATGTATGGAGGAGTTGAATGTGGTTCACAATATCAAAGGCCTTGGAGAGGTCTAAGAAAAGAGCAGATGATAGTTTATTAATGTTTCTGAAGTTATTGATGGTATTAGAAAAGGATAGTAGGGCTGATGTGGTACTGTGATTTGGCCTGAAGCCATGTTGGGAGTTGGCTAGAATTTTATTTTTGGTGAGGTGTTCCATCAGTTGTTTGTGGACACACTTTTCCATAATTTTGGCTAGGGGTGAGAGTATTGCTATAGGTCTGTAGTTGGTTAGCTCTAGTGAGCTACCACCTTTATGGAGAGGAATAATATGGGACATTTTCCATATGGAGGGGATGAAGGCTTCTGACAAGGTACGGTTTATGATTATGGAGACGGGATAGGAAATGGCCTCAGCTGCTTTTTGCAGAAACTCAGCTGGGAGAAGGTTAGCTGCTAGCTTAGTGGGTTTTAGTTTTTTAAGAAGAGATGTTATAGAGGATATGGGTACTGGATCGAAGGTAAATAGATGATATGATGTAGTTGTAGTATTCTGTTGGCATGGGTAGTGGAGTGGGCTGGTTGTTTGTTTGAATTGTGTGGCCAGGGATTGTATAGTTACAATGTGTTAGCAATGTTTACAGGGCACTGTTGTTTGCAAGTTGTTGGAGTGGGGGTGGTTGCCTGGCCTGGGTGCAGGAGCTTGTTTAAGCCTGCCCAGAATTTTTGTGGATTATTAAGGTGTTTGTGTTGGAGGTGGAGGAAGAAGTTTTTTTTATCATTTAAGACCATTCTTTTAGTTTCATTTCTAAGTTGCCGGAAGGTTTGGTGGGAGTGTGGGTCTTTAGAGGTACGCCATGTGACCCACATCTTGTTTCTAGATAGGATTTTGGATTTTGTTTCCTTAGAGAGCCATGGTGCGGTTTTGGTTTTAGTTCTAATGGACCGTATTGGAGCATGGGAATCTAGAATCTTGAGGAAGGTGGTGTTGAAGTAGATAACTGCCTCTTCAAGAGGAAGAGACTTGAGTATTGTCCAGTTGTGGGCTTTAAGTTCAGTTTGAAAAATGGAGGCGTTGAATTTATTATTGTTCCTGATTTTTTTATGGTTGTAAGAAGGGGGGTGATTTTTTTGAATTTGATAACATAGGTGAGTAAGTGATCACTCATGTCCTCTGGGTGGGTACCTGCTGAGTACTGATCAGGATCTTTATTAGTAAGGATCCAGTCCAGGATGCTGTCTTTGTTTTGGGGTTTACCTAGTCTGGTAGGAGTGGATATGAGCTGAGAAAAGCCATGTAGATTTATGCTGCTAGATGGGGAGCTAGATGAGAAGGAATTCCAATTGATGTTGAAGTCACCTAACACTATGGATTCCTGGGGGTGAGTTTGAGTTAACCAGTGGAGAAAGTCCTCTAAGGTTTTGTTATTATTGTTGCCTGGGGGGATGTAAATACATGCTATATTTATGCTTTTATGTTTGTTTGGTTGAAGTTTTACAAGTAGAATTTCGGCATTGTTTGTTAGGAGGGGTTGTGGAGAGGCAAGGGAGATTTATAATGTATTTTTGTAGAGTATGGCTACACCGCCACCTTTACGAGTTATTTGGTCTGCTCTTAGTATATCATACCCTGGTGGGATTATCAGTGTGTCTTTCGTACTTGGTTTAAGCCAGGTTTCTGTGAGACATAGTAGGTCTGGGGAACAAGTAGCTAAAAGGGCATGTAGGTTGTGAATCTTATTGTTTACACTTCTGATGTTTAGATGACAGGTCAGAAGAGAGTTAAAGGGTCTAGAGTTTAGACTGAGAAGTGGAGGGGAGGATAGGGTGGAATTAGAATTGAGTGGAGGGGAAGGGCCAGGGTTGGGGTGGATATCACCATCTGTGGCTAGTCTGTAATTCAGAGTGGTAATGAATTTGAGGGCTTTGAGTAGAAGTTTGTAGTAATGTTTAACATTTGGCCTAATATTGGTAGGTTTGATAATTACATAGCGTTCGAGTTCTAACAAGGAGGGTGAGTAGGGTGTTGAGTCATGGCCTCTGTTGTTAATTATGGGGGAGGGGTTGGTTTGGTAGCCTGGGTGGTGGAAGCCTATGTAAGACCAGGTTTTATATAGGGTAGCTAGGTAAGGAACAAGTAGGAGGAGAAAAAGAGTTAGTATGATAAGCTTCCTGGGTGGTGTCATATTCCGTTTGATCTTAGAGGGTGGTAGTGAGGTACAGGAAGTTAGTGGACAGTAGGAAGATATAGGGCAATACTCACCAACATGTACCCAAATTGTCATGGTATGTGCTATGCTACATATTATGATCCTGCGAAAATAGCTGCAACAGGACCAGCATAGACCTGGGCAAAACAGCCCCCCACCAATGCCAAGGCCATCACAGGAACAACCTGAGCCAGCCCCAGTAGGCAGAAGGAGGTGTGCCCAGTATGCCTTGGCCTTGGCAAAGAGGCAACACATAGCACATACACTGGCTCAGTAGGAACCCTGGAAATGATACCTCTTTCTGACTCGCACATATAGTAAAAGGGATGCCTAACTTGACACTACCTGTTTCCAAACATGTATACGGAGTGCAGTATGTGCATCCGACATAGGTAGCCCTGCAGCACCACCTGAGGCATGATTGCCATGTGTTAAGCAATGTAAGGTAGTGTTAAACAGCATTTACCACCATGTGGTATATAAAAAGCTGCAGCAACCTCCAACGCTAAACGCTGCTACTCACAAATGTCAGCAAAAATCATACTGTTTCGTCCCAACCATGTGGTATATGCAAACTTGATGACCTTCAGTAGCATCCTACCCTCACCAAACATGAGGCCACAATATGAAGACAAGATGATCAATTACAACAATTGGCTTAAGTATTGGTGTCAGTGAAAGGGGATTCAATGCCTGTCAGCCTGGGATGAGATGCTCGACAAGACATGATGCTTTGCTAGGGATGGATTTCACCTATCACCTGTGGCCT
Source organism: Protopterus annectens (assembly GCF_019279795.1). Lineage (NCBI taxonomy): Eukaryota > Metazoa > Chordata > Ceratodontiformes > Protopteridae > Protopterus > Protopterus annectens. The sequence goes on along the minus strand of NC_056745.1, from coordinate 1,112,669,305 downwards.
ATTGGATATTGTCAAAGGCTCTTGTCACCCCCATAGTGCCTTTTCTAGGTAAGGCTCAAAAGACAAACCCACCTCCATAGGTATCACAAGGGATAAGAAAGTATAAGTAATGCTACTCAATGCCAGAAGTCTAAACTGCAAGATGTATGCACTCCAAACACTCCTCAGCATGGAGAATGTTGATATCTGTGCAGTAACAGAAACCTGGTTCAAGGCTCCCAAGAGCACCCTAGCATTCACAGGTACACCTCATACCATGCTTTACAGCTGCAAAACATGGAACAAACTACAAAAGGAGGGTGAGTATCAATATTTGTCAAAGATACCCACACCCCCAGGTTGGTGGCACAGCATGAAGCATCAGAGACTACCCATGTGTAACCAACAGTGGGTAAAACCACCTTCCAGTTCATAGCCTGCTACAGACCACCCTCCTAAACCCAGGAACCACACTTGGCTGACTGGAGAACACATGAAAATATGAAGATCTCCCCAAACACCATTATATTGTGCGGCTTCAACTACCCAGACATACACTGGGAGCATTACCCTAGCTCCAACACCCTAGGCCAAAGGTTCCCAGGATTTATAAAACAAAATGCTATGGAACAACTTGCTACCACTCCCACAAGAGGGGAAAACATACTGGACCTGATCATCACCAACATGGGGACTCTATGCCCAGGACCAGAAGAGTATCCCTCACTGGTACGATCACAGCAGATAGTAATCTCACTGGATATTCACATCCCCACCCCAGCCCATGGCCAGAAAACCACAGTGAAAAATGTTCACTAAAGCATATGTCACACACCTCAAAGCTGAGGTGGAATCCTTCACAGCCCCTGTGTCTGTGGAAAATACGGCCCAGACCTCATAACCCTTTATAAACGCATTCTATGAACACTGCCAAGAATGCATGGCTCATGCAATCCCAAATAAAACCAAGACCCAATCCTCCAAAGGCAGGCATCCTGTTTGGTGGACCCAAGCCATAAACAAACCATACAATACAAGGAGGAAGCTACTATATGATAGATCCAAATCACAAAAAGGGAAGCCATCTCTGACCAGTATTATTGAAAAACAACGTCCACACATAAAATTGTCTAAAACCATCTGTGAGATAAAAATCATACAGGACACCAAGGATAATCACAAGGCATTCTTTACTTATTGTAGGAACCTGTGTGGGAATCCCCAGATATGTTCAGAATTAGTCCAAAATGACAAACAATACAACAAACCCACAGACATTGCCAACATCCAAGCTAACAGGTTCAGTGCAAACTTCTCCTCCCTCCCCACCAAAAGGGCAAATATCTATCCCAGCAGAGTGCTGGCCCCCTGACATTGCAGATGTTCAGGAAACAGCCAGCCGCTCCAAAGCAAAACACACAGCATCAATGGGACCAGTGTCCTGGGCTGTGTCCAACATGAACCCCAAGAAGAATTGAACACACACATAAAACCACTGTTCATTGTCAGCCTTAACACATGATATGTACCCAAAGAGCAGTGTACAGCAACAGTGGACCCTCTCCACAAAGGTGGTGCCTCAACGGATACTGCAAACAATCGCCCCAGAAGCCGGACTAGGTTGGTCTGCAAAGCTATGGAAAGGATCATCATGGACCTCAGAAATAAACATAATGGGGACACACAGACACTGGATACTACCCATTTTGGCTTTGTTAAGGTCAGATCCTGCCTCTTAAACCTGGATGAGTCATTTGAAACAGTCACCAAGGCCATTGACGAGGGGATGGTGGTCCACACAGCCTACCTGGACCTTGCAAAAGCCTTGCATACAGTACCCCACTTGGTCATCATAGATAAGATCACCAGCTTCAATAGAAACCCCTGTGTCACTAGATGGGTTGCAAACTGGCTCAAGGACAGAACCCACATGGTCTGAAATGCTGGAGCCATGTCAGACCACAAACCAGCTACAAGTGGCATCCCACAAGGCTCGGTCCTGGGACCTCCCTTGTTTGGTATATATTTCTCAGAGGTACAGGCCAACACAGAAGGACTGTTGGTTAACAAGTTTGTAGATGACTGCAAACTGGGCGCCATAATCGACCCTCCAGCTGACACAAGCATCCTACAAAAGGGCCTCATAGAAACAGACAACTGGTGCCAGAGCCATGTCCTCAAGCTAAACACAAAACAGTGTATAGTCCTCCCCTTTGTCAAAAACTAAGTGCCCACAAATTACTACATATGTGGTAACCCATTAAGTATGGAAGAAGTGATAAGTGAACTGGGGACCCAAGTCGATAGCAATCTCACATTCGACAACCATGTGGCCAAAGTGTTCAGAGAAATATTTCATATAGCCCACCTAATCATGAAGGTAATCACATCTACATGGGGGCAGGGGTGTGTGTATGTCTGCAATTCTTTGTGAAAGGAATGGCCATGGGGGTTTGGGGTGTGTGTATGTCTGCAATTCTTTGTGAAAGGAATGGCCATTTTGAAGACTGGGGGCAGGGGTGTGTGTATGTCTGCAATTCTTTGTGAAAGGAATGGCCATTTTGAAGACTGGGGGCAGGGGTGTGTGTATGTCTGCAATTCTTTGTGAAAGGAATGGCCATTTTGAAGACTGGGGGCAGGGGTGTGTGTATGTCTGCAATTCTTTGTGAAAGGAATGGCCATTTTGTAGACTGGGGCAGGGGTGTGTGTATGTCTGCAACTCTCTGTGAAAGGAATGGCCATTTTGAAGACTAGGGGCAGGGGTGTGTGTATGTCTGCAATTCTTTGTGAAAGGAATGGCCATTTTGAAGACTGGGGGCAGGGGTGTGTGCATGTCTGCAATTCTTTGTGAAAGGAATGGCCATTTTGAAGACTGGGGCAGGGGTGTGTGTATGTCTGCAACTCTCTGTGAAAGGAATGGCCATTTTGAAGACTGGGGCAGGGGTGTGTGTATGTCTGCAACTCTCTGTGAAAGGAATGGCCATTTTGATGACTGGGGCAGGGGTGTGTGTATGTCTGCAATTCTTTGTGAAAGAAATGGCCATTTTGAAGACTGGGGGCAGGGGTGTGTGTATGTCTGCAATTCTTTGTGAAAGGAATGGCCATTTTGAAGACTAGGGGCAGGGGTGTGTGTATGTCTGCAATTCTTTGTGAAAGGAATGGCCATTTTGAAGACTGGGGGCAGGGGTGTGTGCATGTCTGCAATTCTTTGTGAAAGGAATGGCCATTTTGAAGACTGGGGGCAGGGGTGTGTGTATGTCTGCAATTCTTTGTGAAAGGAATGGCCATTTTGAAGACTGGGGGCAGGGGTGTGTGTATGTCTGCAATTCTTTGTGAAAGGAATGGCCATTTTGAAGACTGGGGGCAGGGGTGTGTGTATGTCTGCCATTCTTTCTGAAAGGAATGGCCATTTTGAAGACTGGGGGCAGGGGTGTGTGTATGTCTGCAATTCTTTGTGAAAGGAATGGCCATTTTGAAGACTGGGGGCAGGGGTGTGTTTATGTCTGCAATTCTTTGTGAAAGGAATGGCCATTTTGATGACTGGGGCAGGGGTGTGTGTATGTCTGCGATTCTTTGTGAAAGAAATGGCCATTTTGAAGACTGGGGGCAGGGGTGTGTGTATGTCTGCAATTCTTTGTGAAAGGAATGGCCATTTTGAAGACTGGGGGCAGGGGTATGTCTATGTCTTCAATTCTTTGTGAAAAGAATGGCCATTTTGAAGACTGGGGGCAGGGGTGTGTGTATGTCTGCAATTCTTTGTGAGAGGAATGGCCATTTTGAAGACTGGGGGCAGGGGTGTGTGTATGTCTGCAATTTTTTGTGAGAGGAATGGCCATTTTGAAGACTGGGGGCAGGGGTGTGTGTACTTCTGCAATTCTTTGTGAAAGGAATGGCCATTTTGAAGACTGGGGGCAGGGGTGTGTGTACGTCTGCAATTCTTTGTGAAAGGAATGGCCATTTTGAAGACTGGGGCAGGGGTGTGTGTATGTCTGCAATTCTTTGTGAAAGGAATGGCCATTTTGAAGACTGGGGGCAGGGGTTGTGTACGTCTGCAATTCTTTGTGAAAGAAATGGCCATTTTGACAACTGGGGGCAAGGGTGTGTGTATGTCTGCAATTCTTTGTGAAAGGAATGGCCATTTTGAAGACTGGGGGCAGGGGTGTGTGTATGTCTGCAATTCTTTGTGAAAGGAATGGCCATTTTGTAGACTGGGGGCAGCGGTGTGTGTATGTCTGCAATTCCTTGTGAAAGGAATGGCCATTTTGAAGACTGGGGGCAGGTGTGTGTGTATGTCTGCAATTCTTTGTGAAAGGAATGGCCATTTTGAAGGCTGCGGGCAGGGGTGTGTGTATGTTTGCAATTCTTTGTAAAAGGAATGGCCATTTTGAAGACTGGGGGCAGGGGTGTGTGTATGTCTGCAATTTTTTGTGAAAGGAATGGCCATTTTGAAGACTGGGATAACACACTAAAAGATGTACATTCTTCTTTGGAAACACTGATGATGTCAGCACCCTATAAATACAGCAGGAGAAGGGAAATCATCCAGTAATGCAAATAGTATGCTGTGCTAATGCATCTCTCTCAAGTGCCATAACCTAGTTAGGTAGGGGTTTGAATCCTACAAATGCCATGTGTGCGTTTGTCACACAGTTTGTGAATGTGTTGTGTGTTTTGCTTTCATTATTGTATGACATATTGTTATAACAGTGATTGCCATGCTCACATCAGGTATGTGTTTGCCACATACAGATATGTACCTATGACCTTTAATAGCTCCTATGTTTGAAGCCTGCCCCATATGAATACAGTTGTTACCTTAGCCGCCATGTGCCGCAGCTTACCAGACCTTAGGCCATACATGTATGTTGGTGACAATGCAAGCTACTGCAGTGATCTGTGTCCTAGGACAACTATGTGACACACACCCATGAAAGCTTTGATAGATTAATATGGGTGACGGTTCATGTCTGCAGTATATGTCAGACATGTTAAAACACAGCAGAGTCTGTGAGTGATGGTCATCCAGTGTAGGTGTATGGCAAGTGTTGCCAATATGCATACAGACACCTTCTTGCTTAGGTGATACACAGAGGGACTACAGAATACCTTTGGAAATGTGAATATCACAGGATAGACAAGATAACACCTGTCCACATGTACACACCATTACCCGTTCTACATGATGGGTGCTACCACCTACATGGTACTGTTGGAATACTATGTTAACTACATGCCAATGACATTGCCACAGTAGCATTACAGCAATATACCATGGCTTGAACAACAGGTATCTGTCCGTATGATACTCTTGTGGTGGTTAGATGTGTCATGTGTAGAATGCATTGCAGGCCACTGTATGTATTTGCAGTCATGGATGGACATATCCATAGTGTGTTGGCATGTACATGAGACTGCTATATGCCAAAGGGTACTGTTCCCAGGGATGTGTGGGGCTCAGTAACAATGGCTACTGGTATAGTGTAGTACTGCAGGGATATCACTGACACCAGGTTCCTACATCTGTGTATCAGTTGAGGAGACACCATGTAATGACCACTGAATGTCAGGCTATGTAAGCTGTGTATACTACCAGAATGCAGACCATTGACATTTGGAAACCGTATCACCCACAGCATACTGTCAAACCATGTCATGTTCTATGCTGACCATGTTCACAAATGTACACCTGTAAATCGGTGATGCAAACATCACACATGTACTGTCCACACCCCAACACATGCAGGCACAGGTACACACAACAGCCATGTGGCACATGTGCAGACAGTACACTTTGGGAATTAACACTGGTGTATACAAAACTGCAATGACAAACATAGTTAATGCATCATGCCATTGACACATCCAATCGACATGTATGTGTGTGTGTGTTAGTGAGGGACAACAGTACAAGATGGGGCAATGTTGCTGCAATATGTGTGTGTGTGTATGTGTTAGCCCAACGTGTTAGCATTATGTGTGTGTGTATGCATGCACACAGTTCCACCATGTGGCTGCCATATACGGGTGTGTGTACAGCCACAGACTGTACCTGCCTGGTCATACAGGTCACTGTCTCTGGCCACGGACATGGTACCTGTGCCTGGCAGGGGTGCTACGGACAGTATCAGGTACTAAGCCAGACTGGGTACTGTCATCAGAAGCAGTGGGTTGTTGACTGGACACATGTCCCTGCTGGGACTGTCCAGAGCCATGTGCACGTGGTCTTCTAGGATGGTCTAATGACAGCACAGACCCAGCATTGCTGGGGCTGGTACTGGCACTATGGGAGCGGCTGCGGGTTTGTTGTAGTCCGCGATGATTGGCAGCTGATAATGTTGCTGTCAGACATCCACGTCGACGCCTCAACCATCCTGCACGGTCCTGGCTCCTGGACATGTAGTTGTGGAACAGATCTAATGTGTCCCCCCAACGTCTATCAGTGACCTCGCTGATGTTACAGATGGCAGACGCAACGTCACGCATAGTGTCATTCATAGCAGTGTGATGTGCTCTAAGCTCCCTCAGACCCTGTCTGGTGTACCGTTCCATACGTGCCTGTGCCTGCATTACAGCCCGGAACATGGCTGAGGTTGACAGACCTCTGTGGGCACGTCTGACAGGGGCAGTACGACCACGGATGCTCCCACAAGAACCCCTGGACATCTGCCTGTGTGGTACCATGTCAGGAATCTGGCCATGGCTGCTGTGAGGGGATGCATGTGCCAATGATACCACACTACCCTGGTCAATGCCCACTGTATGCTGTCCCTCAGCTAAGGATACTGGTGACAATGGATGTATCGGCAGGATGACTGTGCAGATTGATGGGGTTGACTGTTGTGTACTGTCAAGTGGATGACCAACGACAGACCCTGTCACACCTCCCTGTGCCATTACACATGTATCATCATTAGCACTATCCCCAGCAGTGGCTTCAGGTTCCCTGCTGCACTCCACCAGAGCAACATCTGAACCTGTGAGAGGAAGATGGGAAACACAGTTTACAAATGTGTACACAATATTAGCACACAGGCACACATGTGCACATGCACACAGGCACACATGCACACATGCACACAGGCGCACATGCACACAGGCACACAGGCACACATGCACACATGCACACAGGCACACAGGCACACATGCACACAGGCACACTACTCAGTACAGCAGATACAAACACAGACACACCTGCAATCCAACACATACACAATACTGTTTTAGGGTGGGTGACCATTTCACAAGGAAAAACATCACTGCACACGTGTCAGCATGCAAGTTATGTGTTGCACAGGAACATGCAGTGCAAGTGTAGACAGCCCTTATTAATAACAGTATACATGTACTTGATGCTTGTGTGTAGTTGTTCAGTGATTGTCTCCACCCTGGGACACAATGTGTACAAGGACATAACAATGTTGTGCAAGCTGTGGGTGCATAGATTTGCACACACACACACACACACACACACACACACACACACACACACACACACACACACACAAAACACATGATGGTGCTACACAATAACAGCTATGTGTATGTCTGTGGTCAGTGGAACTGGATGTGGTGTAGTAACGTGAGCCATGATCAACATGCTTCTTGTGGTCAGTCAACAATAATAATGTGTGACAGACAGGCAGTTAGCATGCTGTACCTGAAGTGCAGTAACATGACTACATCCACAATTACACAGCCACTTGTTACATGGGTGTGTAAGGTGGCCAACAGTGAGCATTGCCTAACATGAATGTATTATTTGTTCCAGACTGTTGCACAAAGACATGATAGGCCTCTACCCCTCAGGTATATTATGTGTGCTGCATAGATAAGTGGGATGCTGAAGGCTGGCCATACAGCAGATGTCATAACTGGACAAGTGTAGCAGGCTAAGGTGTAGTGTGTATGCCAAACATGTGTGTGTTGTGTACATGTGTATCTGGTATGCCTATACAATGTCCAGTACTGTGTTGCCACACATGTCATGCTCTGTGTATTGCATGTGAGTGAGGCAGCTACTGAGAATAATGGGATATGCATAGTCTCACAGCAAACATGCACAGCATGCATTATGTGTAGGTGTGTTACATGTGCACACACTACACCTCCATATGACATGCACATGTCATTAGCAATAATATTGTTATTACACACTCACCATCATGGATTGGCTGCCTTGCTGTCATTCCAGAGGGACCTGCAAACATATGAGAGTGATTGCCAGTGGCCACAACTGTGCCTTTGATACTGTGAGTATGATAAAGTACAGTAGTACAACAGGTGGCTTTCACAGGTGTACAGATTATGCTCAGAATATCAATCTTGCAGAAGAATGGGCAGGTTAACAGCTACACAAACAGTACACATCTCACACATGCATAGACTACCAGTACAGAGAACAGTCAACTACAGATATGGGATGTTACCTGCACACTCCATTTCAACATGCTGGGTGGCTCCAGCCTCCATGATGACACATGTTTGTGGATGTTCTTGTTGGCCTGGAGCCACAACACTTAGGAGGTGCTCCTCCACACTGGTGAGGGGGGTGAATAGGTACCCCACCACCTGTGGCAAGCTGTTGTCTGTGGATATCAGACGCATGCTGCCGGACATGTCTAATTAAATCACTGCAGTGATGGCGTACCTGCTCATATGTCTGGTTATGCATGCCTATGTCATTTACCCGACGGACAAGTTCTTGCCACAGTGCAGCCCTCTCATGCTGGTTCTGGCTGGTCCTGGAAAACAACACACAGTAATTCTGCACCAGGCTCTGGTGGATCTCCTGATCCTCTGCTGCTGTATAAGGTGGGTTTCTCTGATGTACCATCACCCTGGAAGGAAGGAAAAGAAAAATATGTGAGCAAGTCATGTGGCACACTTAATATTCAAATGTACTGATATCACTTCACTGCCATATATAGCATCTGTCTGTCTATCAGGGGATACACATGTTCGATACCACATATCAGTGCTCAGCCCACAACTGTCTGAAAGTGCCTGCCACACTCCATATGACAAACTAGTATACACCAGCACTCGGCACACTGTTTGGGATACAATGCACAACCTCACACTGGGGTATGTATCAAGCTAATGGATGTAAAATATTGTTGTCCCATGCAATGAATGCAATACACATGCACAGTTTCAACAGTAATCCACCCTAGTCTTTGATGCCATACCCCTACCTGACATATGTGCACAGTTGTTACTAAAGCCAGCATACGGCTGTCACAGAGTATACATGCTGCCAGGTACACACACATACCCTGTAACACACATGTGATTGCAGCCATGGTACAGGCATCATTACACACACATTACACATACATACAACACACAACTGTATGAAGACACAGATGAGCATTAACTGTTTACCTTATAGTACTGTGTGCCCCTACTTACAGATACCTATGCATGAGGTGTGTAATCTGTGCAGACTACAGGTAACACACCAAACAGTGTTACCACAGAATGTGAACATACACCATACTGTAGTGTTTAGGCCTACAACATCTGGTAGTAAACAGTTCATATGTGAGCTGGATTCAACAGCAGTACCACTTACTAAGCATACATGTATTGCTTCTGCCTATGATGGGACACCACAGTCGTACACAGGGAACTACGGCACAACATATGCCAATCTACTATGTTTGCATCCCAATAACTGACACATCTTTCTCTGGCCTCACACCAAGGACACCAACTACCATGACAGACACAAACTCATGCTAAGCTATCACACCTTTACAGACCTTGCACACAGTCAGTGTCACACTCATTCAATGTCACATCGCTGGTATTGCACTGAGTACATGTGTGTGTGCATTGTGTCATAGGTAGGTACTATGCTATTGGCCCTGGGCCTAGGGCAGCCTAGCCATATGCTACCCTGCCCTTTGGTACACATGTACTGTGATTTTACTTGCTCCTGTGAAATGGTTACACACAGGTGACTCACAGGGCATATTGCCTATCTCCATGACATTCATCAGGGGTATGTATGACATCTACTAATGAGGAGCCTTGTTTGTTAATGCTGGGTGGTTTATTCCAGGGTATGGCATATTTGTGTACAGAGTACCTCCAGCATGTGCTGTTTAGTGTGGTGACAGGGATTAGGGCCCTAGGTCATGTAGGCTGGACGGATTGTGAGGTGTTGCCATGGTGGTTGGTCAACTGGTATGGGTGTGACATAACTCTGTATGTCCAGCACTGGTAACCTCTGTGTAGGCAGTATGCAAGGCATTCTAGCTGTGGTTTTGTGAGTCAGTCTGCATAGGGAATGTGTTTGTGGCCATTATCAGTCTTTGTTAGGTATGTCTGTGGCCTTTCCATTTGCTGTAGTTCTCATGGGAGGTACATACTGCATAGGACATTGTGAGGTGTACAGGGGTACACTGACTTACATTTCCCTAGCTGACACACCTTTTGTGATGACACGTACCATGTACAGGGATTACAAGACTAGTGTGCCACTGTGGATATCAAAAGGGAGGCTATTGTACACCTGTGTTCCATGTTCCCTTCGGACACCTCCAGTGGTGGGCAAGCAACCACCTATGTGGTAGTTAGTGGGTAACATGTTTTGGAATGGGGTATGGTACTGCAGTATCAACACTGGTGTTCTGTCCATGCCTTGGTCACCAGGCACCTGTTGCAGTACATCTGCCCCCATGTACCCCTCTCTCACTCTCTCTTTATATATATATCTATATATATTTATATATATACATATAAATATATATATCAATATATACATATCTATATCTGTATATATATATCTATATATATATATATATATATATATATATATATATGTAAATATATATATACATATATACATATATGTATATATATCTATATACACACTGCTATATGTATATATATATATATATATATATATATATATATATATATATATATATATATATAGACATTCATATCTATCTGTATACATGTATGTATCTAAATTTATATCTATATATGTATTTGTCTATTATATCTATATGTATATACATATTCTCTATCTATCTATCCATATATCTCTATGTATCTATACCGACCTCTCTGTCTATGTACATATTTATATATATATATATATAGATATGTAGATATATAGATATATATATGTATATCAATATATATATATATCAATATATATATATATATATATATATATATATATATATATATATATATATATATATATATATATATATATATATATATATATATATATATATATATATATATATATACACACACACACACACACACTTCTTAACATCCATTGCTGTACATATACATGCACATGTAGGTACATGGACTGCCCATCTATCATGGTGGGAATATCACTTCTGCAACAGTTGTGAGACATACCATTCTGTAATGATATTGCACACTGTTGTGCATAATGCATTATGCTGTCCTCAAGCCATATAGCTGTAGCAGGCCTCACTGGCTCAGTCCCACAGAAGTTCACCACCACATGACATATACCTGCACTGCATGCTGTTTTCAATGCCACACACTACAACCTACATTGATATGTGCACATAGCAACCTTCAACTGCATATGCATGTCCAGCCTTCACTAACAGTTGCAGTATGTCCTTGCCCTATGCACATCTTCATATACATATAGATGCAGACTGCTAACACATATGGAGGGTTCACAGTATGTATATTATTAAATTATGTAGTTTACATTACCTTTGTCTCTGACAGCTTTTTTTTTGGATTGCTGGCTTGCTAGCTTGCTGGATGGCTGGCTGGCTGCCTGGGTGGCTGGATGGCTAGCTGCCTGGATGGCTGCCTGGATGGCTGGCTGGCTGGCTGCCTGGGTGGCTGGATGGCTGGCTGGCTGGCTGGTTGGCTGCCTGGATGGCTGGCTGGCTGCCTGGGTGGCTGGATGGCTGCCTGGATGGCTGGCTGGCTGCCTGGGTGGCTGGCTGGCTGCCTGGATGGCTGGCTGGCTGCCTGGGTGGCTGGATGGCTGGCTGGGTGGCTGGGTGGCTGGCTGGCTGCCTGGGTGACTGGATGGCTGGCTGCTTGGGTGGCTGGATGGCTGGCTGCCTGGATGGCTGACTGGATGGCTGCCTGGATGGCTGGCTGGCTGCCTGGGTGGCTGGCTGGCTGGCTGCCTGGATGACTAGATGGCTGGCTGGATGGCTGCCTGGATGGCTGCCTGGATGGCTGGCTGGCTGCCTGGGTGGCTGGGTGGCTGGCTGGCTGCCTGGGTGGCTGGATGGCTGCCTGGGTGGCTGGATGGCTGGCTGGCTGCCTGGATGGCTGGCTGGCTGCCTGGGTGACTGGATGGCTGGCAGGATGGCTGCCTGGATGGCTGGCTGGATGGCTGCCTGGATGGCTAGCTGGCTGCTTGGATGGCTGGCTGGCTGGCTGCCTGGGTGGCTGGATGGCTGGCTGGCTGCCTGGATGGCTGGCTGGCTGCTTGGATGGCTGGCTGGCTTGGTTTTTCTTTTTTTTTTATTTTGGTCTATCTGTCTGTCTCTCTGTCTCTCTCTCTCTCCCTCTCTCTCTCCCTCCAGTTGCTGCAATGATATTATTGCATGTGTGAACTGGCAGTACAGGCTGCTTTTGTAGGTATTTGCACATGTGCATGTGATGGCCTCTGCACCAATTGGTGGCCAGTATCTACTAATTGCATGCAGCCTGCTGTGTGGTAATTGCAGTTCTCACTGTGATTTCAGGACACTGCTATAAAATGTTAGGTTAGGTAGGCGTAAGCCTTTCAGTTTTGCAAGGTGGGGACCATGCTGGTTTGCTGTGGACACTGTTGTGTCCGTCAGAAGGTTGGTATGTCTCTCATATCCAAGGCTGTGATGTAGCCACTGAAATGCATGTTGTACTGAAACCTGACTGTTGCTTTTTCCATTTCACTCTTCTCAGTGCGTATGTTAACTCACACCTGCTAATGCTAACACTGTTTACATGGGAGTATGTACTTTCCTGTGGGAGTTGTGGATTAACTGGTATACAACAGTAGTTCTTGCAATGTGTTGCTATGGCTTCACTATTTTCCCTTTACATTCACTCCTTGAAGGCCTGATATTTGTCTTTACTGGAATGTGTTGCTATGGTTTTCCTATTTTCCATTTACATTCACTCCTTGTAATGCATGATATATTTCTTTCAGCAGTAAGTTCTGATATGTTTGATGTGGCTTGGTGGCACTGCATGCAGTCTGGTGAGCCCAAAGTCTGGGGTTTGACACTTACAAGGATATTTTATTTTGCTGCTGAGCAGTACTAGGGCCTTGTATTTTGTACTAACAATTATAAATATCAGGCACATGCAGTGCTTGTAAATCTATACTATCATTAGTTTGTTAGATAGCTACATCCTTTGATATTTCTGTGTTGTACTCCTACATGAGGGTGTGCTTGTGGGAGTAATTCTACAGCTATTCACAAAGTGTGTAACAGCAGACAGGCTGATATGCCTGTGTATTTCTGACACTTGCAGGCTTCAGATACTCTCAGGTATATATTTGACCAGCCTCAGGGAAAGGTACATATCAATGGGATACACCCGTGATATATTTCAGATATTCTGCAGTTGTGATTGTGGGGTATTTTGAGCATATGTATTACTACACCATTTCTGACATGCAAGTAGTGTCTACTTTAACTTATTGACAGTCATCATTACGTGGGATACCCCACCTTTCTGCCTACTGTTAGTACATTTCACAGGGAGTCAGTGGGGCACAGGTAAGATTTTTTGCAAATCAGGGACATCCCTGTAAATCAGTCACAGTTGGGAAGTCTGGCCTCATACCTATTCAAATATGGCGGTGTTTATCCTGCTCTGATACTGTGTGGGGTTTGTAAGGTGCTACTGTAACATTATTACCTCCTAGCATGGCTGTTTCTCTTATCACACTAATGTAATGCAATTCCACAAGAATTGCCAATAAGGATTCAGGGAACAAGCTTTGTGTAATGGCCTTCCTATATTCCCTTTACATTCACTCCTTGTATTTCATGATATATTTCTTTCAGCACCAAGTTCTTGTATATCTGCCATGGCTCAGTGGTAATTCATGCAGACTAGTGTTTCCAAGGTCCGGGGTTCGAGACTGACAGGGGTATTTTATTTTGCTGATGAGCAGACTACAGGCCTTGTCATACAGAGTGACTAAGGCACTTTTATGCAGTTGTAAGTGAGTTTGCACTGGTTTGCGCGGTGCTTACATATGCGCACACTCGCTTAGCTAAGCGCACACAAGCGCACACCCGCTGACTACTGCTTAAAAGTGTTTACTCCCGCTAACACCCGCGCTAATTTCTTTTAAAGAAAGGAAAATGGGGAGATAGGAAAGTGGTGAAAAAGGGGGCACAAAGAGGGTAGGACAGTAGGAAAACAAGCTCGGGATGTGCAGGAAGGATGTAGTGAAGGCCCATAGCTGCCCATTTCTTTATCAGCAACAGCTGTGCATATGTGTGAAATTTGGTGTGAAATTTGAAACCTTCCACCTCTGAGAGAGGGGTGAGGACAACAAAATATGTTGTACTGCCAATTAGAATTATCAGTTTACATGTCCAGTGAACATGTGTGCAAATTGGGCAGCTATGTATGGGGCGTAATTTTTTTGTGGGAACAGAGTGTTCTTTTTTATTTTTTTTTTCAGGTGAGAGTGGAATGTGAGGTACAGGAAGTAGGTATATTTGGGGAGGTAGGTTGGGGAGGTTAACAGACAAGACAAACAAGATGCATACAGGGGCGGTGTATGACACGTGGAGGGTAAACACAAATGACGGGGACGGATGTTTGGATATCACAAGCCCATGAGCCCACAGATGGCAACAGTGGAACTGAAATCCCCATCCATAGGCAGTTACCACTGCGCCTTCACAGCCCAGGCCGGGTCTGTGCTGGGGGCTGAATAGGATGGGTAGGCACACCCGTGAGTTGCGCCACCCTCGCCTCAAGCTGGCATAGGGGATCAGTCACAGAACGCCTGATCTCACTACGCACCACAGACCGGACCATATGGAGGGTGAGTGGAGGCTCTCCTCCGGCCATGCTTGCAGAGGGGGGACGAGCCCCATCCCCTGCAGCGCTTCCACCCGAAGGTGGCACAGGGCCACTGGAGGAGGAGGTCCCGGCCTGGGCACTGGTGCCAGGTGCACTCGCCAGCTGAGATGGGAGAGGTGGGTCCGCTGGAACCTGCCTTCTCTGTTGTCCTATGTTTAGCAGTATTTTATGGCATTTTGGGTTAGTAACAAACAACACCATTAAAAATTAGTTGTAACAGCATGCATCAGTATTCCCATTAACGAAACACCCATGAATTCCGAACACTGAGCAGCAAGCATAACACATGCATATTTAGAACAACAGTGCACATTCCAACAGCATGCAGGGTTGATTGGTGGCAACATGCCATCAGATTTGGATATGTGAACGGGGCACATGCATCAACATACATGCAGATATGTATGAACCAACAGGACAAATGTCCATGGGAATTAATTGTGAATACACATACCCGGTTTGGTGTGGAATGGCATCATTTGTGAAAATAGGGTAAGGTGGAGAAATTTTACATTAACAACTAAAACTACCTATACATATACTGTACATTCCTAGTAGATGCAGATATATATCCCCTACATGTATTAGTACATTTTCCTGTATGTAACCTTAGGAATGTTGGTGATGGGGATGTTACTGCTACATTAATATACATTCCATTTTTATTCATATATGTTCATATCTGGCTGTGTTCAGGTACAGTATCCTGCTACATTTCATTTATATGGGTTTAGACAACTGTGGATGTTCAGCATTTCATACAACCATACTATTTCCATAATGCAAGGGTACAGCAAGATATCCAATTTGTGGGCTCGCTAATTCGTGGAACGAACACCTGCAGCTGTAATATAAAGGAAGTAATATTGGAACATACGTCTCCGTACTATAGGCTAGGATAGCATTTCTTACATACTTAATTACATGGATACTTATTCAGTAGTGGGGCGTTGGGCATTTGGCGGGCCTCCTGGATCCAACGGTTCAGTTGGTCCTCCTTCCGTCGCTTCAGGTCCGCATGGTGGTGAGGTACCTGTTCACCAATCCTCGGAATGCCTGTGGCACTGGTGAGATCATGTGCCAACCGGTTCCATGCCTCTGCCTTGTACGCACCCCAGTGAACCTGGCCCTGCATGAGTTGTGCTTCATGATCATGGACTAGGAGCCAAACCATATATTTTGACTCCTCAACACCCCACCTTTGTTCTCTAAAGTGACTTCCCTCTCCTGCACCTGCCATCCTGACTGCAAATGGGTACCACAATCAGTTATGCTGTGTATTCCCGCCTATGGGGCTTATATATGCCGGTTTTCCCACACTTATCTGTGATTGGCCATTTTGGATATTTATCAGCTTAAAAAAAATGCTTTGTCATGCTTCTATTTCCATTCACTCCTATATATATGCTAATACTGCATTTCTCAGTACAGCTGTCATGGCTTATTGGTTCAGTACTTTGACTATGGTGCACAGTATCCCAGGTTCGACCCTGGGCATTGATTTTTTTATTTTACTACTGTCTACACAGACTAGGAGGTGTGTCTGTGTAAAGGCGGCTTTGATACAGCTTGCCCAATGTTGCCAGACAGTAAGATGGTTGGCACGCTGCGCAGCTCCGTGCAAACGGCTTACACTGGGTAACGCATTATTTAACTATGAGCACTCGTATTTTGCTGGGTGAAGCACTGCTGAACTACGGGCACTCATTTTAAGCGTGTTAAAGTGCTGCTCAACTCCGGGCACTCATATTAATTCTGTTAAACCGCTGTTCACCTGCGGGCACTCATATTAAGCTTGTTAAAGCGCTGCTCACCTATGGGCACTCATATTAAGCTTGTTAAAGCGCTGCTTACCTACGGGCACCCATATTCAGCTTGCTAAAGCCTTGTTAAGCTATGGGCAATTCTGATCCTTTTTTTATATTTTATTATGTCGGATTTCTTCAAAAATACATGGCCCATTTCATTACATTTTACTTAAATTATAATTTTATATATATATATATATATATATATATATATATATATATATATATATATATATATATATATATATGTGAGGGGATTGTTTCATGCTTATTTAAATAAAAATGGAAAATGATGTTGTGGGGGCTCGAACCGTGACTACCTCCTCTTTGGCCAACGTCTCTACCGCTACGCTATTGCTACTTGGCTTAATTTGCATATTTAGATCTTATATGCTTTTCAATGTCTGCTAACTGTGGCTGAGCGGAGGGCATACCCGCACAAACGAGCGCAACTATGGGCAAACATTTTGGAAATTATAAAAAAAAATTAAACTGCTATTTTTTCGTTTTACATTACAGTTGGGTTTATAGTCTGTGAGGGCATGTGTGGTGTTGTGTTCCTTGACATTTCCGCGGACACGCTCGTGGGTGTTTACTTTCAGGACTCTGACTATTCTGGGGGCATGTCCCTTTGCAGAACTCGGCATTCGGACATGCCCCCTACTTTCCTACATGGACCGTGTTTGCCTAGGGTAGGATTCAGCATGCCCTCATGAATATGCATGGCATGCTGACGGCATACCATTAGACTGCAGCCTCCGTGTAAGACATATTAACTCTTACACAGAGGTTTCGTGAATCTGGCCCACTGTTGTTGTATTCTGTTGGCGTTGAAATGACAAGCAATTTCTGTGTTAGATATTTAACATGGAAACACATATATATTTGGTTATTTAACATTAGAAACAACACTGCTTTTATTAGAAACGCCTTTGAAATTCTGTTTATTGCAGACTACTAGTTGAGTTGCACCGTTTATTTATTTTTTTTTTATTATTGACTCTTCATCATGTATTAGAGATGTGTACTCTTTACTACTTTCTTTTTTAAGCAATGGATGCTATATTTGTATACTTAGTTGCAAGCATTACTTTATTTTATTTTCTCCTTAACCACAAGATTCTGTATGAGTTTTGTTTACCCTACGAAAAGTTGTTGCTAAAATGTATTTTAAGGGAAACAAGCCGTATTTATACTTGAATGTGTTCATGAATCTTCACAAGACATCCTTTGTTACTTTTACCAAGTTTGTGTTTCTTTTTTTGAAAACGTTTTTATGTTTGGCACTTCATCTATACAAAGTAGACATTTATTTCATGGTTTTAATGTAATACAACTTTAAATGTGAAGGTATGTCAGTGGGTTCAATTAAGGCAGCTGTTTGTAATTTTGTAATACGCCCCTTTTTTTGGCGCCTTTTTGGTTTTAAATTGTGTTAGATGATTTTTTTACTTTGTCTGAAGAAGTCTTCCTACTAAGGGAGACGAAAAGCGCTTTACTTTCATATTTCCTAATAACCCTTTGGAGTTTTACACCTGCTGGTTCAGAAGCTTTTGGTTTGTTTTTTGATTATTTTTTGGTGTAACTTTAAGTCCTTAGTACACGTGTTTGTAGAGACACTGGTTTTAAAAAGAAATAGGAGGCTAGATAGATTTGGTCTTTCATGGTTCAACAAGTGAGACATGGGTGACCATGGAGCAGCCAACAGGCTGCTGAATATAAGAAGAGTTGTGCTAATCTATTGGGATAGTTGAAGAATCTAATGTCTTTAATTTTTTTGGTTAAAATGTCTTAGGGCCTTTACATTTGGACAATATGATTAGATTTGTACATATCCAAAGGGGCATTGTATACAATGATGGATCTGAAGAAACAAGTACAGTGGTAAGATGACTTCTTTGGATCTTAACTGGGCCAGATAGAAGGATTTCCTGACTATTGAGGAAACATGATGCTCATATGACAGAAACTTGTCCACATGTGGTGTCTTATGATCTTATCTGTTTGAAGAGGAGTGCCACTTATAACAACAGCTTTTTTTGCCAAATGATTCTATGATACACTTTTTTGCATTTAGCTTGAGACTGTTTCCAGTACACTGGGTATGTGCATATTCCAGCACTCTATGGAGCAGTTTAGTATCAGTGGATGAGTGGAAAACAGTACTCAACTTGCAGTCTTCAGCAAACTAAGTCAACCACACTTCAGGAATATTGGCTAGGATGCCTGCAAAATAAATGTAAAACAGGAAAGAGCCCAGCAATGTTCCTTATGGTACTCCACTAGTCATAAGTTTATGTTTAGAGAAGGTACCACTGACTCTCACTATCTGGGAGCTGTTGTACAGCCAATCAGCAGACAATGTAGGATGTTACATTACTTTTTTCTAACTATTCAATACTGTCAGCATGCTGGATGGTCAAAATAAGAATTTATTTTATTTTATTTTACATTTGTTGACCGGGCTAGTCCAGCTGGATATATGTCCATTTTCAGTGGAGGCCCGGGGAGAAAAGCTCCACAAATTACAACAACATAAAAGGTCAAGACAAAGACAATAACAGTATAATTTGGTACATAAGAAGTTTTAACAATTATAGTACAAGCCTAAGATTATAGTATGAACACAGTGATCATTGTCCACAGATTCTGCACATAATCTTCAGTGACTATGTTCTGCTCATTATTTTATGGAAGCCTATCTGTTACCATTATTCTATTTCCTGCATAAGGCATAATAAACAACATGCAGGTGCACTGTTCTGAACAACTGTTGTTGCATAACATAAAGCAATTTCACACAGGAGGAAGTAATTACCATTGTTAATTTTTTCCCAAGGAAAAAAAAAATTGCTGAGCCATTGTCGTGAGTTTGCCGTTTCCTCCACTGTTGTAAAATCTTGGAGTAGGTTTGTTTAAGTAGGGGGCACAGCCCCCATCGGGGGGGTGAAAAAACCCCCACTTTATTTTGTCTGTTGGTTTGTTTGTTTTTTTTTTTGTTGATCCAGCGATTTTTTTTTTCCCTAGGAAAAAAAAAATCACTGTTCTGGCCATTCAACATTTCCTGCTTTCGGTTAAGCAGTGTTGAGGTAAGGGTGTTCAGTGTTTTTAGCTGTCAGTCTTCTGATATAGAGCCGTTTTTACAATGTAGTGCTTATATTCAATTTGTGGTAACCTACCTGACATTTTTCTCTTTTTGTCACTGTATTTTACTTGGTAAAAGGAGTGCTAACAGTGAATATGACTGCTGCTGGGACAAGAGGTATGCATGTAATCTCCAGCAGTCTTACTGCTTTTGGCTTCTCCTCCTTGGCTACAGCATCAATACGTACTCCAGTCCTGACACTTCCATTTCTGCTGTTCCTATAAACAAAAAAGCACTTACCAAGGAGCTCTTGCCATTGTTGCAAGTTCAGTCTATGCTTCAGCTGATAGTGTGTGAACCTGTAATGGACATCAGTGGTTCCTCAGACCACTCACTTTCCTCTCCAGCTTCCTCTGGTGTAATCATGTTGGCCACCACAAACCAGGGGTCAGCCACATCCTCTTTGGCTCTTCTAGTTTCTAAAACAAGCATGGGAGAACCATCTTCCCTAATCCTGGGAGACGCTCCAGGAGATTCTTCATGGAGTAAACAAGGCAAGAGACCATTAGACTGGTCAGACATCCTGACTTCAAGTCAGTCTTCTTCCATAGGGACTCCTTTAAAGAAAAAAATACTAAGCATTAATTTTTTTTTGGTTTACTATCAAATGTTAGAAACTTATCTTACTGTCAGTCATAAGGTCGAGGGTAAAGGTGTAAAACTTTAAAATTGCAAGTGGAAATATTTTTTCCTCCAAAACATCGATAAGTAGCTTGCATTCATGGTTTTGAGCGCTGCTATTGTGACGCCCGTGCACTGGCCCAGTAATCAAGGAGCCTCAGTCCTCATTACTAACATCAGTGAGGGACGTGCACATTGAGAGGATGATAGGCACACACACAGTAAATTACAATTTCCCTTAAGAGCACACAGAGATCACAGTCAGTCTGGGGCTGGTTTCTCTCTCTCTCTCTCTCCAGATCCCCAGTAAGACTCCCCACTGGCACAGCTACAGGGTTAAGATCTCAACCAACTGGTCAAGCCAAAACCTCCAGCACCCTCTCTGTCCATCCAGTGCTTCATGTCCCTGCCCAAGTAGCTGACACACATACACATTGAGATTTGATTTATATACAAACACACAGACACTCCTGGGAAAGGCTGGCACAGGTTCTCCAGCTATGCCCCCTTCTACCCAGACTATACAGTAGTACCACCTGCCACCAACCACCCTTATCAGCTACTATAAAGGCCCTTACTAAAGGGTGCCTGATTCTACTGTGCAATGTTACTATTATCCAAATGGTAAGTGTGACTAAGACCTGAAGGCTATTTAGGATTGGCTTGTACAGTATCACCAAATACATATACAAGTACTGTAAGAGCTTATATATCTCTACACAAAATCAGCCACAATTAATAGGTTTAAATATATTTAATTATAAATAATAAAAGCACATGACAATGCTCATTAACTCAACACAGTGACAACAGAGTTCAGAATCACAGGAAATATTTTAAAACAACATTGTAGGACAGTCTCACATAAATACAGAACACATCTAACTAATCTTGCTATATTCCTATCTATTTCTAAGAGAAACTATGTTCTAAATAACTTACTTACAGAGCAAGGCAAAGTGCTGGTGATATTGTCAGATCCAGAACAAAATACAAAATGCACTAACTTTCTCTCTGAGATCGTTCTTAAATTAATAATACACATTACTGCTGAATCATCTCAGATTATATCATTCTTGTCACCTCTGCCTAAGTTTTCCAGGCTAGCAGGAACTTAAATTTTAACATGTCTCTGTTAAAAATACTTATCTCTCAGAAGCTAACAATTCTCTCTTAGAAGCTTGCTTGAAACTGGAAGTCATAAAACAATTACCTTGGAAACCTGTTGTTGCCTCTCTTTCCAGACAATAGAAAGAAGCATCTAGCCTAGACATCCTGTCTGTTAGCTGAGATAAACTAACTTTATAACACATCATAAAACTCTTTACTTATCAACTTATTTTCTTAGAGTTTTGCAAGTTAACTCTGTATGTCCCAACTTTTACTATGAAAACATACATTTGCATTGGTATATAGTTTATACAAATTTCTGCTCTCTTCCAGCAGGGAGTACTGTGATTACAATCTTGAAACTCAGTACAGAACATATAGTTTTCTTACATTTTTAAGACAAGCACCCAAATCATATTATTCACAAATGACATGAATTATTTACAAAATTCTATCTAGATGGGCTGGCAGTGTCACATTTCTGTTTAAATCATATTAATATTTTCAAGTGACATATAATTATTTACAAAATTCCAGCTAGCTGGGCTGGCAGCATTTTGGTTTATCACAGCTATTTACAATTGGATTGCACTACAGATGGGATCAGGAAAACTGTCCTTTTCCTCACTGTAGTGCAATCTCGGAGTTAGAATATATAATTGGCAGGGGAAGTTGGGAGTACAGGGGGGCTTGCCCCCTGCAAAACAGTAAAAATTTGTATGATTTCTCAACAGCTGTTTTTGTGGAAGATGAATGTTTCAGGAAATGCTGACTGTCAATTCAAGACTTCTGAACTTTCAATATATTGAACACTCCGCAAAACAGTTTCCAACCTTATTTTTCTGCAATTTCATTCAACACTAATAGGGATTTCACTATTTTGATAGTAAACCTTTTTTTTATCTCGAGTAGTAATTACAGTTAAGAAAGATAATTTCCTACCTTAGCAAGACATGCATTGCAGGCTATGAATTCTGATGTCCAGAAGATATTACAGGTGAGTATCCACTGTAAAGAAATTCCTTAGGAAATAGGGTTGTAATGATTCAGATTCTGATTATGACAGAGATGAAGCTTCTTCTCCTTTAGATTCACAAGCCAAACTTCTGACTTTGAAAAAAATATTAACTCATTCTCATGTGGATGATTTTTTTTTATATCAGATCATAGCCAGGATGAAAGAAGTCACTGTACAGGAGCAAATAAATGTTCCCCCTAAATCGATAAGTTGTTACAATGTGTTACTAATGGATATTTGTCATTCCTCACCCATCCTTCCTATACTGCCAGCTCTGGAGAATGCATTAAATACTGCCTGTAAACAGCATGATACACAACTGTCAGTCTTTAAAAAAGCAAATAAGATTTATAAAGCACCACAGACTAATATATTTATTTTCTGACACCTTTTATCAGACCCATCTGCTATAGCCATTGCATCACCAACTGGGAATGGGCTCTTATTGAACATTAACCCTGTATCTGGTTACAAGGAAAGCAATGTGTTAGACTACCTAGGTAAAAGTTTTCTTCTTCCACTTTGGCTTTCAGAATTCTCAATTATCAGGCATACATGTAGAAGTCTATGCTTTGATATATGGACAGTGTTAGGGAATTTGTTACTTCATTTCCTACTGAAGAAGTTATTTTTTGAATCAGACTGTTACTTCCTTGTTCCAGATAACCAGACATGCTTTGACAAGTGTGTATGATTGAGCAGATACTGGTACTTTATACATCTTATCTGCTTTTCTAAAGACTGACAGCTGGGTGTCAGGCTGACTACAGGCAGTATTTAACACTTTCTCCAGGGCTGGCAGTTAGATGGGTGAGGAATGAGACATATCCATTTGTTACATATCATAATGTTGGTGTTGTTGTGTCTTTCGGCTTATCCCGGTTAGGGGTCGCCACAGCGGAACTCCGGTCCTCTAATGTTTGGTAGTGGATTTTTATGTGCCGAGTTACCAGCCCTGATGCATAACCTTCAACAAAGGCATGCCCATTCACGCATGCCTCCACACAGAAGACGCTCTAGCTGAGAATCGAATGCGACAACGTCTTCCTGTGAGGTGACAACGCTACTGCAGCACCACTACCGTGGGTCACTTGTTACATATTTATTATTTATTTTTATTTATTTATTTTACATTTGTTGACCGGGCTAGTCTAGCTGGATACATGTCCATTTTCAGTGGAGGCCCGGGGAGAAAAGTTCCACAAAAGGACAACAGATATTATGCTTGTTATACAAAAGAATAAAATGTACAAGTAATTACATTGTTAGGAAAAAAGAAATATATATGTAAAAAAAAAAATATATATATATATATATATATATATATATATATATATATATATATATATTTTTTTTCTCTCTCACATTATTAGTAAAATTGGAAAAACAACAGCGCTAAAGAAAGTTAGTTAAGATTAGACAGTGTGGAAGATGGAAAAGGAGAAAAAAGTTTAATCAGGGTTAGTACAAGGGCAGAGCCATTGGGAATTTAGCCAGATTATAAGATGCTTCTAACTTCTCTATTTAGTATTTTTACAGTTATAAATAGATGTTCCTCCTAAATAGAGAAGTTGTCACATATCATAATAACTTCTCTATTTAGGAGGAACATCTATCTATAACTGTAAAAATACTTCTTTCGTCTCGACTATGACCTGATTAAAAAACACATCCACATGAGGATGACTAGAGGGTAGTTTGGCATAATGGTTAATCTCTTAACCTCACAGATACAAGGTTTGATTCTGACCTCTGATTATTGACTAAGCTTTTAATAGTCTGCTAACTGATTACCTAGTATTAGGGGAGGGATTGGCATACTGGTTAAGATGCCTACCTCATACATACTGGGTACAAAGTCTGATTCTTACCTTTGAGGGAAATTGGCTAGGCTTAAAATGGCACACAAAGGTGGCTAGCCTAGTACTTACCTATAAACCTACATCTAGGGCCAATTCTACTGCTACAGTGTTGAGAAGATAAGCTTGAGGGCATAACCAAAAATTTTCTGATGAGGTAAAGTTTGAAATCTTAGATTTTGCTTTAGATAAGAAGGTATTGTTTGGCTCTTCTGCTACCCAGGTTCTCAAACAATCTGATAAAAGAGCAAAGCTGATTCAGGGAGTATCTAAGACTTTTCATGTCCCCCATTATGAGTCTATCAGGCATCCCTCTTTTACCAAAAAGCCAAATAAGCAAAGCCAATCATATAGTGGCAAATAAGGAGCAAAAAAGACATAGCCAGAGGGAAATAACAAGAAAAAGAGGTCCTTTCAGAAAAAGGGGCAGACCAACAGTACAAAATGACTATGCCAACATTCTTCCCCTCTTTCATGTCCTCCAGCTAATATCTATACAAACCTGTCCCACACACTGGTTCTCAACATTTCTCTTTGACAAAAGATTGTCTACGATTATTGGGTGTTAAAAGTTGTGCAGTGGGGTTATAGATAGCACTGATACAAAAACCTCATTTCAAGGAAATCACCCCTACCCTCTAAACCAAACAGAATATTTTCCTCAGGTTCTTCAGTCTTTATAGACCCAATGTGTCATAGGACTAGTGCTTGTAAATTAAGGGGCAAAGGCTCCTATTCCAGAATGTTTGTGGTACCAAACAAAGAGGCCTCTTGGAGACCAGTAGTATATCCTTCATTTCTAAGCCTGTATGTGAAAGTACCAAAATTAAAATGTTGACCTTACAGCGTTGTTAACCTCATTCCTCCCATGAGTTACATGGCAACACTAGACTTAAAATATGCCACATTACCATAGCCTAAGGCTTCAGAACATGCCTAGGATTCTCTGTTCCTAGGTCATATTATCAGTTCTATACACTACCCTTTGGATTACCTTCGGCTCCAAAGGTGTTTACAAAATGTCTAGCCTCATTCACAGCTTATTACGGACTGAATGGCATTCACATATTTCCTTGTTTGGATAGTTTGCTTATTTTTTCAGAGTCTTTATCCGGATATCAAGAGTCATTAACAAGAGTTATGTTTCTTTTGATCAATCTGGATTTCCAGCTAAATGTTGCAAATTCATACTTGACTCCATCTCATAGGGTTGTGTTTCTTGACTGCCTTCT
This sequence comes from Protopterus annectens, assembly GCF_019279795.1. Taxonomy (NCBI): domain Eukaryota; kingdom Metazoa; phylum Chordata; order Ceratodontiformes; family Protopteridae; genus Protopterus; species Protopterus annectens. Next base: position 1,112,643,461 of record NC_056745.1, on the reverse strand, counting down.
ACATACTTCTCTTCAAAAGGTCTTTTTTACACAAGAGAGGATGGATTTTTATCTGGAATCTTTGCTGAGCTTATTGGGATCCTAGGGTGCACATGAGAAAGATGCAATGGTTTCCAAAAGCACATGGACCCAGCATTTACATCCTCCTGAACACCAAATTCCAGTTTTGGGGCTTTTTAAAAATGGAACTGCACTGGTGGAGACAACAAATTCAGCTGAACCCAGGTTTCCCTTGTTCTCCTCAGACCCCAAACCAATCTCTCACTAGAGAGACCTCAGATTTTTCTTGGGGAGAAGTTTCCATGGGAGGGGGCTAAAGGTGCAAGGCCTGTGGAGTCATTCAGACAATCACAAAGAAGCCTCCAAGGTGAAACAATGAAGCCTCGAACAGCCCAGAATCTCCACCAAAAAGTTTATTGAAAAATAAAATCTAACATTAACGCAATATTACAAGTGCATTTTCGTTTAGTATGAACTTCATCAGATGTGAGCTTTACAGTGAATCTACATTACATTTGTACTAGTTTATCCTAATGAGTTAATCAATCACATTGTGCTTATTTGATTAAAACCACGTTAATTAAACTGTCAATTAATGAAAAGTTTTTTTAAAAAAAAACATGTACACATAACATCCATTCTTATAGTAAACCTATTTTTTATGTATGAAAATATGTATTAAAAAAGTAAGAAGAAAATGTGTGAAAAAGAAAATTATGGAAAAGGGGTGGGAAAAGTTTTTATGGTTCACTGATTTGGAAAAAATTAAAAAAGAAAAATTAAAGGTGGTTTACAGGAATTCAGGCAACCTAAATAAATTATTTGAAACTGACACTAGGAAATATGTATTTGTACAAGGAAGGAGAAAAGGAACTTTTAAATGTTGACGTTGTCAGCAATGTTCCCACATTTACAACACTGAGAGTGTCAGGTTAGAAAGTAGAAAAGCTACCCTTGAAGGAAGGGAGTTTTTTAATTGTGAATCTTTGGGCCTGGTTTACTTGGCAGTTTGTCAAGTTTGCGATGCATTTTATATAGGGAAGACTGAGCAAAGGATCAAGAGAAGAATATATAAGCATATGTACGATGTACAAACTAAGAAGGAAACAAATGTTCTATATGAGCATAAATTAACTTGTATAAATGCCTGCTATTTATTCTTTGTCTTGGAAAAGATAAAGAAGGATGGTCAAGGTGGTCTATGGGAAGAATGTATTGAATACAGAGGATTATGGTGGCAGATCACCTCAGAGGCTAATAAAACTCCAGGCTTAAATGAACACATATCGATAGCTCCCTTATTGAAACTTAGAGCAGCCAAGTTATAGGCAGTTTTATTTTTAAGCTTTTTAACGTTTTTTAGTTTTTATACTATGGTTATATTTATTAAGTTTTCAAACACACTTTTTCCCCTTGGTATAATATGTACTAGTAGAGAGTTGTTGTTGTTTGTCTTTCAGCTTTTTCCTGGTAAGGGGTCGCCACAGCGGAACTCCGGTCCGCTAATGATTGGCAGTAGATTTTTACGAAACGCCGAGGTGCCAGCTCGACACCCAACCTTCAATGAAGGCAAGCCCATTTACACACGCATGTCTTTTGAATGCTACCCAACCATGGGGAGGACATGCACCACGCAGAAGGCACTCCCAAGCCAAGCCGAGAATCGAATGGGAGAACCTCTTGCTGTGAGGTAATAACGCTACTGCTATACCTCCGCGGAAATGACAAATATATATGATTCATTATTTTAACGGGACTGTTTTTAGATGCATTTTTTGAAGAATCCACTAGAGGTAGTGTTATGATAAAAAAACAGTTACAATAATCCTATGGTTTACAAATGTGTTTCATGACACATTTTCTTCTTACTTTTTAATACACTTTTTTAATGCATATTTTCATACATAAAAAAATAGGTTTACTATAAGAATGGATGTTATGTGTACATTTTTTTTAACAAAACTTTACATTAATTGACAGTTTAACATGGTTTTAATCAATTAAGCACAATGTGATTGGTTAACTCATTAGTATAAACTAGTATAAATGTAATGTAGATTCACTGTAAAGCTCACATCTGATAAAGTTCATTCTAAATGAAAACGTACTTGTAATATTGTGTTAATGTTAGATTTTATTTTTCAATAAACTTTTTGGTGGAGATTCCGGGCTGTTCGAGGCTTCATTGTTTCACCTTGGAGGCTTCTTTTGGATTTTACTTTAGTAGTCATTCAGACAAGCCAAAGCACATCAATATAAAGGAGATGTTCATTGTGATCCATGCCTTGAAAGCTCTCCATTGCCAATGATCACCAGGACCTTTTCAAGTGATTACAGACAATACCATGGTCATGTGGTATATAAACAAACAGGGAGGTACAAGGTTGTACTCCGCTTTGCAAACTGCATATAACAGCATATAACAGCTAGTGAGGTAGCTCTACAGCATTCTATAACACTCTAAGCATCTCACATTCACTTCAGAGCAAAACAAAGTGGCAGATAAGCTGAGCAGGACCATGATAGACTCTCATGAATGGAAGTTGAATGGCGAGGGGGGGTCTACCTGGAACTGATCCAGTTGTGAGGAACATCTCAAATAGATCTGTTTGCCTCCTTCCAAAACAGACAACTAAACAACTTCTGCACCAGGACTCCTTACAAGCAAGCCTGGAAAACAGATTCCTTTACGTTCCCTTGCATGAGAATGTTCCTTTATGCTTTTCTACCCTATCTACTGACGTCTAGGGTAATTCTGAAGATTCAGAAGGACTTCCCAAAAAATAACTGTGGTGACTCCCTGTTGGGCCAGATAACACTGGTTCTCCCTTACAAGCTTCCTCACAGACTTGATGTACTCATGCAAGACAGGGGGAGATTGATACACCCCATTCTGAATCAACTTCAACTGACTGCCTGCATGATTCAGTTGTAATACCTCTTAGGCACTTATTTCATGAGGATGTGCAGCTGGGACTAAAAGAGGCAAAGAAAACCTGCTACTAGAAAATCATATATCAGTGAGTTGAAGCAATTTTCTAGTTTGTGCCTGGTCAATAACTTGGGGACCATTGGAGATTTTGTATCACTGGTGCCCAAATATTTGTGTGAGTTACATTCCTTTGGCCTCTCTTATTCCTCAATAAAGGTTTATCTTGTGTTCATTTCCACATGTCTCCCAATGGATCCTCCTCTTTCTTCTCTGTTTGTGGTAAAACAGTTTCTGAAAGGAGTTTTACATCTACGTTTTTCTCTTTAAAAAGTTGCTTTTTCTTGAAATTTCAACTTTGTGCTGGAGAAGTTGACTATGTCACCTTTTAAACCTGTTCATCAAGCCAATTTATGGTTCTGGATTTGGAAACTGTTATCATTATTGCTCTGACATCAGTAAGATAAGTATCTGAACTGTAAGCGCTTATAGTATGTGAACCTTATCCAAAATTCCACAGAGATATGGTCACGTTAAGGAGAAACTCCTCTTTCATGCCCAAAGTGGCTTCAGAGTTTACTTTGAATCAAACCTGCAATTTCCCAGTTTTCTACCCATAACCTAAAAACTAGGGTGAAAGGACCCTGCATACTCTTTATAAGCATAGGCACCTCAGATACGATCAATTATTTATTTCTTATCAAATGTTCAAAAAAGGGACATCCTTTTACTAAACAATTTCCAGATGGTTGTCTTCAGCTATTGCTTTTTGTTAATCCTCCCATGACAAATCCATTCTAGGCAGAATCAAGGCACATTCTACTAGAGCCACATTTTCTTCAAAGGCATACTGGAAAGAAGTGGACTCTAGAAGCATTCTAGAGGCAGCTACATGGTCCTCCTTGTATACCTTTACAAGGTACTACAAACTGGATTTCTTTTCACTGTCTAAGGTGAGCTTTGCTAAGACTATTCTCCAGGGGCAACTGGATCCATATCCTTTCTCCTTCCAGGTTGCACTGGCTCTGGAAATCAACGTATATAGTCTAAAGACTACTGCAGCAGTAGGAGTTAAAACACACAGTTGTGTAAGTTGCAATTACCCATATCTGTAGACATTCAAATTCTTCAGTGCTGCAGCAGCCACACCCATCCTCCATTCCCCTATTCTTGTATATAGTTGTAGTTTGGATATAAAGTAGATTGTGGAGTTATTCGTTGAATTGGTTTTGAATTCTTTCATGGATATAAAGTAGGGCTATGTGTGTTTCTACTTGTTATGTTTCTTTGCTATTATTGTTTGTTTGTTTTTTTTGGTTCAGGATCACTGGGCTCTTCTCTCGCTCCCTCTTTCTGTATAGGAACAAATCTCCAGTCTGAATGCTGATTTCTCTCCATAGGGTTAGCCAATCGGCAATCTGAGTGAAGGTATGAGTGGGAGTCAAAGATTTGTGAAGTTGGTCGGTCATTGTTTCCTGAGCAGGGAAACAACCCATACAGCCTAAAGATTCCTGCAGCAGTGAGGAATTCAAGCATATGTTGTTATGGGTAAGTGCAACTTACACAGCTATACATTATTCATAACCAAGTACACGTTTATGCACTGCCCTGATTAACATATTCGGATAACAAAAATTTGTGACTGTATTTCTTAACTTCTTATATCCATAATCTTAGACAAATTCAAAAATAATCAAGGACTTCTTCTTCTGGCTTTTTCCCGGTTAGGGGTCACCACAGCGGATCATCTGTCCGCTCATGATTGGCAGTGGAGTTTTACAGTGTTCAGTTGCCAGCCCGGCGCCCAACCTTCCACGGAAGGCACACACACACGCACACCTAGGGCCAATTTAGAGTGTCCAATCCACCTACTGCATGTCTTTGGGATGTGGGAGGAAACCGGAGCACCCGTAGGAATCCCACGCGACCACAGGGAGGACATGCAGACTCTGCACAGAAGGCACCCCAGCCGAGAATCGAACCGGAGAACCTCTTGCTGTGAGGCAGCAACGCTAACCGTTGCACCACCGTGGCCGCCTGCAAAAAATAATCAAGGACACTTTTTTAAAATATTAGTACTACTGCCTTGAAAAGTTGACAGAATAAGAGAATGTGAATTAACATGCACTTCTTAAGTAAAATAAGTCTATAACTTTTATAGGTTCATAGAATAGTACTAGACCAGCTGCCCTTGTGGTCCATTTTGAGCCTAGCCAATTATCCCATGTGAGAACCAAGCGCTGCATCTTGTGTCTGTAAAGAAAATACCTTAACCATTATGCCAACCTCCCACCCTTAATTACTATCATCATTTATCAAGTGTAATGCACTGTCTTTCCCTCCCAAATCTGCAGCTTTAGGAGAGTTTAGCAGGGGCAGTGGAAAAATTTTATCCGAAATCAGAGACAATTGAGAGGTATGCTTTTCGCAGTTGTTTGTGCAAAACCTGGGTCATTATATAAGTGTTTGTTCATTTCATTGCAAGCAAACTTCCGACATGAACATAGTCATACAAGTTCAAATAATTGATTGTCACATCTTGGGGTCAAGTTCCAATGAGCTGCTCAGTATGATTGCATACTGTCCCTGATTTTGACTCAAATTTCAAGTCTGTCCCTCATCATCCCTCCTAAAACTGATGACCTCTGGAGCAAAGATGATGAATTATTAAGCAATAATCAATTGACATGGTATGGTATATTGAAGATTTACCACAAGCATACCTCTCATGTGTACCTCATTATGAGGAACGTACCTCATTTTGGGGTCTTAAAAAGTTCATGTTCCTCGAAGTTCCTCAAAGTTACACATTGAAAGAGTCTGTCACACATTCAATGTTAGGATTTTTTTAAGTGAAATCCATGGTAAATAGAAATTAATCATATTAATTCATTAAAGGATCTTCTTTAAAAGTAAAACCAGCATATTTTAACCATCCTATGACCTTCCTAGTTGAAGCTGTTAGCAAGCCATTAGTACGTGTTCCACATTTTGCCCATTTGTTCCACATTATTAAGGCGAGTGTTCCTCATTTTGAAGCTGGAAGGTTGAGAGCTATGACCACAAGGGTGAAGCCCGAGTGATTAAATAAAGCCAAGCGTGGGTAAATCTTCAATATTCCACTGCCACGGAGTCAGTTATTGCTTTTATACAACATTATTTAAGAAAAAAATACTTTTCTTAAATAATGTCTTTGTTTAACTGCGCATTACTGTTCTTGCTACTTCCCTGTGTTGATGTACTGCGCATGCGTATGGGACTTGCGTTCCCACGCATAACCAGTACATCAATGCTTTGAAACACAAGCAACGGAGAAAAGAAAGTCTACGTTGCTCCGTTTTTTTTTTTTTTTTATTAAAAGTTTTGGACACCTTATACCAACGGAAAAAAGTTTGGGCGACTGGACCTTGTTCGTTGGTATATTGTGGGATTTACAACGGGCATGCTGGCCAATCAGCGTGCACGTTTTGGAATATTAATTGGGAGGTCATTGTACAATAGTTAATAACTGATGATAATAATTAGAGTTACAGCCTTCTTTTACTTCAGATAATATATATTAATCCATGTTCTCTTATTCGGTCAATGTTTTAAGTCTCCCTAATTCTGTTGAGATTTGTCCCTGCCTGAATGGTTGAGAGGGTACTTCTTTATTTTAGCAGCCCTAATGAAATTCAAAATGTTAACAATTATGGTTCTGATAGTAAAACAGTGAAATACATTAGGTTATTCCAGTTAAGTATCCCTAAACTGCAATCGCGTCACGCCCCCAAACGGTATACGCTCCCTTCTAGTTGCTTGTTTTACTTATTTACAAAATATGCAAGCGTACCGTGTTTCAGCCTAACAACCCATGAAATAAAAAAGTAACGCCTGCCTTAGCTTAATAGTCAATGCCATGGGAAAATAACACCCAGGACCTACAAAAACGCAAATATCAGCATTATTGAAATATTCAAGTTCGATCAAAACACAAAAAAAAATCAAAGAGATACGTCAGGTAATCACGGACTTTATATAACTACTTCCAGGGTTTGCAATTTTGACAGAAGGAGGCACCGAGCGGCTTTGACACTGGGCCGGAAGCTTTGCGCTGTAGTCGTCCGCTGTTTGCATTCACTGGTCGATGACAAAGGAGAAGTGTAAGGATAGAAATACAACAACCACAATGCACCGCGCTCTCAGTAATTTTTTTCTCCGACTTTCATTGTATCCGTGTCATGTTTAGGGATTACTAGCAAGAATTTTGCGATGCCTTTCCTAAACTGTGTTTGGTGGGATTATTTATAATGCTGCTTTGTTGTAATATATGCAAATTCAGAGGCAGGGAGCACATGATAATACACGCTGAGTGATTGTTGAGCCCACGATTGGTGAGGCACCTGCCACTGTTCCCCAGTCGAAATGTTGAGTAGGAGCCTGGGTTCGCAGGCAGCATTTGGCAGTAGTGTTGGTCTGAGCATTGGCCCGGCACCACCAGCTTTGTTTTTGCTGGACAAGGCTGCTGAGATGCTAGCTGTAAATAGGTCCTTTGAAGCGGCGCTGGAGGCATGCGAGAGGGGTCTGGAGACTATTGACAGTGGCAACAGCACTTCTGATCAGGAAGATGCTCATAGGCAAGTTTACAGTGAAATTATTTATTTATGTAGATTTGTTTTCATATATAAAACTGTCCAAACCAGACCAATGTCAGCCCGAATGCAAAGCATTTGATGAATACCCGACAAGCATAAATGGAATGCAGTCTATGCAATAAATAGTAAACATATTCAACATTTACACTTTTCATAACAACGAGTTTATAATAACATCCCAAGTGTGAGAAGAAAAAAATTTTCACAAAACAATATTATCATGTAGTGCATTCATTCAGTCAAATACTCAGTATGTTCACACTAGAGGATGTTCTCTGTGCTGGTGGAGCTTAATAGTCAATGCCACGGGAAAGTAACACCCAGGACTTCCAAAAACGCAAATATCAGCATTATTGAAATATATTCAAGTTCGATCAAAACACAAATAAAAAAAAAAAAAAATCAAAGAGATACGTCAGGTAATGTATCAGAATAGCTGTTTCACATTTCTTTTTGGGATTTTTATTTTTAGTGTTCTAGTTGAAGAGTTTAACATAGGTTTCTTGTATATATTTGGAGCTGACAGTCATATTATTTCTGGAATGGTATGGAGCAGATTTATGCTTTACAGGCCATGCCTCCCTGTGAAAATCTAGAAACACTGTGCAGTGTGCATATCATTGTACACATATGACCGAGTGCATTTAGCGCTTACACCATTGCTACAAGTTTCAGTGGCGAGAATGTGTTGTAGTTTACTTAATCTATGCTTGCATGCTATAGCTGGACTTGAACTGGCTTGGGGCCTTTTGCTTTGAATTTTTTGGGTTGTTAATATTGCTCAGTGAATGAAAACCAGAACACAGGCAAACTTATTCTAGCAGTCAGTCTAAATGACTGCATGTTGTAATGAGAGCTACTTTAGTCTGATGGTTTGGGGCTTGGTAAAACTGCACAGCAGTAGATTAATGGCACAAATTATAACCCAATCTAGTCTCTAATTAACACCTGATGTCCCTTTAGGTTAGAGTGCCTGGCTTAGAGAATTAGTATTTTTAATTATGGCATACTTAATGTATGCTTACATACTGTGTTTGGACTTGAGGCTTGTCCAGGGGCTGAACTCTGTAAGTGAGCTATGCTGCGTGAACTTTGGTGTAAGTGGTTCTCTGAGGAACTGGCTGCTTTGTGGTAGAGACTTGTTAGTGTAACACTGCTGTCTTGTGGATGTCCTTGTAGCACAGCACTTAATTTGAATAGTGCTCGGTTATAAAACTGCAGACAGGAAGCAACATGACAGTGAGGTATTGTGAGCAAATATACAGCCACAGATTAACTGCTTTTGTATTTACTAAACTTGTACTGATTTGCAGATGTGCCCTTATTTAGGGGTGGAGCAACATGGATCACCACAGGGGGCAGGGCACCATAGATAAGGGGGAAGGCAGCAGCGTGGGACTGCAGAGTACAATTTGAAAAAAAAATAGCTACCCCTAGGTTAGTGCATCATTTTACAGCTGTTGGGAAAAGTATTACTATTAATGTAGACTACAGTTAAATTGTGAAGTAGGTAAGAGATGAGAGACTTTATTCACTAATGTTACAGGAGGAAGTAATAGGTTCATAGGTGTTTACTAGTATAGGCTGCTGTTTACTAGGCTAACGACCATGAGGGCCTTCTTAAGCCTAGCCATGCCTCCCAATTCTCTGACAAGTTCTGATACCCTTGATAAGTGTAAGCAGGGACTTGGAAGATGAAACATTTACAATTTAGGGCCTGGGAGATGAACCATTTACAGGTTGCCTGTGTCCATTAGAGAAATAGGTGTCAAACCAGGGATGAATTTCCTGTTCCCCATCCAGTTGTCCAAGTTGTACTTGAATTTGTTAATTGTTAGGGAGGAGGTAATCCCTGGACTGTAGTACAGAAATAGGGTAAATAGATCAAGTCATCCTAACAAGGTGTGATGTGTGGATTTACAGTAAATCCCCTCCCCCACGAAAACTGATATGGTTGAAGTTCACATTATATCACTGCAGCCACTTCTGCAAAATATGTTTATGTAGTAATCCATGACTGTGTGTAGGTATATCAGGATTTACCCAAGGTTGGTGTGGTTTGATCAAGGGGACGAAGCCCAAGTAATGAAATAAAGCCAACCATGGGTAAATCCTGATATACTCACACACAGGAGTGCATTGTTGCTGTTATAAAATGGCATTATTTAATTACCTTTCTTAAATAATGTCTTTGTATAACGGTGCTCCTCCACGTTCTTCCTTGTTTACTAATGTACTGAGCACGCATGTTGGATTTACATTCCCACTCTTGCACAGCACATCAGTACAGTGCAGGAGAAGCAATGGAGAAGAGAGAATCTCTGTTGCTGTATTTTTTTTTTTTTTTATCATTGCTGAAATTTTTTAAGGGATAGTGCAGAAATACAAGGAAAATCAGGTACATTTCTGACATTTTAGTTTTGCAGAATGTACCTGATTTTTCTTGTATTTTCCTCTGTCCTTCGGCACATATCAATAGAAAGTCTGGCTGCTCAGTGGCACTTCAGTGGCTGGACTTTTTTCTATTTATATATGCTCTACTTGTAATGGCATGCTGCTTGGGCTGTCCAATCAGCGTGCTTGTTCTTGAATAGTAATGAGGAGTCATTGTATAACTTCCTTTATTTCTGTCTGAATGATGAGTGGTAACTGTATTTACTTATTTATTTTGTTTGTTGACCGGTTATGAGACCTGGTCCTATGTCTCTTTTCAGCCACAGCCTGCATGCAAAAGCACAGCAGACTACAAAGTGAATATGGTTTGACACACAGTGTATAGTATCTGCATAAAGTGTTAAAGTTTTCAGTATTTCAGATTAGGTTCAGCATTACAGTACTACAGATTACACAACATTGTTATTTCTGCTGGAATATAATGTTCAGCTTGCAAAGGTGGCACGATACTGCTTTGTGTTATGTGTTAGTAAAACACCTTTCTACAATAAAGAGAGCTAAGATTAAAGTATTACAAGGAAAAAGATATGGGAAGGGTGTCATTTGTATTAAGCACACAGTTTGCAAACATGGTTGACTGGAGATATATGATTCCTGAAACACAACTTCTTTCTAAAAATCATGCATTTTTCATGCTGATCATAGGTTTGACTAGCAGCATTCAGTTTGTTCTCTTTCAAGATGTTTAATTGCTTTTAACCCCCTGATGATAATTTATCCTCCAGTATCCATGCGTGTATGTGTGTGTGTGTATATATATATATATATATATATATATATATATATATATATATATATATATATATATGTATGTACATACATATATTTTTCTATATGTATGTTTGTGGGTATGTGTATATTTTTTATATATATATATATATATATATATATGTATATGTATTTAGTTTTATATTTCTGATTGACTTCCCCTCTGACCATCTGCTTTCTTTCTCTTGCTTCTTTTATCTGGCTTCCTATATCCTTCCACCTTTTGCATACATCACTACCTTTGATCCCCCTCTCTTCTCCTACTGGCTACTCCTCAGCTTTACTATACCCTTAATATTAGTACCAAACTGAAACTGTACTTTTTCCACTTTCTGCTTACTTCATTTCTGCTTTTTCTTTCTCTCTAACTACATAATAACTGTTACACTACCTGCTTGCATAGTTAACACTGTATATTTACTGTATCTTGCTTTTTGCCTATGCTTGATTTGTTGTTTTGACTAGTGACTAGTGATTTTTTAAACTGTAAATTTTATTTTATGATACTGGAGCTTTTCTCCTCAGCCCTCGGCTGAAATTTGACATGTCATCTAGTCAGACTAGCCCAGTAACACTGTATATGCGACTGTACTTTGCTTTTTTGTCATTATTTTATTGTTAGTTTATTAGTGACTTTTTAAACTGTAGCGTTATAGTCTGATAGTGGTGCTTTTTTCCTCGGGCCTCTGCTGAAAATGGACATGTATCCAGCCAGACTAGCCCGGTTAACAAATGTAAAATAAAATAAATAAATAAATAAAATAAATGTGTATGTATATATACATATATATATATGTGTGTGTGTGTATATATATATATATATATATATATATATATATATATATATATGGGTCTACTTCATAACACTGAAATTTCATAACGTTGAATTTCATAACACTGAGACCATAATATCGAAAATTCAAAACACTGAAAAACCAAAACATCGAAAGCTCAGAACACTGAAAGTGTGCTTCATAACATTGAAAACTACATTGCACAAGTAAATAAGATCCCCTCTACCTACAACAACACCTAACTAACAAACACACTTTCTGCTTCATTTCTGCAGGGGGCAATACCCCCTGCACCCCCATATGGGGGGGCTCTTCCCCCTCCCATAAATTAAATATAACAACTCCAAGATCGCACTACAGTGGAAAAAAGTTAATTTCCTAACCTCATTGTTGAAAGGTGTCAGTCTGGAGAAGGGTACAAAATAAATTTCACAGTATTGTTTACACCATGGAACAAAAAGTGGAGAAAATATGGGACAACAGTGACATTGCAAAGAACTGGACGTCCCTCCAGTATTGATGAAAACTGGTCATGGAGGCTGCCAAGAGACCTACAGCAACACTGAAGGAGCTGCAGGAATTTCTGGCAAGTACTGGTTGTATACTACATGTGACAACAATCTCCCGTATTCTCCATATGTCTGGGCTATGGGGCAGGGTTGCAAGATGGAAGCCTTTTCTTGCACAGAAGAACATCCAGGCCCAGCTAAAATTTGCAAAACAATACGTCAAATCTCCCAAAAGCTTGTGGGAAAATGTGCTGTGGTCTGATGAGACCAAGGTTGAACTTTCTGGCCACAATTCCAAAAGATACGTTTGGTGCAAAAACAACATTCTGCATCACCAAAAGAACACCATCCCCACGGTGAAGCATGGTGGTGGTAGTATCATGCTTTGGGGTTGCTTTTCTTCAGCTGGAGCTGGGGCTTTAGTTAAGGTGGAAAGAAATATGAACAGTTCCAAATACCAGTTACTTTTGGCCCAAAACCTTCAGGCATCTGCTAGAAAGATGAAGAGGAATTTCACCTTTCAACATGACAATGACCCCAAGAATACATCCAAATCAACAAAAGAATGACTTCACTAGAAGAAAATTAAAGTTTTGGAATGGCCCAGCCACAGGCCAGACCTAAATCCAATAGAAAATCTTTGGGGTGACCTGAAGAGGGCTGTGCATAAGAGATGCCTTCACAATCTGACGGATTTAGAGTGCTTTTGCAAGGAAGAGTAGATAAATATTGCCAAGTCGAGATGTGCCATGCTGATAGACTCCCAACAAAGAAGACTGAATGTTGTAATTAAATCAAAAGGTGCTTCAACAAAGTATTAGTTTAAGGGTGTGCACACTTGCGCAACCAGCTTATTGAACATTTTTTATTTTTGATATTTTTTCCCCTAACAGATTTGTGTGTTTTTGAATTGAATTGTACAAGTTATAGGTCACATTATAGGTAGGAAAAGTTTTGAAATGATTTATTATGGTCTCATTTTTTTATATCACAAAAACCTGGCATTTTAACAGGACTGTGTAAACTATTTATATCCACTGTGTGTGTGTGTGTGTGTGTGTATGTATGTGTATATATATATATATATATATATATATATATATATATATATATATATGTATATATATATGGTTTACTACTGAAAATGCGAACAGCACTTGGGCGACAGTCGGATAGTCGAATGTATAAGGTCGTAAACAAGGATGTCAAAGACAAAATAATCAATCTAGGAACGGTTTTAACATGGGTCGAGGTAGGTGTTCAGTATTATTCCCTACTACAAACATCTTCCCTACCTCGACCCATGTTAAAACCATTCCTAGAATGATTATTATGTCTTCAACATCCGTGTTTACGACCTTATACGTTCGACTATCCAACTGTCGCCCAAGTGCCGTTCGCATTTTCAATAGTAAACCTATATATATATATATATATATATATGTATATATAATGTACCTGGGTGTTAGGGTAAGGGTATACATGATGTGTGTGTACACGAGTTTGTATATTTTTGAGCTATGGTCGGGGTTTGGTAAAGGGTTAGATTTTTTGTTTGTAGTGTGTGTTGGTGCATGTTTCTGTGTATTAGTTTGTCTTGTATAGTTACAGTGTTATGGGAAGGTCTTTTTTTGTATGGTATGGGGTAGGGTTAGGGTTAGTGCGAAAGCAGGGTTACTGAGGTTATGTAGGGGGGAGGGTGAAGAATCCCTGCTCACTTCAGTAATACATAATAATTTTATCCCTGCCCCCACCTCAACAATAACCTCACAACGTAGCTTAAAAAAAATTACAAAAAAAAAAAAACCTTCTCATGATACTGCCATTATTCAGATAGATTGGAGGCTAGGAATGTAAAGATTTTCCTTTTGATCTTTCTCATGTATTTTTATAATTTGATCTTGCATATGGTCAGTCTTATTTTTGTTTGAGCTTACTTAATGAACACAACAGACTCATACATAAGGGAATCGTATGTGTGTATGTGTGTGTGTGTGTTATATATATATATATATATATATATATATGTTATATACAAGTGTCTGTGTGTGTGTAGCCAACGTGCTAGTGAACAAATTCAGTGTAAATTACACTCCTGAAACAACTATACAAAGCCCAGATATACCACAGAATCTCAACCCCCCTGTCATTGTGACATAAGAGCAGTTGCTAAAAGTACTCTCTACAACCAGAAGTATGTCATCCATTGGGCATGGTAATATACCTAGTTGCCTGATAAACAGTTCAAAACATGCCCAAGTAGGCCAACTCCTGCAGAAGTTTATCTGGACCTTAGCCCCTGGTTTAGTTCCTGAATATGGTGTATAGCTGTTTTGATGCCATTTCATAAAGGTGGACCCACCCCATACTCTGGAAACTACAGATCCATTAGCCTGACTAATCTCATCTGCAAAGCCATTGAATGTACAATAACTGACCTAATTAATAATAATGTCAAGGGTGTTCTATGGCTTGATCTGTAACAGTTTGGCTTTGTCAAGGGTAGATTCTACACAATGAATCTTGTCAACTTCTTCAAGAGAGTAACACAATCCCTGGACAGTGGACACGCTGTCCCATACAGCTTACTTCAACCTGGCTAGGCTTTTGACACCATACCACATGCTAACATAATAAACTAAATGACTTCCACATTTACCTCTACATAGTTAGATGGATAGCAAATTGGCTAATGGATAGAGTCCATGTAGTGAGGATGGCAGCTGCATCCTCAGTAAACATGAGGGGGACCAATGATGTTCCTCAGGGCAGTATGCTGGGACCCCTACAATTCAGCCTATGCTTCACAGATCTATAAATTGCAAATGGGGATCTCTGTCTCTTCAAGCTTGCAGATGAGTGCTGTGCTGAGCATAGTCATTAAGCTCCTGTCTGCCTTACCCAAAGCAAAGAGTCGGTCAGAAACAGAAGATGAACCATAAGACTGAAATAAATAAAATGGTTATTAAGCTGTGCTGAAAAGAATTGCCCAGTAAATAGTAGCATAATGGCAGATGGTGTTGATTGTTTTAGCAAAAGGTTGCTTAACAACATGGTGGACTTGGAGTTTGCTGAAATAGTCTAAAAATAAGTAATTATTTTTAAATTCTGGCAGCACAAGTGTGTGTTCAGAAACAGTGGTGAAAAATGTGCTGAGGAAATGGCTGCATTGGCTTTCTTAGAAAGTCACTTGAACAATTTTAACTTTTGAGTGCAAAGCTAGTAACTTTTAGCATTCATATTAAAGTGTTCTTAATCTGCTGAAGGTAATTCAAATTATGGCGTAGTGAACAGGGAGAAGATTATGTTTATGTGAACCAGGTGTCAGATCTTGCATTTGTCAATTGCACTGCGTTTAAAACTAGTAGAAATGAAGTTTCCTAAAAAATGTGGTAAACTCCCTCTGAAACTAAAAAAGAATTGCATTGCCCCTGAAATACATAATTCAGAAGATATTTATTTTGAGTGATGTGTGTGTGTGTGTGTGTGTGTGTGTGTGTGTGTGTGTGTGTGTGTGTGTGTGTGTGTGTAGGGCAAATGTATAGGAAAATAGGAAGCAAAATAAAAATTTGCAGTTGTTAGAAGTTGTTTTCAAATGTTAGACCATTATACAGCAGTGATTTTTTTTTAGGTGGCGTCTCAACTGCTTCTTTCTAGTGAACAATAATAAGAAATCCGTGTCACAATGTTTAGAATTACAGATAAAAAGCGGGTTATTTCTGAGTAATGAATCATGAATACTCTGGAATGATTATACTTGTGAAAAGAAGATAATTACTCTATGCTCCTCCAAGACTACTCTACCAACAAAACTGAGTAATTTAATGAGGATTGTTTTTGTTTTCATTTTCATACAAGATACTTGCAATACAGAAGGTTACATACTGTGAATTTCTGCTGTAATTCTGGTGAGAGCCTCTAAAACTAAACTTGGTTAATGTCTGTGATAGTTTGGGAGGGGTCGACACTTTTTACTGCAAGAAAGGAAATTGTGTTCATACCTTGTGAAACTGGCTGTGAATTTGAAAATTACCTGTTCTGGAAATGTGTGACGAAAAAAAAAAGCAATAAGTAAAATAATAAAAATGCTAAAAATAAAATAATTTTCATGGAAAGTAAACAGATAATATGATCTTTTAAGACACAGCAGCATAGGTATACAAAAGTGGTAGTGATCAACTGAGTGTGTTTACAAACAGTACTGTGGTGCATCATAATGAAAAATCTTTCTATAAGAGTACTTCTGACAGACAGAAACAAATAGGTGTTCTGCAGTCAACTGTGCAAAGTGAAACCTTTTTGTGAGTGTTAACTCTCGCTCTGGAGTCTCTAACAGAGCTGGAATAAGTAATGCAGAAGAGTAAAACTTTTTTTTTAAATCAGGGAGTGTTAAGAAACTAAAACTAGTGGAAAAAGTAATGGAGGGGGTCTGCTTCTCTGAAAGTGTTGTTGCCAGCAAGTAATGAATAATGTGCACATCTAGGGTTCTACAACTCTGCAAGATAAAGCCAGGACATTATCTGAGTATAGAACTGCCACTGCAGCCAGGGGGCACTATCTCTAAGCAAAAAGAATCAGTAGAAAATTGGAACAGATAGGTTTTGAATATGAAAATAGAGTGATAGTTTTAAAACATTGCTGTCTCACAGTGAAGAGATAAAAGAGATGTAAAAGGAAAACAAAATGATTTGTCTAAAAGACTCTAAACTCTTTTATAAAAGGGAGCAGTGGCACATAGTAGTAAACTTGTAATTGCTAAGAAAAGTGAGAGCACAAACATAAAGTATGTTGCAGCTGAATTTTGTTTCTTTGCAAAAGTAGAATGAAATATATGAACATTTTGAAAGGACTGCAAAAATTGTATGAGCACAAATTAAAACAAAACAAGCCAAATGGAAGCAGAGGCTGTTCTGTAGAAGTTTAAAAAAAGGAAGCATAAATAAGACAAAGTAAACTAGGGCTTCAGTTGGAAAGACTAAAGAGAAGTCCATTTCAGGTCCAATCTGAAATTTTGTTTACAGCTGGAGAAGGAAGAATTGTCGCAGGATTTGCAGAAAGAATTTGCATACTAAAATTGAAGTGCTAAAGCTAAGAACTGTACTCACAGTTGCTCACTGCAATGAAGTGGCCACTTTTGTAAATCACAAGTAAGAGCCGCATTTTGTAAGTCCAGCTGATACAATGAATGAATTTGTAAAAGCTAACAGTTGGTACTACTACCTGATGAATTTCTATTTGTAGTACTTGAAGAAGGCTGTAGAAAATAAAATTAGTTTAGTGCACTTTAACAACACAGACACAAACAAGCTGGAAGAAAACTGCCAAAAGAAACATTGTTACTGTGTTACATGAAATGAAAATGTTGTATGATGCTGTGCTTAAACAAAGCATTAAGTATAAGAACTTGGAGGCTGAGAATAAGATCCAGAGCAAGTACCAAGAATGGAAAATGTCAGTTAACAACAAGGTGACCAACAGTCCCAGTTTTTCCAGGACAGTCCCAGCTTGGAAGTCTCTGTCCTGGAAACCTGAACATTGTCTTGGGACAGAGAAATGTCCCAGTTTAGACCGCTCAGTCTGAATAGTGACTTGGCTTCCCGGGGCAGCCAGTCCCACTGCTTTCCCATCCTGAGCAGCTCTGGGGAACATGCAATTTTTTGGGGGGATGTCATTGGGTATGGGGTAAAGTTGGATGCCTTCACCCTGACAGAAGCCTTCCATGCTCTGCCACCATCTGTCAGTCGCTCCATCCAGGACTTCTGTCGTGGGGTGCTCTGCCTGACCCCACTCACTCAGGCAGGATCTTTCCAGGCCCGACACCCATCTGCCCGGCACATGCTTACTGACTTCTGTTAGGGCTGACCCCTACAGGCCACCCCTTTGACCTGGCCAGGAGACCTTCTCCAGCTGTGGCTTCCCATGTCAGGGGACACCACCATCTCCATGTTTCATGCAGGCTGCTGAATCATGCCGGATCGCTCATGCCTTCGGACCTTCTCAGGGGAACTTCCCTCTGATCCCGTCCACCCCTCTGGAACTCCCTTAGGTCGCTGAGGGGCAGATCCACTCTCATAAAGGTTTGAGTCCCCCTGCTTTACCATCCAGAGCAGCTCTGGGGACTTTGAGATCTTTCAAGGATGCCGTCAGTTATGGGATGAAGTTGGATGCCTTCGCCCTGGCAGGAGCTCTCCAGGCCCCTCTGCCATTCACCCTAGTGCTTCCTGAAGGACTTCCATCATGGGGAGCTCTGCCTGATCTCTTTCACCCAGGCAGGAGCTTTCCAGGCCCTGTTGCTGTCCACCAGTCGCATCCTTAAGGACGTCTGTTGGTGGGGAGCACTGCCTGACCCCCCCCCTACCCAGCCCTGCCACTATCCACCTCTCTACCCCTTCCAGACTTCCTTCCCAGAAGGGGCATGGTCAATACCCCCTCACCCAGACATGAGCTGTCCTGTCCCAGTCACCTTCCACCTCTCTCTCCCTTCCAGACTTCCATCGGGATGGTCCCCCTCCAGGGTTAAACTTTCCTTCACAGGAGAGAGAGCTGTTTTCCAGGGTTACATATCTTCTGACTGCTGCCAAATCATGCAGTGTTGCACGTGCTCTTGGAGCCTCTCAGGGGATTTTCCCAGCCTCATGAAACTCTGCTGGGCTCCAAAGCCTCAGACAGTCCCTCATCCAGACTTCTGTGACACTGGTTCTCCCCTTTGCCTTACACCTAGGGCTTTCAAACTTGCAGGGGAGATAGTCCTGCCCCCCCCCCCATCTCTGCACATTTTGCAGCACACCTCATTCTCTCTCCCCCATGGTGCCAAGCGCCAATGAATGTGCATCACTTTGAGCCTCCTGGAATGTGGCCTCTTACCTGGGTGGTGCCGTTCACAGAATGGCATCCCCACAGTGCCAGGTGAAGGACGGGAGGCCAACCTGCCCACCCTGGTGCAAGATGAAATGGCGGCCCTATCACCACTCCCATGGGGGCCAGGAGAATGGGATAGCAGACCTGGCTTCTTGGGGCTGCCCTCAAATGTCCCAGTTTAGGTCCTGTAACAAAATGGTCACCTTGTTTAACAATGACTTCTTGAGCTGAACTAATACAGGAAAGGTATGCATCTGTAACAGACCTGAGAAAGAAAATGTTTCAGGTGTCCTCTTCCTGTGGGGTGATTGCATTTCTGAGAAGATAAACGCAATTGGTTAGATCTTTAGCTGCTTTTCACTGCCTGTTTTGTTTTTCCTGTTTAATTTATATTGTATGAGCAGTCAGCCAGTGTGGTCTTTTTCTTAAACTCTTGGAAGCCGAGCTCCTGTGCACTACCTAAAAATTAAAATGTGACAATTTTACTTTATTTTTGTATCCAGTAAATGGGAACACACATTTATTCTACTGCAGTTAGTCTCACATCTATTTAAATTGTTTTTTAGTGGTTCCTTTTATTTTTTCTGCATTTTGCTGTACTTGCTCTAAATCTGAAGTTACATTTGTTATTTGAAGGTATTTTACCGTTTGCACTACTTTTCAGCTAGGTTTTGTGCTTTGCCTAGCTAGTTTAATTATGAGTGGGTTCTGTTATTTTTCTGCATTTTATTGAATTTACAGCTATTAATAATTTTGTTTTGCAGTTTGCATTACTTTTCAGCTGGTTTCTGCTCTGTTAAACTGATTAATCAGTGTTGCACCATTCTTTACTCTGGTTTTTAGTCACTTTTCAAGCTTACATCAGTCAGTTTTGGCCAAGTGTGTGATATATATAGAGTTTGTAGTGGCCAGTCCTAGCGGCAGTGGGGTGACTACTGCAAGAAGATCAACAGTATTGGTTAGAGCTTTAGTAATTTTCCCATTGACTCTTTCATGTTCACTATTTAATTTGTACTAACTGTACAGTGCTTAGTTCATTGGGTCTGCAGTGTGCACTCCATAGACGCAGGCACTTTAGTTTGTAATGGTACTTAATGTAGTCCAACTCCCCATAATCCAATCAGTAATTAATACTCCTGACGTGTACAGGTGTAGATAGATGCTTCTAATTGCAGAACTCTTGGAATCATACATCTTAAAAGTTGCTCCTTTGAGCACTTAGTGGTGCTGCATCGTGCAATTTATCTCATAGCTGCTACAAATAGCTCAGTAATACAGTTAAGTCAGGTTCCAGAGTAGTGCTATCATAGTTGTTTGTATATCAAAGTTACACATTTACTTAAATAGGCATACATATATAACTGCACCATCCACTCCTTAACCAATAAATATTTCAACAGACCATAAATCTCTATTTTATTTAAACTCTGCAACGCTCTGCAAATAAGTGTTTTACTTCACAGTGGACAATATGGAAGGTCAGTCTCCACATTTCCCTTCTCTTTCCAGCTTCTTAACACCAAGTATCCCAAAGCAGTGTAGCAGCTGCCTTATGGAAATGCATAATGAACTGCTAAACACAAGTAGCTCTGTGAGAGGTGCAAATATTTAAGAGATACGGAGGCCTTATTGTAAGGAAAAAAATATGTGAGCATTGCATTAACACACCGCATGCTATGCATCCAACACTGATGTATAATGTAATGCTGTATGATGATGCAATAAAGAAATCCTTACGTAAGCCTTCTAGACTTGCAAGGATTAAATCTCATCAAAAATCTAAATCAAATATCATAGCACATAATATCTCACCTTTAACAGAGAATCACCATGGAACAAAGTGCCTCAGTTCTAGTACACCAGACCACTACACAAACAAAACAAATTATCCCTGTACACAAAGGAGGAAATTCAATAGAAATTACTAGCAATAGACCTATAGGAATCTTACCCCACTTCCAAAAATGCTTGAAAAATGTGTTCAAAAACAATTGCTAAACTGTCTGCTGCAGGAAGAGCTCGTGTCTTCCACAGAGCAAGGCTTCGTCCCGCCCATAGTACTAACACTGCACTTCTAACTTTTATAGATGCTGTCAATAAAGATGTAGATAACGGCAAATTGTTATCCTCCTTATTTCTAGACTTGTCTAAAACCGACACAGTTTGTCACAGAAAATTTCTACTTGAAGTATCCTTACTAGGTCTATCTCTGCCCACCCTTCTGTGGTTCAGAAGCTTCCTGTCCAATAAGTATCAGTCAGTAAATGGCACTCCACACTCTCTCTATACCTCCCAGTCACCAATGGTGTATCACAATGCTCTATTCCTTGGTTCTCGCCTCTTTAGCATTCTCAGTAACACCCTCGCAGCCTTCCAACAGGCCTCCCTAATACAATACATAGATGACGCCACACTCTTATGCACATCTCCAAAAAATACTCAGGAAGCTATAACAGCCACTGAAATATGGCTTTATAGGTTCATAGGTTCGTACTAGGCTGTCTGCCCTAGGGCATTTTTAAGCCTAGCCAGAGTGTGTGTGGCTTTCACCACCCCTTAGGATGAGAATACTGTGCCCATTTAGGGTTTAGTTTACTGTGCCTCTGTCTAGTAGTGACACCGAGATGACCCCTGGGGTAAACCTACGATCTCCCATCCACTTGTCAAGATTTCTCTTGAATAGAGTTAGTGAGGGGCTCTGCCTAACGTGGACTGGGATTCTGTTCCAGAGTGTAGGGAGCCTCTGGGTTATGAATCTGTCCCTCCAGCATGTCCTATTTATTTCTGTGTTGAGGTTCAAGTCTCTTGCTCTCGTGGCTCTGATGGATTTGAATTTTCTGAGGTGGAGCATGTCCATTAATTCCGGATTGGACATGGCGTTGTACATCAGGCACAGATCACCTCTGAGTAGGCGGTATGCGACTGAATAGAGCTGGAGTTTCTTCAGCCAGGCAGCATATGACATATGTTTGAGACCCTTTATCCTCTTGGTGAGGAACTTTTGGGGTCTTTCCAACTGCTGCCGGTGTTGGGTAAGATACATCCCATATGGGGCATTGTACTCTATCATTGGCCTGATAAGAGAAGAGTACAGGGGCACAATGACCTCTCTTGATCTAGATGTGAATCCCTTCATGATAAGGTGGGCAATAAAGAAGGTCTTCCTAACCACTTTGGCAATGTAAGTGTCAAATGAGAGGTTACTGTCAACTTGGGTCCCTAGGTCCCCGATTACCTCTTCCGTAGTTAATGGATTACCACCTATGTACCTATTTGTGGGTACTTTGTTTTTCCCAAAGGGTATGACTATACATTTTTTGGCGTTCAACTTCAGGCCATGGTTCTGGCACCAATTATCCGTTTCTATGAGGCCTCTCTGAAGGATGCTTGTGTCTGCTGGAGTATCAATTATGGCGCCCAGTTTGCAGTCATCTGCAAACTTTGTCAGCCACAATCCTCCTATGTTTGCCTGCACCTCGGAAAAATAAATGCCAAACAAGAGGGGTCCCAGGACTGAGCCCTGTGGGACACCGCTTGTGACCGGCTTAGAGTCTGACATGGCTCCAGCAACTCTGACCCTGTGGGTTCTGTCCTTGAGCCAGTTTGCAACCCATCTTGTGACATATGGCTTTACATTTAAGCTGGTGAGTTTGTCTATGATGCCCGAGTGGGGTATTGTGTCGAAGGCTTTTGCAAGGTCAAGGTAGGCTGTGTGAGCTGCCTTACCCTCATCAATGGCCTTAGTGACTGTTTCAAAAAAGACGACCAGCAGCCTTATGTGTGGGTTTAGTTCCTCTTGGAGTTCATGTAGCACACAGCCCGGGACACCGTCCGGTCCCATTGATGCTGTGTTTTTAGCTTTAGAGAGGCGGCTCTCACCTGGGCATCTGAGATGTTAGGGAGGCTACACTCTGCTGGGATAGATATTTCTCCTTTTGGGGGGGAGGGGGAGGAGAAATGTGCACTGAACCTGTCTGCCAGAATGTTGGCAATGTCTGTGGGTTCAGTGTATTTTGTGTCATTTTGGACTAACTCTGAGCATATCTGGGAGTTTCCACCCAGGTTTCTAACATAGCTAAAGAAGGCCTTGTGATTGTCTTGTGTCTTTTGCAATTTTTCTCTCAAAGTTGGCCTTGGATGATTTTATGAGTGATCGTAGTTTTTTGCTAGTACTGATCAGAGATGCCCTCCCTTATAGGGATTTTGCTCTGTCATGTAGTAGCTTCCTCCTCCTGTTGTAAAGTTTGTTTATGGCTGGGGTCCACCAGACCGGGCGCCTGCCTTTGGGGGAATGGGTCTTGGTTTTATTTGGGATTGTATGATCCATGCATTCTTGAAGGTGCCCGTAGAAGGCATTTGTAAAGGATTCAGCAGTGTGGGTTGTGGTTTCCACTGGCCCAGGGGCCTTGAAGGATACCACTTCAGTCTTAAGAAGTGTGAAGTTGGCTTTTGAGAAGTTCTTCACTGTGGTCTTTTGTGCAGGGGGTGGGGGCGGGATGTGGATTTCCAGTGAGATTAATTTATGGTCTGATCTCTCCAATGAGGGATATACTTCTGGTGTGGAGCATTTTGTCCCCATGTTTGTGATGATCAGGTCTAGTATATTATCTCCTCTTGTGGGGATGGTGACTAGTTGTTCCATCGCATTTGAGTTTATGAATTCTAGGAACCTTTGGGCTAGGGTGTTGGGGCTTGAGTAATGTTCCCAGTCTATGTTTGGGTAGTTGAAGTCTCCCAATATGATGGTATTTGGAGAGACATTCATACTCTCCAGTGTCTTCAGGAAGGCTGTGTGGGGTTCCTGAGTTTGAGAGGGTGGTCTGTAGCATGCTACAAACTGTAGGGCAGTTTTGCCTATGGTTAGTTGCACTTGGATGGTCTCCGATGCTTCGTGCGTTGCCACTAACCTGGAGGTGTGGGTATCTTTGAATATGGATACTCCCCCTCTTTTTGTGGTTCGGTCCAAGTTTTGGGGCCGGAAAGCATGATATGAGGTAAAACCTGCTAGTGCTGGGGTGCTCTCAGGAGCCTTGAACCAGGTTTCAGTCACTGCACAGACATCGATGTGCATCTTGAGGTTTAGACTTCTGGCATTGAGCAGCATTACCCTTAGTTTTTTTCCACTTGTGTTTTCTAGGGAGGTAGGTTTGTCATTTGAGCCTTGCCTAAAAAAGGCACTATGGGGGTGGCAAGAGCCTTGGCCAATATCCGGAAGCCCAGGGGTGACAGGTCCAAGCCATCCCTTGCGAAGCAGCGTGGCTTGTCAAGCATGTCATCCCAAGCAGACAGACATTGGATCCCCTTAGAATGACACCAGTAATTAAGCCAATTGTTAAAACTGATCATTTTGTCTTTGTACTTTGGCATCATTCTTGGTGAGGGTAAGATGCTGCTCAGGGTCAGGGTCATACCGACCTGGGCTACATAATCAGAGAGCTCCTCTGTCTCTTTTCATGTAGTCCAGGGAGGTACATCTCAGGTCGTTCACACCGGCATGGACAATGACTGAGTCATATTTGTACTTGCTGTGGAGTGACCTGAGTGCTTGTGTTATGTGGCGGATTCTAGCGCCCGACAGGCAGCTTACTGTGACCTTTTCCTTGTTCAGTCTGGTGAGCGGGACGTCAGTTATAACTCTCAACTCATGGTCAACCCCCCTAAAAAATACTGCTACACCCCCATCTCTCTTTCATGAAAAAAACATTTAAAATCCTCTGCGAATAATGCAACCATTGAAGTCACTTCTCATAGCAAATTATTAGGGATAATAGTAGATGATCTTAAATTTGACCTGCATATACAAAATTGCACATAAAAGCTTACCAAAAACTAGGGATGCTTTACAGAGTAATTTTTTTCACCAACACAACTAAAACTATACTTGCCACTACTTACCTCTTCTTGCCACTACTTTATAGCACTCCCATCCATACTAACCTCCAAGCATCACAAAAATCAAAACTTAACAATGCTAAAATCTGGCTGTTTTCTTGCTCGACCCCAGGATAATCTATATCCCTAAAAATGAGCGGGTACCTATTAATACTTTACACCTCCTTACTCCCTTACTCTCTCTTCTTCGCTCACTTCCTTACTTCAATCAATTTTTCTCCCGACTCTTTTTCTGAATATACCATATCCCCCATTTCTTTTCTCTCACTTCACATTACAATTCCTGTTTGTATTATATTAACTTGCCTATAAATTATCTATAAACTGGCTAAAAATTCTCTTAAATCATCATGTAAGTTGTATCTGCTCTTAACCAATGATTTCATATTGTATAATTTGATATAATTATTTAAACTGATTTGTAAAATTATTGTTCTTAATTTTTTTTGTAGTACATGGGAGCTTTCTCCCCAGGCTTCTGCTTAAAATGTATACCTACCCAATTGGAGAATGTCAGTCAATAAATAACTAAATCAATAAATAGTGATTGGTAATTCCATAGTGAGATGCTCAGATTCCCCACTTATAGTTTGGAGAAAAACAGGATGACAATGAGTTGTCTTTCAGGTTCCAAGATCTCAGATGTCTCAAAAGCCATTAGGACCTTGGCAGCAGACAAATGTAACTATGACATAGTATTTGTGCATTTGGGGGTGAATGACTTGGGGCACAAATCTCTAATAGAGATGCAGAGAGACATGTCTGAATTCTGTGTGCATGTAAGACCCTGATACCTGGTGAAATCCCCTCTTTTCCATGAATGATGCCTGGGTACAAAGAAAAACAACAACTGGCTGAATAATTCTTGTCATTCTGTGGTATCAGTCTGCTGAACAGTCCTTCTTTGCTTTGTTGAGCCATGTGACTAGATGGGTATGCATTTAAATGAGTGAGTTGTAATTTTTCTCAGTTCTGAAGAAGTTCTTGGTAAGGGACAAAAGCACTAAACCAAGATGCTGTCCAATAACTTCTACTATCATTTTACCACCGGTTCATTTTTGTCTGGTATGTATTCCTTGTTCTTGTTTTGGGAGTTTGTAGTTTTTTCGATGTGCGCTAATATAAGATATACTCAGATGTTTTTAGACCCAATAAATAAATAATTCAGTGAACCAAATGTTACTAGCGCAACCAGAGAACCAATATTATTGACCTGGTGCTTATAAATGTAGCATCATCATGCACATCTCCCAGTCAGACCATAAGTTAGTGACCATTTCTCTCAAACTGTCTATCTAAACCCTTTGAAACCAAAATGCCAGAATACAAAGACTTTAAGCACACAAATCTCCTCAAATTATATGGTGAAGCGGCCATGAAATTCACTTACAACAATATCATTACAGGCATTTTCTCAGCAGGTGTGTTCGTCAAGGAGTTTTATACCAAGATAAATGTATGGAGTCATCACTCTCATCCTGATCCAAATGTAATGGGAAATTTTAAAAGCAAACTATCCTGGCATATATAAAATTTGCAATAGAAGAAAAAAAACTCAAAAGTAAACAGCAGGTGTAAAGACCACCCAAGTCAAGGAAATATCTGTATTTTGAATAAGAATTTAAAAATGATTATTAGATCTACTAAGGCAGCCCATGAGCTCAGGCTACATCTGAGCCCAATGACAATTACAAATCCATTTTTAATTATATTAGAAAAAAAAAAGACTGTACAGAACTCATACAAAATAAAATCTACTTGAACCTGGTGGACACTGCCAGTATCATAGCAAATACATTTAGTGACAGTTTCATTCCTGATATGACTGTCCAAAGCCCTACTTTGACAGCCTCTTCCTGCTGCCATAACATTCTAAACCTTACCACAAAGAGTAAAACCCCCAGCAAAAAAAAGATTCTTTCCTCTCAAACCTCTGATTCATATTTATCTGATTTACCTAACAGTAAAGTAGAATGTTGAGTTATTCAAACTGGTGCCTTATATCCACCAAGTTTAAATGTGTAGCTATGAGAATGTCTTTTTGATCATTCATAAGCTGTTTGTGCATTGATTTTGTGATGTGTTATTCACTTATACATGTTTATGTGAGTATATGATTATACTTCATGTGTATGTGATTATATTAAACATTGATAAGTGTTTGTTGATGGAGGTTTGTTGTATGTGATTTTGTTATAAAAGCAAGACGCTTGCAACTCTGATTTCATTACTGACTGAAGAATCTTCATAATAAACAGTAAAACTGGTTGGTGAATTTCAGACTTCTAAATGGTGTTCAAAAATACTTACTGGTCGAATTGGATCGAGAGCTGAGATTTCGTGTCCTCTTGTTTTTGTTTCTCTTGGCACCCTTCCTGTTTGCCATGGCTTAACTCAGATCGCCTTCTTTGCCCTATACTTTGTGATCTCTCTGCCGACAGCGTTTGCTATACTCACCTACTGTCGTATTTGCTGTTTGATCAGTATGATTCTACTAGCATGCACTCAACGAACTTCACATTTCACCACATAGGAGGATAGGCACACGCACACGCACATATATGGATGCATTCAGTTTGAACAAATTAACATTTGGTAAATAGCTTGTAGCACTGCAGGAGTAGTGGAATGCACAAACAGGCAAATGCAGACATGTGATTGCTAATAATTGGTTTTGTGGATGTGTGTGTTAAGAGTTTTGTTGTTTTGGTTTACAGTGTCCCGTGGCAGCGAGCCCTGCCTTCAGTGAGAGTCCTCCATTTTTCAGGTTGATGCAACTGTAGAGTTGGTATGTTTTAGTCCAGGGAGTGAGATATATATTGTGTGTGTATAGATACAGATGTATAGATCTCTCTCTCTATATATATATATATATATATATATATATATATAATGTACACACACACATATGTGTGTGTGTATATATATATATATATATATATATATATATATATATATATATATATATATATACATGTATGTGTGTATATATATATATATATATGTGTGTGTATATGTATACATTATTTATATGTGTGTGTTTATATCCATTTATAGATTTTATTTATAAATATATATATATATATATATATATATATATATATATATATATATATATATATATATATATATATAATCTGTGTGGGTTTTGTGTGTATAAATGAGCTCTCTCCAGCTGGATATCTGTCAACCAACAAACAAAAATGAATAAGCTTTCCTGAATAGTTATACCCCATCACTTCATGGTAGCATAGGTCAGAAGTCTCTCATAACCAGTTGTAGCTGTCTATGTGAGCTGTGTGCATATACGGTAAATATTTTCTGTTTGTTATGTTGTGGACTTGGCACACAGTATGTTCTGTCATATTAGCAGGTATTCATGAGAAAATGGAAAATGTATTTCCATAAACTGAACTAAAAATAAAAATAAAACAAAATAGTCTATGTGAAATTGTTCAATCTCGCCGTTTGTTCTTACACACGGGTTCGGAGCCAATCCTCGGCTCCGAGTCGGCCGCATCACTAGCTCCGCATCTTCGAGAAAACTCGAGGCACAGTAATATCCCATGATCCTCAGATGCTAACCCTCAGATCTAGTTTGCCGCTAGCAGCAGATCGCATTGAGAGGCTCGGGCCAGTAAAATTTTTTCTATTTTTCTTATTATATACTTCTCTTTATACAGATTTATACTAATTCTTTATAGTGTTTAATATAGCAATAACCCACGCCTGGGTGTGGGTAATATACCACGGTTGGCGTGGTTTGGTCCGCGGCGAAGCCTGATGGACCAAACAAAGCCAACCGTTCAGTTACCCACACCCAGAAGTTTAGTTATTAATGACATTATTTAAGAAAATAAATAATTACTTTTCTTAAATAATGGCATTGTATAGTCTCTTTACTGCCCTTCCGCAGCTGTCTGGTATTCTGCGGTAGTTCTGATGTACCGCATGCCTCGCAGTACATCAGAGCTGTGGGCAAAAGCACTGTTCTATGTTAATGGCTTTAACATAGCGAGACAGTTTAAAATAAGCAACGGAGATCTCCGTTGTAGTTGTCTCGCTATGTTAAACCCATTTAACATAGCACAGTAACAGAGATCTGCGATTACCGTTGCTTTTTTTAAACTGTCTCGCTATGTTAAATGGGTTTAGCATAGCGAGAGGCTTAAAATAAGCGGAGATCTCCGTTTTTTTTAAACCTGTCGCTATGTTAAACTCTTTTAACATAGCGAGACAGTGATACTAACGGAAAGTCCGGCGACGGACCTTTTCCGCAGTATATTGAGGGATTTACAACGGGCACGCTGGTTGGGCTGGCCAATCAGCGTGCACGTTTTAGGGGAGGAATTGTATAATAAGTATTATAATATAGTTGTTGTTTAGACTAGTTCAGTTAGTTTAGTTACTTTAAAATTCTTAGTGAAGGCCTTCAGGCTTTTTCTGTCAGGATTGACAGTATTTAAAAAAAAAAATAATAAGTTTTTTGCCTTTAACTTTTTTCCCTTTTCTATTCTATATATATATCATAGTGTGCTGTGTGTGTTTTACATTTTATATATATATATTACATTTAAATTGTATTATATAGGGATTTTTTCTTAAGTGTGCTGTGCTTTTTTCTTGGATTTTTCCCTTTGTTTAAAAATGTCAGAAAAGACCAAATCTGGTTTCAAAAGGTGTCAGTGCGGACAGAAGATGTCCATTACTGACAACCACTCATCCTGCGTCTACTGTCTTGGCCCTCTCCACTTGCAGGAAGACTGTTCCATTTGTCATTCCTTTAGTGGGAGGGTCATGCTGGAAAGACACAGGAAGTTGGTTGACAGAGGGTTGCTTAAACCCGAGTTTCAGGAGGCCCTGGACAAGGCTGAACAGGTTTCTAAGTCTTCGAAGGGGTCGAAGTCTTCAAGAGTGTCGGAGCCCAAGTCATCGGCTCCGAGCACCTCT
The DNA here is from genome assembly GCF_019279795.1 of Protopterus annectens. Lineage (NCBI taxonomy): Eukaryota > Metazoa > Chordata > Ceratodontiformes > Protopteridae > Protopterus > Protopterus annectens. The sequence continues at coordinate 1,112,613,673 of NC_056745.1, read as the reverse complement.
TTTCAGATTCGGACACCTGCTCCTATGACTTCGGTGCTGGGTGTCGAGAGTTTATCTCTGCACGAGGCTTAGGTCTTGGAGCCGGTATCAGAGGTACCACCGTCTGCTATCTTTCGCTCGGTGACGGCTTCGATCCCTTCGACCTGTTCTTCGAGGCCCCTTTCCGACTCCGATGTGGACAGAGTGGTACAGAAGCTTATGGAGAACTTGGCTTTGTCCAAATTAATCGAGGTTTCGTCCCAGCTGGTTTCGAAACTCGAAGCTATTCCAGTTCCCTCAACACTTCCTCCTCCGAGACCCATTGAGTCATCGGAGTTAGGAGTCGAAGAACCGATGATTGTAGAGCCCTCAGTGCCGAAGCCTCCAGTAGTGCTATCGGCTCCGTTGACCTTGACTCCTTGGAACCAGCCGGAGAGTCTCGGAGCCGAAGATCTTTCCTGGGTTCCGGGGGGGGGATAGTCGAACCGAGATATCGGTTCCGACTCTTCCCCTCGGTGCCTCGGCTCAGATCAGTTCGGATCCGTCCTCGGTGTCGGAGCCCGTGGTTCCGATTCTGGAGAAACGACCTCCTTCTTCGGATCGGGTCGGATCTTCGGGTCGGGGCACCGGTGCCTTTGACATCATGAGGAAGGTCTTGTCTGATCAGACACATACTTCATCAGTATCTTCGTCCCCTTCCCCAAAAGGTCCACGTTCTGCTTCTGTGCCTTCGGTTCCTACCAAGCGTCGAGACCCAATGCCTCAGAAGTCCCCACAGGGCGACTCTGGTTCCTCAGATGCATCCCCAGAAGCTCCCGCTGAGGATGTTCTGAGGAAACGACTGTGCAAGAGGAGGCACATAGATTTCCCTCAGGAATCTCTCACATCTGATACCGATTTAGATGAAACAGAAGGGTCCCCATGGTCCACCTCTGAGGATGTCTCGTTTGCAGACATTTTGGAAATCCTGAAACAAAGGGGGGACTGGCAAACCCTTACCCCTTCTGTGGATGAATCTGTCTTACTGAAGGCATTTGGGACTCAACCTTCTACCTCCTGGGTGACTCCACCCTTTGACGATCTCATGGATCTAATAGCTTGGAGGGCTTGGGAAACACCTGATACAGTGGAACCAGTCCCTCGTAAACCAAATAAATACATGACAGCCCCCCAGGATAAATCTTATCTTACAAAAGGAGTTCCCATAGATACTATGGTGGTGGCGGCGGCCACTAAGAAAGAGATGTCTGAATCATCTTCCTCTGTCAATCCTCCTAATAAGGATTCTAGGACAATGGACAGATATGGGAAGCGCATATTTAGTTCGGAGACTTTTTCCATCCGATCGCTCAACTACCTTACACATTTCACGCGTTTACAGAGAGATCTCATTAAGGAACTGGGAGATACTCTCCAGGGAGACACAGATGCTGCTGTCGCCGAGAAAGTGACAGCGCAACTTAACACCCTAAATTCCATAGTCAACTCGTCCATGAGGCTGATTTCATACACAGCCGAAGGGTTGAGTAGAGCGGCAGCTTCAGCGATTGCCCTGAGAAGGCAATCCTGGTTGCGCTTATGCTCCTTTGCGGAAGCCTTTAAGTCTTCCTTTGCCAACGCCCCCTTTGATGGTGCCTCCTTGTTTGGGCCCAAAGTAAAGGAGACTCTCACGAGGTGTGAACAAGAAGGGAAGGCCCTGTCTGCCGTAGGGGTCCGTTTTTCCGTCCCATCTAGACCCTACCCTAAAGGGCAACGAGGAGAAAAATGTGGTTCTGAAAGACTCTGGGATCTTTTCAGCACACCCAAAGTGACGCCCCCTCCAGAGGCAGAGGAGGGGGAAGAAGCGGAAGACGCCGCCCAGCCGGCAGAGGGGGTCCGCAAAATCAGGTCGACAGAGAGACTTTCTCTGGAAAGCCTTTCCAGCACTCCTGAGTGCAGGCCCGGCTGTCCTACTCTGGAGGCAGTCGGGGGTCGCTTGGCTTTATACCCAGAGGCCTGGCTAAATCTTACATCAGATTCCTGGGTAAAAAGCATAGTTACCAGAGGCTACAACATTCCCTTCATAAAAATGCCACCCAACTCCAAAAAACTCCCAGACGTTCCACCCAGTCTGCGAGACCAGGCAACCATAGAGATAGAAAGGTTGCTCGAAAACAGAGTCCTCCAACCAGTCCCGGCGGACCAAATAGGATCCGGAACTTACTCAAGGTTCTTTTTAGTTCCAAAGAAAACAGGGGACTGGAGGCCGATTTTAGACCTCAGCAAGTTAAATACCTTTGTGAAAAAGGAAAAGTTCCGGATGGTCACGCTTCAGTCAATCCTCCCTTTTCTGCAGAAGGGCGACTGGATGTGCTCTATAGATCTCAAAGACGCATACTACCATATCAAGATGGCCAGGGCGTCCAGAGATCACCTGCACTTCTGGCTGGGAGCCAGTCATTTCCAGTTTCGCGCTCTGCCCTTTGGTCTCACCTCCGCCCCCAGGGTGTTCACCAAATGCATGGCAGTAGTAGCGTCTCACTTGAGATGAAAGGGATTCCGGGTGTTTCCTTATCTAGACAACTGGCTCCTATCCGCCACCACCGAGTATCGTCTTCTGCAAGCCAGGGATTACACCATCAGTCTTTGCTCTTCACTAGGCATAACGGTGAATTTTGGAAAATCTGTCTTATCGCCGTCACAGCATATCTTATTTATAGGAGCACAGCTAGACACTTCCCTGGCTCAAGTTACTCTCCCCCCACCAAGAGTATCAGACCTCAGGCAGCAAATTTTGCTCCTTCACAGCAAGAGAGTCCCTGCATGACAAATATTAAGAGTGCTAGGCTTGATGGCAGCCTCCCTTATTGTAGTTCCTTTAGGCAGGATGCACATGAGGATTCTTCAATGGAAGCTATTCACCCAGTGGTCGTATCTACAACTTCCACTGTCTCACGAAATCTTGATCACGAATTCTTGCAAGAAGGATCTCTTGTGGTGGATACACAGTCAAGAGCTAACACTTGGACGACCGTTTGTATTACCCAGTCCGGTAGCAACTCTAACCACGGACACTTCCCTGATAGGGTGGGGGGGATTCTTTCAGGGACAAACAGTCCAAGGTCAATGGTCCAACTTGGAGTACAATCTGCACATCAATGTTCTAGAGCTGAGGGCAGTGTTTCTAGCATTGCAACACTTTCACAAGTCCTTACCTCAGGGAACAGTGACAGTTCAGACAGACAACATGTCAGTGGTCTGGTACATAAACAAGCAAGGGGGGAACCAGATCTTACCCGTTATGCAGAGAGGCCCTCAGAATTTGGCAATGGGCAAAGTCCACTGGACGCTTTCTGATAGCAACGCACATCCCGGGGACTTCCAACGTAATCGCGGACAGGCTGAGCAGAGCCATCCTGTTCCCTCACGAGTGGTCCCTCAAACCTCAAGTGGCGGAAGAGATCTTCCACAGATGGGGCCAGCCTTGCTGCGACCTGTTTGCATCCCCATTGAATGCCAAATGCAGAAGCTACTTTGCCCTGTTACCCCCTCCAGGGGGTGTTCCCAGGGACGCACTGGTATACGATTGGCCCCCGGGTCTCCTGTACGCCTTTCCTCCTGTTCCACTAATTCCCAGGTTTTTGCAGAAAGCCAAACGTCTAGACAGGACCATAATACTAATAGCCCCATTCTGGCCTCAACAAATCTGGTTTCCCTTCCTTCAATCTCATCAAGTGGAGGAACCATGGATGCTGGACCCGGAGCCAGACCTGTTGACGCATTCGTCAGGAGTTCCTCACACCTTTCTCAAGTCTCTCAAACTGACAGCTTGGCTGCTGCACTTCCCATTTTAGCCAGATCAGAGTTACTATCCCCTGCAGTACAGCAAATTATTGTATCTTCTCACAAACCATCTACAAGGAAATTGTACAACAGCAAATGGAACCGTTTTGCGCACTGGGCTTCCAAACAAGGTATAGATCCATTCGGGGCTCCAGTACACAAGATACTAGATTTTCTTACCACACTTTTTTAAGAAGGAGCATCAACATCCACTATAGGGGTTCAACTGGCGGCTATATCCAATTTTCATATTGGCCGTGAAAATGGTTCTCTTATGTCCCACAGACTTTGTAAAGCCTTCATGAAAGGTACCTTTCACCTCCGTCCCCCTTTCATAATCCAATAGCACCTTGGAATCTTAATCTCATGCTGTCACAACTCATGTTGCCCCCTTTTGAACCAGCAGCCATAACTTCATTAAAATTCCTGTCGTGGAAAGCACTTTTTCTGGTTGCCATCACTTCCGCCAGGAGAGTTTCAGAGCTACAGGCTCTATCTATCCGACCCCCATACATGATTTTTCATCCAGATAGAGTAACTTTGCACACTAATCCATCCTTCCTTCCGAAAGTTTGTGCGATTCAGAACATCAGTCAATCTATCGAACTACCTACCTTCTTTAAAAATCATTCCAATAAGTTAGAATACACATTGCACAAGTTGGATGTTCACAGGCAACTAAGATTTTACTTGCATAGGACAAAAGAGTACAGAAAGTCAGATCAACTATTTGTCTCATATGCTGACCAAAGGAAAGGACAGGCAGTAACGAAGGTTACCTTATCCAAATGGCTCTCAGATTGCATAAATTTTGTATATGGTGAATCGAAACAGCAACTCCCTTTCAAACCCAGACCTCATTCTACAAGGGCAATCGCTGCCTCTTCAGCCCATACCGCTCGTTTGCCTTTAGATACCATTTGTGCAGCGGCAACTTGGGCAAAACCACATACTTTTATCGCCCACTATAAGCTAGACAAAAGCTCCAGGGACAGGGCGACATTTCGTTCCACTGTACTCAGGAATGTTCTCCCTTGAGCCACCCGGGGAAAAGGAGCTAGGGACGCTACCCGTGTGTAAGAACAAACGGCGAGATTGAACAATTTCACATTAAGAAGTTATGTCTTACCATAACGTCCCATGTGAATTGTTCATCTTTCCTTTGTTCTTACATATCCCCCCCCCCTCCATCCCCCGTCCTGTGGTCTGGGAGAACGGTTTCAACTGAATTCCTTTTCATCCTTTTCTAGATATGGCTAGCATATTATTGTACATTAGTAATGGCATCTTTTCTCCTCTATTTGACAGTAGGGTTCCAGACACTGTGTAGTATCTGTTTATAAGTGTTCTAGACACAGTTCTAAAAGGGATTCTTCTGGTATAGCAAACTAGATCTGAGGGTTAGCACCTGAGGATCATGGGATATTACTGTGCCTCGAGCTTTCTCGAAGATGCGGAGCTAGTGATGTGGCCGACTCGGAGCCGAGGATCGGCTCCGAACCCGTGTGTAAGAACAAAGGCGAGATGAACAATTCACATGGAACATTATAGTAAGACATAACTTCTTATTTTGTTTTACTGCTGCCCAGCGCACACGTAATAATTATTTATTTTAGGTGTATTTGTTTACCAGAGTAGAACATTGATCGCAAGTAACTATTTGCAGGTACAACCCATATAAATTTATTCAAATAAATGAGAAATGTATAGAAATAGTACTTAACAGCATAAATATATATTGATAGGTCTTAACTGCATACACACAATGATAAATGTGAGACAGACAGCAGTAATGCTCGGGTAAGAGGGAGGGGTTGTCTACATGCATCAGCAAAAGGTTAATGTAATGCTACAGGTTGAGTAGATGCAGAATACTTTTTTGGCTAGATTTGTATGTGATCTTCTCTAAGGGTTCTCAGGAGAGACCTATTGAGTCAGCACAGAACGCACAGTTGCTGACGTTCTGAAGAAGAAATGAGGATACTGTAGCCAGGTTTTAACCTAGTCATGGTCTGTATGCACTCACTTCAATTTTTCTTACTTCACTGAAGTGAGAAAAAAAGGGCTTCATTTGCTTCTTATACCTCCAAGGTGTCTAAGGCAACCTTAGTACTTGCTATTTGTTCATTAGTTCATTTTCTCAATGGGTCTCTGCTTTTGTTTCCTCAAAGAGAATCTGCTGACTGAATGACAAAGAAAAGTCCTACAGCCTGCTATTGCAGTCAACATCTGATCTCATGGTTCACGTTTTGTTGGCTTATAGTCATTTCACCACATCAAAAGTAGTCAGAGTTGTTTTTCAAGAAGCAGGAAAACCTTCATGCTTAGATGATTGGGGGCAGACTTTGTGACTGTATCAGAAGTACTGAAATGTTTAGCAGGGCTGTGGGATCACGACTTGACTTTTTAGTCCGGCATCATTGCTTAATGTTCTCAGTATGCTGCCTTTGGCATGTAGCTTTAAGAGTATCTTTATACGATTAACTTGTTCTGGAGAGTGGCTCTGTAGCAAGCACTGTGAGCTGTGCACATTTAAGTTACAGAATCGGTTAATTGGAAACATAAAATTACATTGGTAATCTCTGTAAATAAAGTTATTTTGTAGTTATATTCTGGAATTAGTACAGCTTGCGCATACATTAATGTGCATAATCTGTACTTTTATTATTGTTAATACCTGATATGTTTTTATATTCTACCTTGTTTCACTTACACAGACACACCCAATGCACACAGGCACTCATGTATGTGTATAAATGTGACTATGTATTCATCCTTCCATCCATCAATCTACAACCCCATTTCCCGTTTTTGCACATGGGGTCGGGGTGTCACCTCAACAGCGGCAATTATCTAGAGCCAAGGTTTACACCGCCGGGTGACTAGCCCTGCTATGGTGGTTCATCTGTACCACACACTCACACAAACACTCATACCTATATCCAATTTAGAGTGTCCAATCCACCTGCTGCATGTCTTTGGAAAAAGGAAGGAACCAGAGCACCCAAAGGAAACCCACACAAGCACAGGGAGGGCATGCAGACTTTGCAAAGAAGGCACCCCAGCAAAAATTTGAATGGGGACCACCTTTTTGTGAGGCACCAGTGCTAACCACTGCACCACTGTGCCACCCATCCATCCCTCCATCCACAACCTCTTTTTCCCATTTTTTCACTTGGATTCAGGGTGTCACTTCAACAACAGCAATCATCTAGATCCAACATTCACACTGCTCTGTGGAGAGCCCTGCTTCTGCTGTTCTTTCAAGGTGCACATACGCATGCATACTCACACCTGCAGCCAGTGACAGTGAGGAGTGTCCAACCCACCAACTGCATGTCTTTGGAAAGTGAGAAGAAACCACAGCACTTTGAGGCAACCCATCTGATCACAGAAAGGACATGCAGACTCCACACACACAAGGCACTGCAGCTGAGAATCGAACTAGAGCACCTCTTGCTGTGAAGTGACAGCACTACCAGCTGTGCCACTGTGCTACCCTATATGTATTTATGCATGTGTATGTGTACATATATAAAATTTTACATATACGTACACACACATGTGTATGTATGTGTATATATATATATATATATATATATATATATATATATATATATATATATATACATATATATATATATATGTATGTGTGTATATATATATATATATATATATATATATATATATGTATGTATATGTAAAAGTAAAAAGGTCACACAGACAAACCAATTTGTAAAAACTACATGAAAAATCTAGAGTTTTCACTGTGTGATACCTTAAACCTCCTGGAATAGATGCTCATGGGATATATGGAAATGACCACTTAAGAGCATCAACTGTTTCAGCTATGTGGCCTCTGAAATTCCATGACTTTTTCCTTTTTTCTTTTAAGTCATTATGGACAGATTCAGGCCAACAAAACCAAATGCGACTAGCTGTGGACATGCACTTTTCTGCCTTCTTATGATCTTGTCAGCACAGCAGAAGCAGACTTTTTGGCTATTCTGTAGAAACACATGGTCTTTAAACCCAGCTGATGTCCATATCATACAGTGAAAACTCTAGCTTGGCTAGATTTTTCTTGTAGTTTTTACTAATTATGTTGTCTGTGTGACCTTTTTACTTTTTGGTTTGTTGGGATGTTTTGCAGGTACCTTAATGGTTACGGGCATCAGTCATGGTTACGGACATCAGTCAAGTAGCTCTCTTATGTATGTATATGCATATGTACATATACATAAGATTATTTGCTTGCTACCAGGTTATCAGATACATTTTTTTCTTTCCAATTTTTTCATTTGTGTTTTCTTGTGATTGATTTTATTTTTTCTTCACATCTCAGCTGTTAATGAAATTTGCCTACTTGGTCTCTCCCAGTTAACAAAACAAACTCATGAGTACATAAGTAAGGGTGCCTGTGAGCAGAGATAACATTATGGGGGCGGGGATTGGGGATTCAGTAATCCTCCGTGTAGGACGAACGAAGTCCTACTCAGAGATTGCCGTCTAAGAGTTAGACGTCAGTTCATCATGCATATGCATGAGGGCGCGCTGACTCAACTCTCAGGCTAACACGGAGCATGTAGGAGTGCAGGGGGCGTGTCAGACTGCCGAGCAGTCCAAATATCCACGTCCCTGCAAGTGCCTAACTCTGCAAATGTCAGCAGATATGAGCGAGTCCGCTGAAATGTGTATACCCCCAACACTACACTCCCCCACATTAAAAAGCCCTGTATAAATGAAATAAAATGTAAAACAATTTTTTTTTTATTATTCACGATATAGCTGCCCGTATTTGCACATGGGTGTGCCCATTGGTTAGCTACAGTTAGCAGTTTAGACATCGAAGAGGATAATAAATCACTTATATGCAAATTAAGCCAAATAGCAATAGTGTAGTGGTAGAGCCTTCGCCTAAAAAGGAGGCATTCCTGGTTCGAGTCCCACCACTCCCCTCTGCTTTTTCAGTAGGAAATCTGTGCATAAAAATAAATCCTGACATTTTATCTTTTAAATCATATTAAAATGCATCAAAATGGCCTATGTAGTTGTGAACGATATTATAAATATATATAAGAAAGTGAAACGTTCATGCACAATAATGAATGCATAAGTAACCTATCTTAAGCAATGTGAAGCACTGCTAAGCAGCATTTACCAGTATTAAGTACATTTAAGAATAATTGCCCATAGCTAAGCACTGCTTTAACTAGCGCAATACAATTGCCCATAGCTAAGTACCGCTTTAACTAGCGCAATAGCTTTGTGTGGAGCTGCACATCGCGCCAACTAGCGAAAACCAAACATGTTTGCGTGGAGGTGCACACCGCGCTAACTAGTGCAATGTAGAGCAACATTGGGCAAAGTTGAGCAAAGTCATCTAAACACAGCCACACCCCCTACTGGTTAGGCCAGTAGTGAAATAAAAAAGCAAAGACAGGTCTCGAACCCGGGATAGTGTGCACCATAATCACAGTACTAATCCACTAAGCCATGACAGCATTTGATGTGCATGGACTGTCAACACACATATACATATGAATCAAAGTTTACCCAGTGCTAAGCAGGTGTGCACTCAGTTGAGAACTTTCAAATCCGGCCAATCACAAATAAGTGCGGGAAATGAGGCATATATAAGCTCCATAGGCGGGAATACTTGCCATAACTGGTTGCAGCTCCCATCTGCAAGCAGCAATGGCTGGTGTCGGAGAGGGCTCTCGCTTCCGAGCGCAATGGTGGGGCATTGAGGAATCAAAACTGATGGGTTGGCTCCTTGTCCATCATCATGATGCTAGACTTCTGCAGGGCCAGTTCCAGGGCACGGAATACAAAAGCGGAGGCCTGGAACCGTCTTGCACATGAACTCACCAGTGCCACAGGTGTCCCTCGGACTGGTGAGCAGGTCAGACATCACCATGCAGACCTGAAGAGACGCAAGCAGGATCTACTGAACCAATGGATACAGGAGGCCTGTGGGATGCAAAATGCCCCACTACTGAGTAGGTAGCCATGGACTGAAGTATGTACAAATTGCTAGTGTAGTAGATAGTATGGATAGGTATATGTCTCAATATCACTTCATTTACTTCACAGCTGCAGGTGTCCATGCTGCGAATCAGCAAGCCTATGCAGATAGGCTGCGCCACCAGGCAGGTTAGTAATTTGTCTGCATGTACTGTTTTATAAAATAAGTGAGAGAGCCTGGCTAAAAGTATCTCGGCCCAATAATAAAGGTATAATAAGGGTTGAATAACCTCTCTGCATGAACTGTTATGTAAAATAAGTGAGAGAGCCTGAAAAAGAGTGTTGTAACCCATTAATAAAGGTATAAGTCCTGAATTATTTCCCTGCATGTATTGTTATATAGAATAAGTGAGAGAGCCAGAAAAAGAGTGTTGTAAACCATAAATGAAGGTATAATACATCCTGAATAAGATGTCTGCATGCACTGTAATAACAAATAAATGAGAGAGCCACTAGAAAAGTGTGTAATTTAATTAATAAAGGTATAACACCTGTAGTCTGTCTGTGTCACCTTCTTTGAAATGTAGATGTACTCTTGCAGTATAGAAATAGTAGTGTTGTATTAAGCACTGTCAACCCACGCTTGGGTAGGCCCATTGAAAGAGTACGAAGGGAGTGCCAGCATCTCTTAAGCATATATACAGTTCTCAACTGTAGCTTCAAGCCTGGCATGTATAGGTAAATCTGGCACATGAGTAGCTTGTAACTGTGTGCTCCAGAAATGTCAGTGTGCTGCAAACAATGTAGGGGGCTGTTAATATTTAACTGGTAATGTCACCTGAACACATCCAGATATGTAGACATATGAGTATAAATAAAATATATAAATACGTAGCAGTAACATCTGCATCCTGGACAGTTTGTATATTAGATACAGGTCAGGTACATAATTAACTAGAAAAACACATCCCACAATGTACTGGATATTGCCCAGTGTAATAATACATGTAGTGGATATATACCTCCAGTCAATAGGAATGTAGTGTAAATTATAAGTTCATATAAGTTGTTAATGGAGGTATCTTTTTACACCCTACTGTATGTGCATAAACAGTGCAATTCCACACCTCAATGGGTATGTGTAATCTGAAAACATGTGTTGGGACATATGTCCAATTGGTTTATAAATATCTGCATAACTGTGATGCATGTGCCCTGTTCAAACACCACAATCTTGGTGGCCTGTTGCCACCAATCATTCCGGCATGTTGTTGGAATGTCCACTGTCGTTCAATATATGCATGTGTTATGCTTGCTGTTCAACTGTTGGAACTCTGGTGTGTTTGGTTAGTGGGAATATTACTGCATGCTGTTACAACTAATTTGGAATGCTGTTGGCTATGTTGTCATTAAATACACCTAAACACAGAATGTATGGGAAGGCCAGTCCCAGCGGACCCACCTGTCCCTCCACAGCTGGCGATTGCACCTGGCACCAGCAGGTCCGGTGCCCAGCCCAGGACCCCCTCCACCGTTGGTCCTGTGCCACCTTCGGGTGGAAGCGCTGCAGGGGATGGGGCTCATCCCCCCCCGTGCAAGCGTGGCCGGAGGAGGGCCACCTGTCACCCTCCAAAGGGTCCGGACTGTGGTGCGTAGGGAGATCCAGCGTTCAGTCGCTGATCCCCTATGCCAGCTTGAGGCAAGAGTGGCGCAACTCACGGGTAAGCCTACCCCTCCTACGCAGCCCCCAGCACAGCCACCCTCCAGGCTGTGAAGGTGCAGTGGTGACTACCCATGGGTGGGGATCTCAGTTCCACTGTTGCCATCTGTGGGCTCATGGGCTTGCAATTTCCAAACATCCTTCCCCGTCAATTGTGTTCACCCACCCTATGTGTCATATTCTGCCCCTGTATGCGTCTTGTTTGTCTTGTCTGTTTACCTCCCCAACCTACCTCCCACAACATACCTACTTCCCCTACCTCACATTCCACTTTCACCTGAAAAAAAAAATGGGCAATCTGCTCCCACAAAAATATTACTCCCCATACATAGCTGCCCATTTTACACAAATGTCCGCTGGACACAGACACTGAAATTCAATTGGCAGTACAACATACTTCGTTGTCCCCACCCCTCTCTCAGGGGTGGAAGGTTTCAAAAATTCCCTCCAAATTACTAGTATATGCACAGCTGTTGCTGTTAAAGAAATGGGCAGCTATGGACCTTCCCTACACCCGTCCTGCACATCCTGAGCTGTTTTCCCTACTGTCTTTCCCTCTTTGTGCCCCTTTTTCACCACTTTCCTATCTCCCCATTTTCTTTTCTTTCAAAGAAATGAGCGCAGGAGTTAGCGGGAGTAAGCGCTTGTAAGCAGTAGTAAGCGGGTTTAAGCGAGTGTGCGCATGTGTGCGCTTAGCATTGCTAAGCGTCACGCAAACCCGCTTACAACTGCTTAAAAGTGCCTTAGTCACCCTGCATATGAGGGGCCTTGTTCTGCTCATCAGCAAAATAAAACACCACTGTCAGTCTCGAACCCTGGACCTTGGACACACTAGACTGCATGAATTACCACTAGGCCACAGTAGATATATAGCAAGATGTTGCTGAAATATATATATCATGCATCAGAATGTGTGAATGTAAAGGAAAGATAGGAATGCCATAACACAAAACCTGTTCTGTGGAACTTTACCAGCGGTTGTCGTGGAATTGATTTACATGACTGTGATAACAGAACCAGACATTCTAGCAGTAAATACTGTTACAGCAGCATTTCACAACCCCCACACAGTATCATAGCAGGACAATCCCCACACAAATGTACAAAATACCAATGTGTTCAAGGTACAGCAAGGATGTAGGTAGGCATACTCAGTACTGGAACTGTCCAGTTTCATGAGCATCCTGTGATAATGTCAACAAAATAAAAAGCACAAACAGTGCAGAGGTGAGTACATTATTATCCACAGTATAGCTGTTCCCAAACAGTTCATGTGCCAAATGAAAACACCGCAATAACTACATATGTATGGCAGCTAATTGTGGATGTTGTAAAGAAACTACATACTCCCATGTATCTTGTGTTAGCATTTCTAGGGGTGAGTACAGTTTTACACTGTCAACTGTGTACTGGAAGAGGCAACATTCAGGTCTGAGTACAACATACAAATAACTGGCTACACCCTTAGCAACAGTTAGGAGTATACCAACCTTCTGACTTACACAGCGGTGTCCACAGCAAACAATCATGGTCCCCACTCTGGAAGTCTGAAACGGCTACGCCTACCTGACCTAGCAATTTATAGCACTGGGTTGCTATGACAGTGAGTACTGCAAGTACCACACAGCAGGCTGCATGCAGTTGCCAAATGGTGGCCACCAATTGGTACAGAGGCCATCACATGCACATGTGCAGATACCTATAAAAGCAATCTGTACTTGCTGTCCACACATGCAATCATTCCATTGCAGGTATGGAGGGAGAGAGAGAGAGAAAAAAAAGAAAAAGTGATGTAAAGTTAAGAAATATAACAAAAGGAATATATTGAAAAAAAACAGTATACTGAAAACAGAAATAATATTGAAAAAATATATTGAAAAGAAACTATATTGAAAAAAATCATTGAAATAAAATATATTGGAAAAAATTTGAAAGAAAAAAATATAGGAAAAAAAACTGAAAAAAAAGTATTGAAAAATAAAAAATATTGAAAACAATATATTCTGAAATATACATCTATGTAACAAAAATCTTGAACAGTAAAACAGATACTGAAAGCTAAACGTATATTGGTAAAAAAGGTATACCAGGATATACGGTAACATATACGAACACATACAAAGGCAAGGTATGTAACAGTTATGTATTTACTGGAATGTAGTAGATGTTAATGAAGAGTACTCTATATAGTTTGAATCATCCATCTGTGGCAGCAGTACATATCGATGCACAGATGCCCTGCATAACCACTGGCATGGGGAAATTAGTGTGTTGCTGTGTGCAGTGGGATGTGACGGGTGACATATGTAGTTCAGCATTAAATCAAACATCTGATCCATGTTGTCTGTGTTCTGTACAGTAGTGTGTACAATGTCTGTTTGGGGTAGAAGCCCATATGGTCATGCAAACATGGATGTGACAGAGTAACAAATGCATGATAGTCATGTTAATGTGTAGCTTAGCATTGGCAACAGCTGCACCAGGCTAGTATGCTAATTCAGCATTAGCAGCTATGTATACACCCTCTAATATTACTGTGTGCTCACATGTGACACCTGTTCATGTTGCAGCAAGGCCCAGCAGGTCAGCTGTGAGGTACATGTACTTACAACAGTGTGGTCCTTGTGTGTGTATGGCACACACATACGGAGAGATCTGTCCGTGTCAGATATATTAGCATCTGTACATGTGCATTGAGCAAGGGACATACTGCAACTGTTTGTGAAAGGTGTATGTATATATATACATATATATATATATATATATATATATATATATATATATATATATATGTTGTTGAAGCTTGTTATGTGCATATATCTATGTAGGTTGTAGTGTGTGGCAGACCAGACAGCATACAGTGCTGGTATATGACATGTGGTGGTTAAACACTGTGGGTATGGTTCATCAGGTTTGCAGTGTTGCAGCCAGTGAGGCCTGCTAAAGTTACATGGGCTGAGAACACCTTCAATGCATTCTGCACAATACTGTGCAATGTTATGACATAACTGTATACGTCACAACCTTCCCATACTTGATATACCCACCATGACAGGTGGACTGTATATGTGCTTATATGTATATCTATATGTACAGCAGTGGATGTTCATATATATGTGTGTGTGTGTGTGTATATATATATATATATATATATATATATATATATATATATATATATATATATATATACAGGGTCATAATTACTGCAACAGATGCCTGGTGACAAAGCCATGAACTCAAGCTCAATGTTGACACTGCATTGGCATCCCTCCATGCAACGACTCAGTACCCATGAACTACCACATGGGTGGTAGTCTACTCAACACCGAAGGTGTGATAAGAGACCATGGGACACAGGTGGCCAGTAGTCTCCCCTTCAATAGTCACAGTGCCACACTAGTCATGTAATCCGTCCACTTGGCACATGTCATCGCAAAAGGTGCGTCATCCAGGGAAAAATAGGTCAGTGTTCCCCTCTATTCCACACACACAAAACCCGGTATAGAGTACAATGTCCCATATGGTATGTACCTCACAAGACATCTACAGCAAGTGGAAAGGACACAGACATACCTCACAAAGAGTGATACCAGTGTCAAACAGATGCCCTATGCAGACCGTCACACAAACCCACAACTAGACTGTGTCGCATACCGCCTACCCAGAGGTGACCTCTGACTGACATACTAAGCTATGTCAAACCCAGATCTGTTGAACATGCTCCACGTAAACAGATCACAATCTGTACAAGCTACACGCTCTAGGGACCCAAACCCTTTGACCACAATAAACAGCACATGCTGGAGGGATAGATTCCTATCTCAGAGACATCCCATACTCTGGAATTAACCAACTATCCATAGCAAACAAAACTCCTAATTAGCAGTTGTCATAAATAATCATGGAGATTGTATGGGAGATGGTGAATACACCCAGGCAATCACCTCAGTGTCTCTGCTTGACTGGGCCACGTGTAATTTAAATACCTGTGTGTCAGAGGCCAGGGTAGCATATGGCTAGAGTTCTATAGGCCCTAGGGCCAATAGCCTCTTACCTACCTATGAAGAGATACACACCCACATGTACATGTTGCAATAATCAATATGTGAGGTTGACTGAGTGTGATGGTGAATGTGTTGGTGAATATGTCAGAGTTCGGTATATGTGTGATAGCGTGGGAAACTGTCTCAGTCATGGTATTATGTGTCCTAGCTGTGATCCCAGCAAAAGATGTGTATGCAATTGTTAGGCAGAAAAAGCAGTATGCCATACGGTCTGATGTAGTCCCTTGTTGTCGACTGGGGTGTCCCATCGTGGCCTAAAGCAGTACATGTATGCATATTGGGTGTTACTGCTGGTGAATCCAACTCCTGTATGAACTGTAGTACTACCTGAAGCTGTATGCCTAAACAGCACAGTATGGTGTACGTGCACATTTATTGGAACCACTGTTATGTGTGTTCCCTGTAGTCCTCACAGATTACATACCTCAGGCATAAGATCTGGTAACTACTGACACACAGTACTGTAAGGCACACAGGTAAAGGTCACCTGTGTTGCCATACCTTTGTGTCTGTTATGTATGTCTGCTGTGTGTGTGGGTATGCCTGTACCATGGCCTCGGTCATATGTGTGTTACAGGATGTAACTGCGTATCTAGCAACATGTATAGTCTAGTACAGCAGTATGCCACCTATATTAATGAATGTGCACATATGTTAGGCAGGGGTCCGCCATCAATGACTAGTGTGGTATACTGGTAATAGTGTCAGTGGACTTTACATTCATTGCAATGGATTACATATTCATGATGCATTAGCATGATATATACCTCCTGTTGCTAGGTGGTGCATTGTGTCACATACAGTGTGCCAAGTACTGTTGTATAGTCTTACATACTGTTATAACTTTGTTGCTGTGCAAAACATAGTTTGATATACAGTGTGTGCCAGGCATGTGTGTTGAGAAATGATATGTGGTATTGAAAGTGTGTATATTCTGACAGACAATAGGTTGCTATATATGGCAGTAAATTTATATCTGTCCTTTAGAATGTTACGTGTGCCACATGACTTGTTTAATTGTCTTCCAGGGTAATGTCCCACCATCGTAACCCGGCATATAGCACGGCCGAGGAGGAAACCCGGCATATAGCACGGCCGAGGAGGAAGCCATCACAGCGAGCCTGGTACAGCACTATGCACTGCTGTTCTCCAGAACCAGCCAAGACCAGCATGAGCGGGCTGCGCTGTGGCAAGAACTTGTCCGTAGGGTAAATGACATAGGCATGCATAACCGGACATATGAGCAGGTACGTCATCACTGCAGTAATTTAATTAGACATGTCCAGCAGCATACGTCTGATATCCGCAGACAACAGCTTGCCACAGGTGGGGGGTAGCCATCCATCCCCCCCCTCACCAGAGTGAAGGAGCTGTTCCTGAGCTCCGGGCCAACCACAACCACAACAATTAACATGTATCATCATGGAGGCCGGAGCCACCCAGCAAGTTGACATGGAGCATGCAGGTAACATGGCATAGCTGTAGAATACTGTTACCTCTATTGGTAGAGCATGCTTATGTGAGATGTGTACTGTGTAGTTAGATGATGTGGTGCCTAGTGTTATGCAATACTAATAATTAGGAATATAATCTGTAGGCTTGTGACTGTCCACCGTACTACTGTAAGATTGCAAATACACAGTAGCAATGCCACAGTTGTTGCCACTGACAAAGTATCTGATATCCTTGTAGGTCCCTCTGGTGTGACAGCAAGGCAGCAGAGCCATGCTGGTGAGTGTGTTATACCTTTCATATTGCTAAATAAATGTGCATGTCATAGGTTAGGTGTAGGCTATGTACACGTAACACACCTACGCATAATGCATGCTGTGCATGTTTGCTGTTGGACTATGCACATCCTAGTAATGTGGGTAACTGCCTAAAACACATACAATACACAGAGCATCTCACACAATTGTGGCAACACTGTAGTGAACATCGGATAGGCAGAGTCGATACACATGCACACAACATACACACCTTTGTCATACGCAGTACACGTTAAAGTGCTACACATGGCTTATTTAGATACCCGCTGTAAGGTCACACTACAGTATCCCAAACCTCATCCACACAGCACACTTAATATACCTGAGGGGTAGATGCCTCACATGTGGCTGTGCAACACTCTTCAACACATAATACATTCATGTTAGGCAATGCCCCCTATTGGGCACCTCACAAACCCATGTAACAACTGGCCATGAAATGGGAAATGTAGCCATGGTACTGCAGTTCAGCTACAGCATGCTATGTGCCGGTCTGGCACACATTAGTAGCCTTGAGTGACCACATGATGCTGCATGATGATGGCTCATGGTACTACACCCCATCCAGTTGCAGTGGCCATAGTAATACACATATCATGAATTGCTTTGCACCTCAATGTTGTGTGTGTGCAGATATATGCACCAATACGCAATATGCATAGCAATCCCCATTTGTAGAAAGTGACACACATATGTCTTGT
The DNA here is from genome assembly GCF_019279795.1 of Protopterus annectens. NCBI lineage: Eukaryota > Metazoa > Chordata > Ceratodontiformes > Protopteridae > Protopterus > Protopterus annectens. The sequence continues at coordinate 1,112,595,651 of NC_056745.1, read as the reverse complement.
AATGCTATGGGGTGTATAGGTCACATGACACACATTGTGTATGTGTGATGTTTCATGTTGCAGTTGTGTGGTAGCATGCCATGTCATGGCTGGCACTGGCATGTCCACAATATGTCCTACACTCACCATAACCACTGTACAATGGCTATGTTGTATACACACAGGATGAGTGGTGCATGTATTCCATCAGGTATACATGCACCACTCATCCTGTGTGTATACATAGCATGCATGTGCTACACCTGTGTCCACATTCATCTGCTAAAGACACAGATGCTCTAATCAGAAATGGATATCTATGTGACACACTGATACACATCCAGACATGGTATGTATACCTGTGACTGATGTTGCACAGGACATTGCAGGGCTTTTAATACCTGCACAGCAATGTTGTGTCCATGTACACATTGCGTTCCATGGTGAGGCCATTCACTGAACAAAACACACATGCATCAAGGCCATGTAAACTGTTATTAGCAATGGCTGTCTACACTCACACTGCATGCTGCTGAGCAACACACTTCTTGCATGCTGTCACATTTGATATAAATGTTTGGCTTGTGATACTGTACCCCAACATCACAAGCTATTGATTATGTTCGGGATTGCTGGTGTGTGTGTGTGTGTGTGTGTGTGTGTGTGTGTGTGTGTGTGTGTGTGTGTGTGTGTGTGTGTGTGTGTGTGTGTGTGTGTGTGCGTCTGTCTGTACTAGTGAGGAGTGTATTTGTGTGCATGTGTGCTGACATGTACAGGTCGTAAAGTGTGTTTCCTGTCTCCCTCTCACAGGTGCTGATACTGGGCTGGTTCAGTGCAGCAGGGAAACTGATGTCACTGAGCATGATAGTGACAATGATGATAGGTGTGTTGAGGCACAGGCATGTTTGCCAAGGTCTATCGTTGGGCCACCAATCGACACTACACAAGTGTCTACCCCATCCATGCACACAGTCCTACTGCCAATACATCCGTCACCAATGCCCTTAGCATAGGGACAGTGTATAGCCGGCATTGGCCAGGACAGTGTGGTATCCATGGCACATGCATCCCGACACAGCAGCCATACCCAGATGTTTGGAAGGGTACCACATAGGCAGATGTCCAGGGGTTCTCGTCTGAGCACTGTTGCCCATCATGCCACTGGCAGATGTGCCACAGGTCCTAAGTACCTCACGCATGTTCCAGGCTGTCATGGAGGCACAGGCACGTATGGAATGGTACACCAGACAGGGACTGAGGGCGCAGAGGGCACATAACACTGCCGTAATAGACAGTATCCATGACTTAGCTGATGCCATCCGCAATTACACTGAGGTCACTGATAGACGTTGAGGAGAGACACTAGATGTCCTCCGCAATGTCATGTCCATGTGTCAGGACAGTGCGGGACGGTTGAGTCATCGACGTGGACGTATACCAGCAACATGAGCAGCTGGCAGTCGTCGTGGATGTCCCTCAAGCAACAGCCGCTCCCGTAGTGCCAGTACCAGCCACAGCAATGTTGGGGGTGGGCTGTCCATAGAAGGTCCTAGAAGACAACATGCATGTGGCTCTGGACAGTCCCAGCAGGGACCTGGGTCCAGTGTACATCCATCTACCTCTGGGGATAGTACCCAGTCTGGCTTGGTACCTGATAGTGTCAGTAGCACCCCTGCCAGGCACAGGTACCGTATCCATAGCCAGAGATTGTGATCTGTAAAGCCTCACAGGTAACAGTCTGTGGCTGTCCCACAAGTACCCGTATGTGGTAGCCACATGGTGGAACTGTGTGCATGCAGACACACACCCACACATAATCCAGACACCTAGGGCTAACACATACACACACACACATTACATCAACATTGGCCCATACCATTATTCTTGCCACACACACACACACACACACACACACACACACACACACACACACACACACACACACACACACACATGTTGATTGGATGGCTCACTGTAGGCCTCTGGCAGACCAACAACACACCCTGTGCATATGATGAAACCTGTGCCGCCACCTGTCATCTGTAACATCGATGCAGAAACAGGCTACCATGGTGCTGATGCACAGGGTGTCTTTATAGCAGTATAGCAATGTTAGCATGTTGTCAGCAGTAGAGTGTTATGATATGCTTGAAGGTGTAGCTGAGCAGGCATGATGCATTAAAGCTATGATTGTCATTGTAGTGTTGTTTACACCAGTGTTAGTTCCAATTGTATATTGTCCGCCCAAGTGCCACTTGGCTGATGTGTGCAGTATTGGCAGCATGTGTTAGAGACTGGACAGTATGTGTGGGATGTGTGTAGCACATATTTACAGGTGTACAGTTGTGGAATTGGTGGAGGTACACTGTCTACATGTACGTGCATAGTGGACACATGGGCCGGGTGGCATGCTGTGTATTACACAGTAACACTCCATAGTTTCTATTGGTGGCCACTATGCATTGTACTACACACATTTTGGAACCTGACTACACGTCTGTATGACATGGTTTGACACTGTGCTGTGGGTGATACTGTTACTATCTGTCATTGTTTTGCATTCTGGTAGTGTACACGACTGCAACAGCCTGACCATAACCAATCGTTAGCTGATGTCTTGACAACTGACACACAGATGTAGGACACACAGCAACATTTGGATCCTTCAGGTACTATACTATGCCAGTAACCAGTGGTATTCAGCCGCACCCATTACTGAGACCACTCCTGTTCGACATATGGCTCTCATAGGAACAAGCAATCACAGTAGGGATATGTCTGTCCACGTGTGCTAATGCATACTGTGGCCTATACTGTATTCTCCAGGTGACACACACATCCTCCACAAGGGTATCATACAGACAGATACCTGTTGTCAAACCCATTCTGTAAAGCTATAGGCGAAACTAAGCATAGTCATCCACCTTTATGGAACATAGTATCCCCACAGTACCACATAGGTAGTAGCCACCAACATCATGAACAGGTACCGATGTGTACATGCATCCTAGTGTTACGTCATCTCCTTTGATCACATTCCCTAAGGTATTTTGGAATCCCTCGCTGGATCACATAAGCAATCAGGGGTCTGCATGCATGTCCACAAAGGTTGTTGTACACCTATAATGCATAGTCATCATTGACAGACTCTGCTGCGTTTGAACAGATCTGACATATACCTCGGCCATAAACCCTCACACACACACACAAATCAATAGAAACCGTAATGAGTGTGTGTGACACAGATGACCTAGGCCAGGCATCACTGCAGTGGCTGGCCTTGTCACAAGCATACAGATGTGACCTAAGGTCTGTGAAGCAGCAGCACAGTTTGGCAAAGATGTCAACTGTGTATTTGGATAAAGCAGGGTTCCCACACATGCAATACTTGAGGTGACATTTACTTATATGTATTTGCCTCATAGCTACCGCACATGTGCAATGCCTACTGATATGTCATACGGTAGTAAAAGCAAAACCCCCAACACATTGACCAACACTGTCACACACACGGAGCATACACATTCACCAAGTGCTGGATTCAAACCCTACCTAATTCATGATACTAGAGGAGTACGCATCAACACGTCGTGTTGTACACATTACTGGGAAGTATCTTTTCCACTGGTTTATTTGTAGGATGGTGACATAATCCAAAGGTCAGAGGGATTGTGAGTGTTTTACGTGGACCATATCCAACAGCTCTGTGTTTGACATTGCTTTGTATGTTAGGCAGTGAACACCTCTGAGTGGGTGATATGCAAGGGAGTACGTATGGAGCATTTTGAGATGGTCTGTGTATGGCATGTATTTCAGGCCACTAATGTTCTTTGTGTGGTATTGCTGCTGGCTTTCCAGTTGTTGTAGTTGTCTTGTGAGGTACATAGCAACAGTGGCGTACTCTGTTATAGTTCTAGTGAGTGTTGAGTGGAGGGGAACATTGTCCTCTTCCATTCTGCATGAGGCGCATTTTGTGATGAGGTGTGCCACATGGGAGGGTTTCCTGACTACTGTGGGAATGTGATTAGCACAGTTGTATCCACTGCCCACCTGTGACCCAAGGTCCCTTGTCACACTTTCAGTGTGAAGTATAGTACCACCTCTGTTGTAGTTCTTGGCTACAGAGTTTTTAACATAGGGGATGACAATGCACCTTTTGGCATTGAGCTAGAGCCCATGGCTTTGACAACAGCCATCTATCCCAGTGAGGCCCTTTTGTAGGATGTCCACATCTTTTGTGATTACCATTATGGCTTCTGGTTTGCAGTCCTCTGGTAAATTCAGCTGACACAGACCTGCCATGTTAATGTTTACTTCAGGGAAGTAGATACTACACAGCCTGGGAAGTTATCTGGTCCCATGGCTGCTGTGATACTGGCTTTGGAGAGTGTTTATTACCTGTGGAGCCATGATGACAGCAACTTTGCAGTCTTCCATTATGGAGATGTGCTCTTTCATGGGTGTGAGGGGGGTACAGTTAACAGTGATCCTATCTGCCAGGATGTTGGCAATATAAGTTGGCTCTGTACATTTACTGCCATTGAGCTGTAACTCTGAACAGATCTGACTGTAACCATGACATGAACCTGTCTGTTGGGCAGAGTTCTCCTGAGTAGACAGTATGCCACAGAGTACAGTTTGAGTTACATTCAGTCTTGTTACATGGGGTGGCTATTTGAGGCCAGTAATCCTCTTGTTAAGGTACTTCATTGGTCTTTCTAGCTGCTGAACGTGCCTAGTCGGATTCATCGCAAGTGTGTTGTGGTACTCTCTGGCAGGTCTGATGACTGCCGAGTAGTGGGAACCTCCTTTGACCTACGTGCACAGACCTTGGCAGTTTGTGTGAACACATAGCATGATTTTCCAACCACTTTGTGAATGTGTTTCTGGAAGTAGAGATGACTATCCACATTTGTCCATAGATACCGAAATATCACATCCGTATTTAGCCTGTGTGTGTGAGCATGCCCAGTATGACCTTTCAGTGTGATGCTGAATGGAATCCACTACATTTGTTGGAGTGTGTGAGCATGCCCAGTATAGACATTTATACTATATGTGTATGGCAAATCAAGTTGTATTTTTACAGCAGGGCTCACCTTTGTGTCATAGATCAACAGGGATCATGCTGTGCCTGCAGGGCCTCCATGTGACACTTTGCATAGACTTACCAACATTTCTACATACAGGGGGAACAGCTATTCTTTGTACATTTCTACCCGGGGGCACACCTGATTGTTACTGTGGGTGTACATAGGATGTGGGTTTCACCTGACACTTATACACATTTGCTATGCCTGCACTGCTATGTACAGGACACCATTTCAGTCTGTACTGTTGCCTGTCCTAGTGGTTTGAGGCATAATACTGTACTACAGATGTTGGCGTCTAATGTCACGTATATTACACTGCAACTTCATAGCCTACACAACCCACATCACACCGCCTAGCCTGATGTTCTTGGTCTGCATAGGCATGTGGGGGAGGTTGCCCATTTGCCTCTTTAGGGGCATGATACTGCATTTCTTTGTGTTTGCATTAGTGTACAATTGTCCTGCTGTGTCTGTGCCATTGAAATGCTATCATGGCTTAGTGGTTCAGTACTGTGACTATAGTGCACAGTATCCCGGGTTTGAGCCCTGTCATTGCTTTTTATTGCCATGCTGAGCAGACCAGACTGCTTAAGGAACAGTACAGCAGATATGAACATGTTTAACTGACTTTGCTCAACTTTGGCCAACCTTGCCAAAGGTTTGCCTGACATTGCGCTAGTTGGCACGAGCAATTTTGTTTACATATACTAGATATTGGTAAAAGCTGCTTAGCACTGCTTTATATTGCTTAAAACATGTCAATCATGCCTCAGATGGTGCTGCAGGGCTGCCTATGTCGGCTGCACACATTACACTCCCTATACATGTTTGGAAACAGGTAGTGTCATGTTAGGCATCCCTATTATTTTATGTGCGAGTCAGAGGGAGGTATCATTTCCAGGGCTCCTACTGAGCCAGTGTATGTGCTATGCGTTGCCTTTTTGCCAAGGCATACTGGGCACGCCTCCTTCTGCCTACTGGGGCAGGCTCAGGTTGTTCCTCTTCCAAGTCACACTGTGCCTGCCCAGGCCTTGGCAATGGTGGGGGGGCTGTTTGGCCCTACCCCATGCTGTTCCTGCTGCAGCTGTTTTCGCGGGATCATATTGTGTAGCATGGCACATACCATGACAATTTGGGTGCATGTACTTGGTGAGTACTGCAAGGCTCCACCAGATGTGTCTAGGCAACGGAACCGTGACTTGAGCATCCCAAACACATGCTCTATTACATTCCGTGTTTGTGTGTGTGCCTCGTTATGGTGTTCTTGTTCAGGTGTGTGTGCATTTCTGATGATTGTCATCAGCCACGGCTCCAGTGCGTATCCAGCATCCCCCACTAAGTGACCGTCAGGAATGTCCCCATTGGCAAATGTCTGGTACAGCTGCAACAGATGCCAGGTATGGGAATCGTGGTAGCTTCCAGGGCAGCCAGCACACACATTCAGTATTATGCCCTGGGCATCACACATGACCTGGCAGTTGATGGAGTGGAAACCCTTGCGGTTGATGTAGGCCCTACCCCGCTCACCGGCTGGTGCTTTGATGTGTATGTGAGTGCAGTCAATTGCACCCACTGCCTCGGGGTATTCCACTATTTGATGGAAGAGACACATGTTGCTGGCCAATACCTCACGGCAACTGGGGAAATATACATGATCCCCGACATGTGCTGACATGGCATTCAGGAACTGGTGCAGTACCCCGGATGCTGATGCCTGTGAAATCACCATCATATCACCAGTTGGTCTCTGGAAGGTACCTGTTGCTAGTATTCTTAGGCCAACACGTACCTTGGTTTCCACTGGGATGGGTTCCCCTCTGTTGGTTCTATGTGTGAAGCGTGGCCTGCACAGCTCAACAATTTGCTGCATGAGGTCTCTGTCCACTCTATATCGCTCCACTATCTCCAGCTCATGTAGCCCCTGGTAGGTTACCCTGGGTCTGTACACTCTTCTCCATCTCCTCACTGTGAGTTGCTCAGCAGCATTCGCAATGGCACCACCCTCAGCATGTTGCCTTATAATAGCAATGGCAGCCCCTAACATTCTTTTGTCTCAGTTATGCTTTTTAAGTTTTCACTTCTCTTTGTAGACTGCAATGTTGCAGTGTTTCTAAGAAAAACATGGGGGAATGCTGTTTGCAGAGTTTTAAGTGCTGGGCTGGGCTAGGCTAGTGTACTGCCTGTGTAATTGGCTGATTGATTTCACCTGGTAGCTCTGCTAGTTCTCCTTGGTTAACTTCCTACTACTTCCTTTCCTCATTTCTGTTTCCACAGGTGGCAGCGCCGCGCAAGCAAGTGCAAACACACGCACACAGGCTTACACGGGCTTAGTCGGGTGCACAATCGTGTATACAAGCTTAGACAGCCTTACACAGGCTTACACGGGCGCACACACTCGCACACAGGCTTAGACATCTCTCAGACTGAGCTTCCCCCCCTTAGCAACCACTACTCAGTAGCCATGTTGTCTTCAGCCTGCCATTCACCTGCATGGCAGATGAATATTTTGAATAAAATCCCTATTTGTGGCTTTTATTTTTTGTTTTTCTGGTTTTTAGAGCACCACAAGTTTGCGCTGCGCTATGCTTAAACATAGGAGATAGAGGAAAAAAATATTTTTTTTTATTATTTTGCAACGGATAAAAATGCCAGTGGCCATATATTTGGACATTGGCATGCTTCCTCAACTGGATGCATCTTTTATTTGGAGCTGTCATGGCTCCGTTTTGCTATTTGCAGAACGGTACTCAGTTGCCAACCGAGTACATTTCTGCAAATAACACTACTCTTACTCAGACAGGTTAGTGTTTTCCTGGATCGCAAATTTACCTAATTTGCATAGCTTTCAGCAGCAAATGAGGTAATTTGCATAAACTAACCCTGTCCGTGCAAGAGTCGTTTTAGGAGCTCTCTTGCACGCCGCAGCCGGCTGTTCCTGGATCGCTCGGCAGACATGTTGGCTTGCTGGAGTCTTACTCTGCTCTTAGACTCCGTGCAAGCCTTTGTGAATCCGGCCCTATGTGTACAGGAGTATTTTTATTTTCTTTGTACTGATCCATTTGTCCTTTTTTCAGGCAGCCTGGGAACATTATCTGATTTAGGTCACTTGCACAAGCATACACTAAGCAAATGGAGGCAGAGGAAATCAAACCTTGGACTGCAAGAAGCAGCTTGTGAACAGCTCATTGCCTTAATCTTTTTGCACTAATTGCCAGATAAATTGGAAAGGTGTGACAAAACAGTGATTGTCCATGTAATTCCCAGGCATTCTATGGTCTGGAGTTTACAAGATAATGGAAGGGCTCTATATTGAATTGTCGGTGCTCGTAAAGTTGAGTGTCAGCATGATGGAAAGAAGAGACTGACAGTGCAGGAGAAAAGCAAATATCCAACATCATTCTTCATTTTTAAATGCTGTTTTGCAGGGATTGGAGGGCAAGTGCTTTACACCCTGGAGTTTTAATATAATCCCCAAGATCACTGTTCCTCAGAGGAAAGGGAATATTCTGGGTATTGGCCATCTTGAAATTATTATATGTAAGTGTGCTTTTTTGGCCTTTCAGTCTCTGTGTTTCGGGACATGCTAAATTCGGTTTTGATATTTCAAATGGTTACCCAGTGAAAGTGTAATTTGTTTATTTATTTATTTGAAGTTTGTTTACCAGGATAGTCCATTGGGCAACAAGGAGCCCATTTTCAATGGAGTCCTGGGGAGAAAAGCTCCAGAGAAATACAAATACATAGTTGTTGTTGTTGTGTCTTTTCGGCTTTTCCTGGTTAGGGGTCGCCACAGCAGAACTCCGGTCCGCTAATGATTGGCAGTAGATTTTTACGTGCCGAGTTGACAGCCCTGACGCACAACATACAATGAAGGTATGCCCATTCACACATGTCTCCACACAGAAGCCGCTTTAACTGAGAATCGAACAGGACAACGTCTTACTGTGAGGCGACAACACTACTGCAGCACCACCACCGCAGTAAATACAAATACATAGTACACATTTCTAATAAACATTACAGTGATGATACAGAACAAATCAACACAATTTTGAATTATAAGAATTGCAATGGATGTACATAAGGTAATTAGTTGTTAATTATGTTGGTTCGAGGTACAGTATGTTAAATGTACTATGTAGATTTGTGTAGGGCTGAGATAATAAGTTAACCCTAGTGTGTTTTGCTCTAGCCTAAGATTTGGTTAAGCAGTTATGTTGTTCTGTGGGTGAACCAGGGAGACAATTGTAAGTTATGATTCAAGTTGCCAATGAAGGAACTTCTTATTGTTTATCACTAATTGTTTGCCCTCCTCTACTTGAATCATTACACCGTTAACAACATCCCCTCCTGCACTTGAATCAGTATATCCCTTTTCACATACTGTCCCTCACACAACACTTCTTATCTTGCTCTTTTTCTAACTTCCCCCATTCACTGCTGTACTACTCTCATGCATCTCCTATTTAAGTTATAAACCTTCTAGATGCACCTCTTTGGAACAGGAAGCCTAGATAGAACCAAGCCTATACCATGCTCTAAGTCATATGCTGTTACTGCTGTCTTGCTATACTATACTAACATCTTCCCTCCCCTCCTACATAATTTTATATGTTAACTCATTATATCTCTTGAAATTTTTACAAACCTATGCAATAATAAAGTCTCCCTTCCTACATAATTTTGTAACTTACTTCATTACGTACCTTGAGCTCCTTGCAAACCTTTCTTTACTGAAATGTAAGAACACAAGTTCTTCACAATAATGTTTTCCCATTTGCAGTATCAGTCCATTTACTTCTGCATGGTTTTAAAACTGTATAGACTTATAACTATTGATTTAAATACTTTACTGTATATACCTGTCTTGTAATTATGTTTGTTGTTTCATGAGAAAGCTGTTGTTTTTCTGAGAACCATCTGAAATTCACTTATTAATTTAAATGCACTGTGATGGAGCTTTTCTCCCTGGGCTTCTGCTGAAGATGGGCTCTGCCCAGTCAAAAGTTCTGGGTCAACAAACAAACAAACAAATAAATAAATAATGTTACTTTGTGGTGGAAGTAGAATGTACAGGAAAAGTGAGATGGCTTTGGGGTGGGGTGGGGGTATGGAGCTGATATAATCGAGTTGAGGCAGAGAAAATGAAGGGGAAGCAGAAAGTGAAGTGTGTTTGAGTATGCTAAGGAAAGTTGTTTATCACCTGGTGATAATGGGAAGGCTATACCAGGAGCAAGGGAATGATATTTTGTATTACTTTAGAAGGGATTATAATAAAGTTGTGGGAGAACTAGGAAGTGTGTATCGGGGTGAATTCTACTAATTTCTTTTAAATGTTTGAAAACACAAAGATAATGGAACCCAAACATGATGTAATATCTTTAATTGGACCAGCATAGGTTTTGCAATTATTGGAGCTTTTGAGCTCGAGTCAGGCGTTATTATTTATAGACCCTTTCTCTTTTATATTGTGTTCCTGATGCAACTTTGCACCTTAGTTAGGATTTGCATTTATATGGATAAATCATTTGAAGCATCTGTGTGCACTATAGCAATTCAATTTTCATTAGCAAACAAATTAGTTGTTTTTCTGATACAGCAATTAAAAGCAACAGAATACAGAACACAGTTGATAGAGTGTAATGAATAACGGGTGAAAGTCCAAGGGTTACTAAGTTTTATATATTTATGAATGTCTGTGTTTTATAGAAGTTAGTGACTTTGTTGTATTTGTTTATTTACTGACATTTGCTTACCAGGAAAGTCCAACTGGGTAGAAGCTCATTTTTAGCAGAGGCCTTAACAGTTTCTGTAATGAGGATTTGCTGGTGTAGTGTAATTGTTTATTTTTTTTTTAAACAGATTTAGTGACGTGAAGGCTTCTTTTTGCATCATTGGTGTTCAGGCACTAGCAGAACTGAATCGCTGGAGAGAGGTACTTCCCTGGGTTCTTCAACAGTACGATGCACCAGAAAAAGTGCCTGCCCGAATTATGCAGATGTGGTACGTATGGCGGTCTACATGCTTGCTTCCTGCTGTGCCTGACATCCTCCTTAATCCCTTTCCCATTATGTAACTGCTGTAGTACTCTTGCTTCCTATTTTATTGTGTCTTACAGCTGCCTTAAGCCCCGGTTGTATTATTAATGCATTCTGAGCCCTGCATTGATGAGCTTATACTGTAAATATTCACTTACTGATTTTGATAGTAATGCCATATTTGGTAGCGGTAATACATATGTGCCATCTTTGCCTGTTGCTTGATTAGGCTAGTTCATTAATTCATATAGTTAAAAGCTATGCTGTTAATGAATAAATGTTGCTGTTCACGGATACAAAGTACAGGGTCTGATTCGGACTTCTGGTTATTGGCTATGCTTGAAATAGTCTACTGACTGATAATCTAGTTTTGACCTTTGAACTTACAAATGACCTTCTACTACGAATGTCTTGTGATTTACTGTCACAGTAACAAGTGATGCTGGTTGATCTGGTATGCTGTTGCTGGTGACTGGACAGCAGTGATGTATAGTAAGTAATACTGTTAGCTTGTAATTCCACTCATATTCTTACTCGTCTACTTTGGGGAATACTCTTTTTTTCAGTAACTGTCAAGGCCTGTTTGCTGTATACATACATACCTATGTATGTCTGTGTGTGTGTGTTTATATATATATATATATATATATATATATATATATATATATATAAAATAATCTGTATACGTGTACATGTCTGTGTGTTTATAGATATGTGCTAAAATCAAACATGCTCATACTTGGTTAAGAAATGAGCTTTATTCCCAGCCACTAATAAGTCTGTGAGCGCTTTTGTCATATATGCAGGACTTTTGCAGACCGTTACAAATAAAAAATAAAAGTACAGATTTTTGCGGTATATATAATACCCTTACTTCCAATGGTGTCAAGTTTCACCTGACTGCTGTAGTGACCCCAGGAGCAGTTACCCCCATCTATAGAGCTTTCTTCCTTATCTCGCACACACATGCAGCACACAAATTCTATGGACATAAATGTTTCAGTTGCCTTTTCATTTACAGCATGTCTTTGCAATGTAAGATGAAAAGGGTATCCAGAGATAACCTTGTGAACACAGGGAGAGAAGGCACCCTAGTCAAGAACCAAACCAGAAGACTTCCAAAAACATGAACAAATGAAAGAGCAGATGGATGGGCCCGACACTAACTGTTGGATTCACCGTGTTAGTAAGATAAAAAAATGTAAATTAAAGTAGCAGAGTAAGTAGTTTTGCCTCTGAACTTCTCAATAAGGAATCAAGAGTTCATCAGACTGCTAACAGAAAGTAATACATCCATCAAATAGTCCAAAGATCATCTGATAGCATCATGTCACTGGAAATCACATGACTTGAATATTCAACATTAATATTTAAAAGCCCTCCTTTTTTAAATAACATTTAAAGCTCAATGAGGAATTGAGACCAAATTGCTATTTGCATTCAGAACTTTCATTTGTACTATAATATTCCAAATAGTCTTCCCTACTGCTACAAGTAACAGTGTAATGTAACAACTTAAGGGCTTTTAAATGTTGTCAACATAAAACAAGTGACAGGAGGAAGGTAGAAGTAATTTATTCATGAAGATAAGAATTACTATGTTACAACACTGTATAGAAATTCAAATGTGTTTTGTAAAGTAAGTCATCCTGTAGCAGTGGTACCTAGTTTAACACATGATGTTATAATTGCCCAGTACTTTCTCAGCTGAAAGCACTGTGTAAACTATCAAGTGTGGGAGCACAGTTAGAAAAAATGTTATCAGAATACGGCTCTGCTATAAACATAAGAGGCCGATGATAGCCTGGCATAAAGTTAAAAATACAGAAGCCTGATAAAGAGAAAGGGATGGGTGTATAAACTTCAAAAAGGATCTAGAATCTGACTTTGGCTAAGAGGGATAGAAGACTGTGTCTTTTATCAGAGACCTGTTTCTGAGAGGGGAGAAGCCATAGTTCATGATCTGGATCCTTACCTTGATGTTCCAGCCATTAAAGCAATGAAGTGTGTGTGTGTGTGTGTGTGTGTGTGTGAAGTGTGTGTGTGTGTGTGTGTGTGTAGACAGAGAAGGAGAGACCCAGTAAGTAAAGGATACCTAAACAGGGTCTTAGGTCATCGTCAGTAAAATAAAAGCATAAAGCTCATCAGAAACAGGACTGTTAGCAGCAGGTTCTTATAGGCAGAAGTTACTGAAGAAAATGTAAGGAACTGCCAAAAGCAAAGGCAAAAAATGCTGACATGAGTTGCCTTTTATATAGGAAGGAATGAGAGAAGAAGTAACACCTACACCTGTATTTGTATTTGAAGAGGCCATAACCTCTACTTCCAGTAAGTGCACCGATGAAAAGTATTTCTGATTACCAAATTTGTATACACATGTTCGATTCTCAGCTAAAGCGTCTTCTGTGTGGAGACATGCGTGAATGGGCATACCTTCATTGAAGGTTGTGCATCAGAGCTGGCAACTCGGTACGTAAAAATCTACTGCCCATCATTAGCGGACCGGAGTTCCGCTGTGGCGACCTCTAACCGGGAAAAGCCGAAAGATACAACAACAATGGCAAGATGGTACATTAAGCAGGACTAGAGAATATATAGCTAGAGTAGATGGAGAAGCAGGTAAGCAGACTGGTCCCATCCCATAACCACATTTTGAGTACAGGAATTAGTTGCTGTATATGGTAAATAAAGACATACAGGTATGCATCAGCTATCAATTGCAAAACCCTTTGAAACACTTGTGAAGAAACTTTTACGTAGACATTTTGGGAGAACATTTAGGGATGGGTAAAACCAAAACTAGCATTTTAGGTATGTTTTATTGGCTTGGTATATTGAGTGATAATTGAGCTTCTGTGCAACTTATCCAGAATGGCAGAGGATGGCATCATATCCTGGTTTCAGATATCTGCTGATATTTATGCTCATTATTGGCCGAATAGCCATGCATCTTGTAGGCAAGTTAGTAAAGTCTAGTAACTGTTACCAATATGTTCTAATGATTGACTCTTCCTGAAGCACTACTGTTGTGGAAAAAACAAAGCAGTAAGCAAAGAATTAATTTTACTTTTCTTCACGGTAGGGATCATTGGTGGCTGCTGGCTTCAAAGTAAAGGTGTGGGTCTTACTGGAGTATGGCTTTTACATGCACACACATGCATGTATGCTAACAGGCACACAACACAGCCGTGTGGATGTACACACATGCACATTTATGTATACAGACATACACTTTCATGTGCACACATCTGTACTTGTGTATACACAGGCATGTACACGCGTGTGTGCATGCAGGCCCAGTTGCACACTTGACATATTACTAATTAGTACAGTTTGCAACACATACATGCACACACGTGTGCATGCAGGCCTAGTTACACACTTGACATATTGCTATTTAGTACAGTTTGTGACACAGACATGCACACACGTGTGTATGCAGGCCCAGTTGTGGACTTGACATGCTACTAATTAGTACAGTTTGCTCAAACCTTCGCAATGCCCCCCCCCCCCCCAAAAAAAAAAAAAACATTCTAGTGGCATAACTGAAACACTGAAATAATGAAAGACTTAAAAAAAATGTAGGCACGTGAATTAAACCCACCCATATGCACCCATAACAAAGGTGCACCTATTTAACTGACACATTTCTCTGTAGTTATTACTGTACATAAGTGTGCACACATAACTTATACATATGCTCACTCTTGCAACCATTCTTTTGACAGTAGTTTGGTATGTCAGTGATCCTTTTGGAGAAGAAAGTGTCCTCCACCTTATGCTCCCCCAACAGACACACACACACTGCATTTTATTTCTATTGTGGGGGTTACAGTTCACATAGTATGCAAAGCTAGTTGCAGGTGTCACAAAGTACAACACTGATCATATCTCTGTTGTTGAAATATTGAGTCTTACAAGTGCTGTATAAGAGTAGAGTTTTACATTGTCGTTATGTAAATGAAAATAACTAAATGCTATCTGAAAGGTTCACTGGCAGTGGCAGCTGAACATAGAGTTGAAAAAAGCCTTATTTAATGGAAATGCTTTTTTTTATCATACACCCATTCTTGCACAGCAAGTAAAGTTTACTTACTGTTTTAATTATCAGGCTACCTCAGGCTTTTGTCATCTGATGCAGCCTAAGCCAATGAGAAATGGCTGCTTGCTTCTTTATCTAACAACTCAATCAGCCCCCACTGAAGGACCATTTCCTACTTCTGAAATAGCATTATGACTTATAAGAAGGCAAACATGCCTTTATTCGCCTTTGGGACATATATTTAAATGCTGAGCTATTAACTTTTTAAGTGAATCAGAGCAATATTTAAAGATTGCTCTTGATTTTGGACCTTTTTCCTCACTGTTTCTGTCTTTATCCCCAGATTCTTGAACAAACAAACTATTTTGTTTATTTATTTAGTTATTTATTTGTTTAACCTTTGTTAACTGGGTTACTCCCACCAGGCTAGATGGAAAATTAAGTGTATTTGGGCAGTATGGCTAGTCCTAAAAAGCTGTTTACCACCCATATCCGGCTGCTTGCCAGTGCCAGTATGATTGCCTGCCAGCATCCTAAAAAAAGAGGTAGGTAATTTACTTCACACTGTACTGATGGAAACTTCAGCTTCTCTTCACACCACAGCTATTCCCTATGTTTTATACATTTAAATTTGTTGTCTTTCTGCTCTTTCCTGCCCACAATCTGCCTTATGTTAGCACATATTCATTTGTAATACTGTGTTTTTGCTAATGATCTATGTTCACTAAAGTTCAGGACAGCACCTAGAATTTTAGCTAAATATATAAGAATGAAACTGTACAAAAAGTGTGGCCTAGGGGGGTCCATTTTATTAATGAAGCTACATTGCACTGCCCCAAAGAGCACAGTTTTGGTCGTAGCCAAATTCATAGAAAGCAAAATAATAATAATAAAAAAAAAACAACACTATAAGGTGACAAAAAACGAACTGCAATGCACTTAAGTGCAAAAAAAACTTTAATCCTCACTTTCGTCTAAAGACTTCTTCAGAATACATACACAGCAAAAAAAAAAACAAATGTTAAATAGATCATGTAAAGCACTTATAAACCAATCACTTTAAAAACTCAATTAATCATTAAAAACTTGGGATTTAACTGTTCAATGGATGCATGACTGCGATCGTTAAGGAAACACTTAATGTTACCTGTCCCATTCAGCCCAGCAGGGTGATCAGCACCTAATTTAATTTGCCATTCTGTTTTCTTTCTTTCAACTCAGTTCTTATAATTACCCCCTCTCATATCCATAGGAACCTGTTCTAAGACACCAAATAAAAATTTCTTGTTTTCATATATGAAGGTCCTTACATGTTGTTGGAATATTTACAATACACTGTTAAGGTACCAGGTAGATTTTATTGTCAGTCAAAAGGTGTTATATATGGATTGCTCTGTGCTCACAATATTTAAGTTATTATGTAGGATTGACCACTAGCTGCCTGGGTAAAAGAATTAAAAAGCATATTTATAAGATCTTAGTTGAAAGAAGGGAGACGGCATGAGAAATTATATTAGGTGCCGATCACCTGCCTCAGCTGAATGGGACACTGTTTTCTTAACAATCACAGACTTGCCATCCATTGAAGGGTTAAATCCCAAGTTTTTGGTGATTAACTGCATTTTTAAAGTGATTTATTTATCAGTGTTTTACATAATGTATTTAACATTTGTTTTTTTACTGTATATGTATTCTGAAGAAGTCTTTACACGAAAGCGTGGATTAAAGTTTTTTCTACGCTTAAGTGCATTGCAGTTCGTTCTCTTGTCATCTTATAGTTTTTTTTTTTTTTTCTTTTTACTGGTTGCTGTTTACCACTTTTCAGGATTTGACCAGATTTTTTAGTCAAATTCATAGAAAAGCAATTGATCGGTGTCCAGGAAAACCCTTGTAGATTTATTAATGTGACTGAATACTTTCCTTCTAAGCAAGTAATGTGCATAAAGGGGTTAAGTAACTTTTTTTTTGCAGATCTGCGGGTAGGGAGTATAGAAGTAGAGAGGATAATTGGGACCAGAATGAGAACCTGGGGGGACTGCTGTGGCAGGTTCAGAGATGCTCTCTCCACATTTCCCGTCATCCCCCGTGGGCCTATTGTTCCTTCAAATCTCAGCATCACTCGGATGTTGAAATAGAAAAGTAAGAGCCAGAAGTCACTGCTGACATCAGACAGAGGGAAGGGAATGTTTTGTTTGCTTTTCATTACTGCCACATTTTCTGAAAAGCATGGTACCATGGCTTCTGTACTGTACCCAGTATGAGTACACACTTCCATGCACCCTTTATTTCCAGCCAGAGTACTAGCACATTGCTGGGAAGACTGATGCACCCTGAGTCCCAGACTGCAAGGGCCATATTACCTCGTCTTCCTGTGGGTGGCATTGTAGTAACGCCATTTGGTCTTCTTGTAGGTGGCGGTGCTACAACAGAAGTACATCAAAGACCCCCCCATGGCTAAGCCTTCAGTGGTCAAGCAGTCCCATCAGTCTCTGCATGGCTTTTGTAGCAGCTAGACCCCTAATTGAATTCAGGGTGTATACCTATGGGCCAAAACAAACACTGAGCTGTGTGTATTCTGTCCTAGCTTTACTGTTTGAGTTTTGTCATACTATTACTTAATGAATCCTAAGTGGGCCTTCTGAAAACCCTAAGCAAACTATGTTTTGAGTTAAGAAAGTGGTTGACTAAGTCAAATGCTATAAGCTAATATACTGTAATGCTGTGTTGTGAGAAGTGAAGACTATAAGTATTAATGCACCTTTGCTTGTAGTTTCTGAGATGTTTTTAATAAATGTAGAAATTTCAAAGTGTGTTGGAAAGCTGAGGAATTAGTTGGATCATGTACACTGGCTAATAGAGAAGGAGGCATTTTCAAGACAGAAGGATGGTTCCTGCTAACATCGGTGGCTGAGTATGAAGAGCACAGTGTTTCTAAGAAGTGGTGGTGCTTATTTGTTTCTACACCTATGGCCCTATCGAGGAGGTTAGATGTAAGCGTGAAATAGATGATTTAGTGATATCTTTTAAATCAGAATTTTGGATTAAGACTTGTAGAATAGTGACTGAAAGTTGAGGTGCTTGGGGCAGAAGTGTTTTGGAATAAAGTCTGCCTGTTTAAGAGATGACTTTGGATTCCTGTGATTTTTCCAGTTACTTATTATGTAAGAGAGTTCTTTTCCACCTTGACAATATTCCTAATAAGTTAAACTGTTCTTGGTGTGCTGGAAGCAAGGTTTTCTTGCTTCAGGGTACACCATTCTCTTTTTTTTTGTTTAATAATGCCTTTATTGATGATGTGTGTCCATTTTTGTACAAATAATGTCAGTAATCTACTCTAAAGCAACACTTAAATCTTCGATTCTGAAAAGTGATTCTCTGATTATGTGGAACATTTCAAGAATATTAGGGGACCAACAGCAGAATTGATGTTTTTCCCATTTAATATTATTTGGAATGGCTTTAGCTATTAAAAAAATGTAGAAAGGTAGCAGGGCATAGGCTGCTAATGATGTTCTTGGATTTTTAGACTGTGTGTACAGAATGTGAGGATATCTGTGACAGTGATGTCTAGGAGATGGTTTGTACCATTTAATATACTGGGTCGTGTTGGATTTGTAATATGGGTTATGACCTAAGACGCACTTTGAGAGTTGGTATTGGATTATGCATTATCTGTTACAGTTGTAGTGCTATTATAGTGTAAGCTTACAATCTTCTAAATCAGGGTGTTAGTGAACTGAACATTATTTAACACTGTCACTGATGAGGGAAGATAAATTCAGGCTGTACATGTAAAGATTTTTGTTGCATTGGCTGGTTATAGTTCACAAAGCAGCCAGTTCGTAGTGGTGGCATTTATAGTGTTAGTGGACCATAGTTGGGCTTCCAGTTGTTTATCTGAAATAGTACTTCCACCAGATTTGCTATTCCTGTCTGTCACTGCTGAAGATTGTATAGGATGATATAATGGAATGAGGTATCAGATGCTTTTTAAGTTAAATTTCTGTAATTTCAAATACATAAATTATGATTTTGATGGTCTTGCTTCAAGCAAGTCCAGTATGTTTATACCACTGCACATAAGATGAACAAATGTTAAACCTTTGTTGGGAGGGAGACCAGTAGAGGTATTAGTGGGAGTTTTGGATGTTGCTGTTGTGGGATGAATGTGTTTTGAGTTCATATTTACTTTTTAGTCACTTAGTATGGATGCTACCCAAAGTGATGAGGAGGAAATGAGGTAGGTAAACAAGTGTATGGGGAGAGTCATTGTTTAAAGTGGGAGTGGATGCTGAGAGGACCACTGGTTTGTAGATTTTTATGGAAAATTAATCTGTGGCTGTGGTGTATTAGCTGAATGTGTTGACAGGTAATGAATGTTTGTCTGAGTTGCAAAAAGTTCTAGTAAAAGGTTATAGGTTTGTTCATAGGATGATACTAAGCTATTGGCCCGGAGGCCCTTATAAGCCTAGCCAAGAATTTTTGCCCATGTTCCCTCAAAGTCGGCACCTGTTTCTCCCATCCAACAGGGACACAGGTGGGATCCCAAGGGTATATTTTCTGTTTCCCATCCTGTCGTCCAGGTTTCTTTTAAAGAAGGCTAGAGAGGTACTCAGCTTGACATGGAGAGGGAGTCTGTTCCACAGACGGGGGAGTCTTTGGGACACAAATCTATCCCGCCAACAAGTTCTATTAATGTCACAGACCAGGTTAAGGCCTTATGTGTGGGTTACATGAGTGGAGTTTGTCTTGAGGATATGCAGCAACCCCATCAAGGCTGGGTATGAAATGGCCTTGTATGCCAGGCACAGGTCACCTCTGAGCAGTCTGTATTTGACTGAGTAGAAGGATAGGGCTTTTAGCCTATCTGTATAGGATAGGTGTTTGAGACCCTGGATTTTCCTGGTCAGGAACCTCTGTGGTCTCTCCAACTGCTGCATGTGCTTGGCAAGGTATATTCCGAAGGGAACATTGTACTCGATAATGGGTCTGATAAGGGAGGAGTACAGGGATGTTATGACCTCCTTGTTCCTGGATGAAATACCCTTATTTATGAGGTGGGCCATGTAGAAATCCTTCTGTACAACAGAGGCAACGTCGTGGTCAAAAGTCAGGTTGCTATCAACCTGGGTACCCATGTCTCTAACGAGTGATTGCATGCTTAGTACGTTGTTATTAATCTGATAATTAGTGGGGATGACATTTTCCCCAAAGGGGATAATGATGTATTTCTTGGCATTTAGTTTGAGGCCATGCTTCTGGCACCAGTCATTAGTCTCGGTAAGACCCTCTTGGAGGATGTTCACATCATTAGGGGAATTTAAGACAGTTCCCAGCTTGCAGTCATCTTGTTTGGTTTCTTGTTTTTCAAGATCGCACAGTTTTGGGTAAAACAGGGTATGAAAGTGTAATTAAGAAAATTAAGAACCATAATAAACAAATGTTTATGGTTGAAACTGCATTTTTAATCATGGTAGGAACTGCCCTGGCTGTTTACGAGTGTACACATTTTGATTTGATAATTTTAAAGACTATCAGTGTAATAATTTCTGCTGGGGAATCCTATTTCAAATGATGGTATTGAACAGTCAGTGTTGTTATTTGTGATGAAACTCAGTGTCTTAGAGCATACATCCACCTGTTTTTGTGGCCATTCAGAAAACTGTAGTTACAGTTAATTAAGGGGTAAGTGCAAGTCTTTCAGTTTACATTGTGAATGAGACCATGCACCTCATATATGTGCATGTTACTGGGATGGGTGATTGCAGTATAGTCTAAGGAGTTGAACAAGTGACTTACTAAAGAACTAAAATAGCCTTCTGGGGGTGTGAAGGCTACATGTCTGTTTACCTTCTTGCCCCCCCCCCCTAAGAATGGGGTAGCATTTGGTTGCAGGGATTGGAGGATCTGGGGCTTTTTGGTGAGTGCTTGAGCAGCAATGACAATATGTTAGCTTGGGTACCTTGCATAGAGGCTGCTGTGTAGACACTTCCCAGTAAGATGCACACAGTAACATGCATGTATATGACATATCTGTATCACTGCGTGTGTCCAAATTAGCAATTTTAGTTCTTAAAAGTATAGTCTTTATCTGCTAGAAGTTTGCCTTGAAGTCATGTTGCATATTCCACATGCTGGAGAAGGAAACGTATCGTTATTATTTTGAAAAGTAAAATCAGGCTCTGAAACTATGTGCCTTTACTTATTTATTTAAGTTAATTATTTACTAATTAATTTATCTGGGTAAGTGAAGTGATCTGTAGACCCTTTTCATCCATGACTCAGGCCAAGAACACAGAAAAGTTGATTAAGGAGTGATCAATGGAATCAAAACCTTCTTTTAGTCATCATCATCAGCCCCCTTTTTCCCATTTTCTATTGTGTTAACTGTCACCATCTCTCTCGATTCAATGCCACACTTCTCCCTTCTTCAACATTCATGCCTGACTGTCGCAGGTCTTCTTTCACACAATCCATCCACCTCTTTGTTGGATGTTCTTGTTTCCTTTTACCTTCTTCCTGTCTATTCCAAATCTTCTTCACCAGATTGTCTCTTGCTTTTCTGCACATATGTCTGAACCACTATAATCTGTTCTCGTTAATCTTTTCTGCAATTAGAGCTACTTTGGCTTCTGCTCTTATGTACTCTCTTCATCTGCAGCACAGTATGCATCCTTGTGCATCCTACCACCCTTCAAAGGCACTTCATTTCTATCACCTCTAGCTTTCTCATCTGCTCTGCCTTTACTGCCCAGGTTTCTGTACCATACAGTAGTACTGGTCGCACCACTGTTTTGTTGTACACCTCACTTTTCAGCTTCTTTGGAATTCTTCTGTCATAGTCTACACCTGAGACTCTATGCCAGTTTGCTGCAGCCCCTCTGATTCTAGTTTTACCTCTTCATTCAAATTTCCCTTCTCCTCAACCACCTCTCCCAGGTACTTGAAGCTATTTACCTGTTCCTCTATCTTCCTTCTTATTTCAACTCTCAACTTCTTTTGATTTCCCTAGTTTGCTGCCATTAACACTGTCTTATCTATGCTTAGTTTCATCCTATGTGCCTTCAGTTTTGCATTACATTTCCATATCCTTTGCTGACATTTTTGCTCAGTCTGCCTGTAATACCACATCATCTGCATACAGCAACTTTGTTGATCTGTCCCCTCCAACCTGTTTGCTAATGTAGTCCATCATCAGTATGAACAGCAGTGGGCTCAGAGCTGAACCCTGGTGCACTCCCACTCCCATTGAGAGCCCTTCTGTAAGGCCGAACACTGTTCGTACTTCAGTCAATGGGTCCTTGTACATAGCCTGCACTAATTCTACCAATGTTTTTGCGACTTCGAACCACAGCAGTAGTGCCAAAATCAGCTTTCTTGGGACCTTGTCACATGCTGTCTTCAAGTCTAGGAATGCCCATTTGGACTCTTTCTTCATCTCTAGCTTCTCCTCAACTATCTGTCTCACGGCAAACATCAGGTCAGTTGTGCTGCATCCTGAGCTGAATCTGAACTGCTCATTTTCTCATCTTACTTTCTACTACTCTGCTTATTCGTTTATCAGTCACCCACTCCAGAAATTTCATGCAATGTGATAGGAATTTGATGCCTCTGTACTGCCTGCAGTTGTGGATATCTTTTTGTTCTTGTACACTGGCACAAGTATGCTTATTCTCCAGTCATCTGAGATGCGCCTTCTTCAACTGCTATGAGTACCCTCAAGAGCCGTTTCTCCCCATCTCACCCAGCATCTTTATCATATCTGCTGTGACCTCATCTGAGTCCATTGCTTTCTCTAACTTCATTTTCCTTAGCACTATCCTTATTTCTGCTAGGGTGGGCTCCTCTCCTTTTCTCATTGTAGGCTGTGTGACTATGTGAGGTATTCACATCTGTGCCAGGGAGAATAGAGCAGTGCAATCATAACATATGCAAGCATAGCTAGCTGGAGTTTTGTAAATAATTTTGTCATTTGACTATCACACTGACTTGTACAGATGCATGTGTTAAAAATGTATCAACAATGTTGTTATAACTGCTTAAATGTTTCTTAAAACAAAGAATTCTGGAAGTGAGGAGTAGAAGTTTTTGAAATTGTTGTATAATTTTCAAATACTGCAACAGATCTTAGCAAAACTCTGAATGTGTTTTGTGCCAGAATCAGGTGATCAAATGTGATGTCATTCTGTAACCAGCACTCGGAGGATGGAACTCTCACAGCAGGTTGTTTTGTTTTCTTTGGAACCTGATATAAAAGATCTGTGCCCATTGTCACAGTCAGTTAGTTGAGCTCAGTTCAGATAGTTGGAAGTTCATCACCTTGCTTATGGAAATAAGCATGTCAGGATCCACTCTTGCCTTGCTGTATTAATTAAGTTAGCTAAAGAACAGCTATTCTTTAGTCAGTTAGGAAATATAGTGACATTAGTTAAGTAGTCTTTTTTGGCATCTGTTTGAATCTGTCCAGCTGTGTTATTTTTATTTCTCCTGTGATTGAAACTTTGGTGTTTATTATACTTGGATATTTATTATTCTCATGTTTTCTATTTTATTATTTATTATGAAATATTTTATACCTTTCATTGTGGCTTGTCTTTTAGAGAATACTTTTAATGTCTTGAGAGTACTTATGCTTATTGTAGTGATGCCTTGACCACTCCAAAAAGCCTGGCTGCTTTGGTTACATTCTACCCTTTATGTTACTATTGATTTTACTCAGTATAATTGGATATCCTTGTAAGAGCCTGAGAGAGATTGACTGGTGGCAGCCTAGTTACTTTTAGCCTGGGCTGAAGGGGTACAATTAGTAAATCCGTACCAGCCTTTCCCAGGAGTGTGTGTGTGTAAAATCAAATACCTAGGTGTGAGTGTGGAACTGGGACACAGCAATCCAAAATGAGTCTTGTTTGGGATCTGGAAAAACAGAGAGTCCAGTCCCAGGTCTGGAGTGGGTTCCCTGTGTGCTTTTGGGGGAAATTGTGCTTGATACAGAGAGCTGCATCTGAAATACTGTGGAAATCCATTCCTGTTTTTAGTGATGGTCTCTCACCAGTGTCAGTGGTGAGGATTGAGGCTCCTCGATTACTGGCTTGGCGTAGAGAGAGGCCGTCACAGGCTGTTTCTGGGGCAGTACAGCTTCTGTGGAGTTTTTTTTCCATCTTCCTTTGATGGCCTGTGAATTGATGAGCAGGTTGTTGCTGGCATAGCTTATGAAGGGTGTCTGACTATCTTCTTTATCTTTCTGTCTTTACCTTGAAACCTGATATAGTTTCTTTGTGCCACCTACTGAGTCACTTTCCAGAAGTTGGTAGAATGCCTCTGATGTCTTATTCTTTGCTATTGCAACTCCTTTCTTAGCTTTTTTGTTAGCCAACCGGTATTCCTTCTGAGCTTGGTCGGTCTTTTCTGTCTCCTACTTTTTCCTGCACTCCTCTTTTTTGATGACTTCCTGGACTTCTGCATTCCACCTCCAGCTTTCCATATGTACTTTATTTCCATATCCGGCTCAGCCACATATCTGTTCTGTAGTCTTCACACACGCTGTTTTGAGGTGCTGCCATTCTTCTTCAGCTCCACCTATTTCCTCCTTTTCTTGTGGACTTAAAAGCTTCTTTTAAGTCAATAAATATTTCTTCTGTTAACCAGCCTTAGTCTGTATTAATGAAAATCGTATCAGCAACCCCTGATAGTGCAGAGCAGCAGTATCACAACCTAGTCAGCTGTTTTATAACCTAGTCAAAGCAGCAGTGTTATAACCTAGTCGGAGTAGAAGTATTATAACCAAATCAGACTATAGCTACCAGTATAATAACTTAGTCATAACAGCAATATTATAACTTAGAGTGTTATACTCTAGTCAGAGCAGCAGTGTTGTCCCCTAGTCTGAAGCTGTGCTGATGCAAAACAGGTATCTCATTATGTTCTCCCATTAAGATGGGTGATGTAATAAGATAGTTATTTATGCACTTTGCAGTCCGTGTGCTATATGTTATACATAGTTATTTGTGCACTTTGCAGTCCATCTGCTGTATGTTATATGTAGTGTGCACTTTGCAGTCTGTCTGCTATATGTTATACATAGTGTGCACTTCACAGTACATTTGCTATATGTTATACGTAGTTATTTGTCCACTACACAATATGTCTGCTTTACGTTATATGTAGTTATTTGTGCACTTTGTATTCATCTGCTATATGTTATGCGTAGTTATTTGTGCACTTCACAGTATGTCTGCTATATGTTATATGTAGTTATCTGTGCACTTCACAGTATGTCTGATATATGTTATTTGTGCACTTTGCAGTCCATCGGCTATATAAGTAGTGTGCACTTCACAGTATGTCTGCTATATGTTATACGTAGTTATTTGTGCACTTCACAGTATGTGTGGTATAAGTTATATGTAGTTATTTGTGCACTTTGCAGTCCATCGGCTGTGTATGTAGTGTGCACTTCACAGTATGTCTGCTATATGTTATACATAGTTATTTGTACACTTCACAGTATGTGTGGTATAAGTTATATGTAGTTATTTGTGCACTTTGCAGTCCATCGGCTGTGTATGTAGTGTGCACTTCACAGTATGCGTGCTATATGTTGCACGTAGTTATCCGTGCACTTCACAATATGTCTACTATATGCTGTATGTAGTTGTTTGTGCACTTTGCATTCAATCTGCTATATGTTACACATAGTTATTTGTGCACTTTGCAGTCCATCAGCTATATGTTACACATAGTGACCTGTGGACTTCACAGTATGTCTGTTGTAAGCATTGCTTACTGAGTCTCAGTAAAGTTAAATTATACAGCTGCTCATTAGAAGAATTGAAGTTTGTTAAGGATGTTTTTATGTGGGATGCACGTCAATTAAAACTAGAAAAAGACCAGTTTCATGGTGCTGAGGTTTGGATCCTTAACGGCAATCCTGGTGTCCCAGGTTTATTTATCATGTTTGGATGCTGGTGGCGTTAACTGTGGGGTTATGGAATTAGATGACCAACCATGCTTCATTCATTTTGGAAAGAAGGTGATTGTTAAGTTCTTCAACTTGAGCAGTACGTGCTAAGATAGACAGAAAGATAGATAGGAACCAGCCTCTTGCACAGTGGACGAGCACGGAAGCGGAAGCACAACCATCTGTGAGGGAGCATTGCAATCTACTTGGGATATAGGTGTGTGCAAGAATACATCTGTTTTAGGTGCAGCATTACAGGCAATGCATTGTGCTCATCATCTGCCAGAGTGAGACGGGTATAAGGCTTAAGGAAGAGACTTAGAGTGACACTTATATGATGGCCATCCAGCTTGTCACTCTAACATTCCATTACATACAGTATTCCTAGCACACATCTTCTCAATGTGTGGTGTTATCATTAGGTAGGATGAAGAGCCAGATCTGTAGCATGCAGATAGGGTTAAATGTTCATGGTGCTCAAGGACAAAAAAACCCCCCCACAAAGTAATACTAATTAAGTGCCAACAGGAAAGTGAGTTAGTGACCATCATAAGCTAGGAAAAAAACAGGCCAGGTAACTGATGTCAGGGATCAGAAGCCCGTTTGTTACACTGAGTTTCTCCCTTAGAACAGCTGTTATGGTCTCTATCACAAATACACTTTTCATCCTTTTTTAATAATTACTTCTGATGTCTTTCTCCCTAACCGAAAATTCATCTAGAAAAAAACTTGTAATTGCATCGTCTAATTCTGAGATTTCTTGTTGGATTTGAAACACATGACTAGGAGGCTAGGCTGTAAGGATGGTTCAGAATACTCAAATGTAGCAGAGTCACCAAGTACATTATCGTTTAGATATTCATTACAAAGAAGTGCTGATCTGCACTTCTTTGTATTTTGTTTGTCGAAGAAATACTTAGTGTCTAAAAAACAGAGTGTGACAGTATTTTAGAAATAAGTGGGTCACTTTGATGGGATTCACATGATTGTCAGAAATGTATACAGATGACAGGCAAAAGGGATTCTATTCGTCTTAAGCATTTTAAAAGAGACACTTTTTGTTTTGTGTGCCAATGTAGTGATTTTTTTTTAATCCCCCCTCTCTCGTTCTCCTATCTTCCTAGGAAAATGTTTTACTGAGGTGCAGATGAACCAGATGGCCTGTTTCATTTTAGGCGTACTTTTGTGTAACTTGAGGCCTGCAGAGCCAGTTACATCATTCATCACTTAAATTCTGTATATGGCAGCTAGCAGTACAACTTGTTGGAATCGGAGATATTTATCTTATTAACTGTTTTACAGTAAGAATGTTGGGATGCTTTTTCTGTGAAGCCTGCATATCCTTATGGTCTGAATGGATTTTCACTGCATCTCTAGTTTCCTCCTATATGTCATAGACGTTTTATAGGTGAATTGGTGATGCTGTAAATTGCCAATGGTGAGTGTGCACGTCCAGCGATAAATGCATCCTACACAGCCTGGCTCTGTCTTAAACCCTTTGCTTGCCAGAGTAGGCTTTAACTCTTCTGTGACCCCTGAATAACATGAAGTAGTACTGGACAATCAATGAATGTTGGCACTGTCATAGTGGATTTACTTAAATAGTTTTATTTTGCTGCTTTGCTGTCAGTTTGGGTATTTTATTTCTAAAGCATTATGTCATAAAAAAACAGTTTCAGAATTATCTTTAATGTTGCTGTTTTGTTATTTAATATTCTTGCACCCAGATTTCTTCTGAAGTATTCAGAACAAATAGGACATTCCCAATCAATTTTCTTAATACTTTGTTGAAAAACAGACAATGGTTGTATAACACCAGCAGTTGTTTTTATGTCTGATGTAGAGATACAGGCACAGGTGCTGTATACGTATACCTCACCACACACAGAGATGCACATGTATTCCTATACACCACTGAATGGTTATCATAAAACACCTGTTTGTGTTTTATTAAAAAAAAGTCATATTTACTGTATAATCCTTTTCTTTTGTACAGTATTCTTTTGTACAGTAAAGTGGAAGAACCGCAGATGATCCAAGAAGCTGTGCAACTCTGGCTGAAGGATTCCAAGAACCGCACCTTGCCTGCATATGGTGCCGTGGCAGAGCTGTACCTGCTTCATGTGCTGATACCTCTGGGGCAATTCGGAGAAGCAGAGCTGCTGGTCCAAGATCCAGTGTCCTTTCCTGAAGGTCAGCAGCAGGGAGCACTGAGATTCATCTCACAAAGCAGAGGGGAACAGACTGACTCAATGTTGCATCAAAAATCGGCACATCATCAGGAAATGTCAGACAACAGCCAAGCTGGGAGGGGAGGTAATGATAAACCTTGTCTTGGTAGTAGAGTTTGTAGTGGAGCAATCCAGTAACACTGAGTGACTGGGAATGACTTACTATGAAATATGTTATATTCAGGTAAAATAGTGGTCACTTTCTGAAGTAATGCCTTTGATCACCATTTCTTTGTCATGTTTGAAGTTTCTAACACACAGCCACTGGGCACATTTCTGCAAAGACTCGAAACATGTCTGAATTGCAAGTATATAATTCAGTGGAAGCATGAATTAACGCTTATTAGACCATAGGCAAATGGTACATTAGTATCCTGATTGGAGAACGAACGTTCTCCAGCAGGGTGTTAATGTACAAGTAATGCCCAGTGAAAAACATGACCGCTGCTTCATGGCAGCATATCAAGGTGCTGTGGAGCTTGGACTGAGAAAATGGAATGGCCGCCATTATTTGAAGCTCACTAAGCAGTGTTTTTTCTGTTTAGTGAGTGTAAAATATAAAAAAAAAGACAACAACAAAAAAAATATGTGCGTGTGTTTATGCCTGTGTGTGAGTGTATGCGTGCATGTCCTTGAAAGTGAGAGTGAGCGAGCCATTATTTTACACTCGCTAAGCAGCATTTTTGCTGTTTAGCAAGTGTAAAACAAAAAAAAACAAAAAAAATTAAAATAAAGCGTGTGTGTGAGAATGTATGCATGTATGTGAGTAAAACAGAGTGATCGATTTAGTAAAACAGAAGTGTGTTTGTTTCTGTCTGCATGTGTGCGTGAATGCATGCATGAAAGCAGAGAGACTGTGTGTGTGTGTGTGTGTGTGTGTGTGTGTGTGTGTGTGTGTGTGTGTGTGTGTGTGTGTGTGTGTGTGTGTGTGTGTGTGTGTGAGAGAGATCGAGACAGAGTGAGAGCGAACTTGTATGAGTGAATGTGTGTATGAAAGCAGAGGAGACTGTGTGTTTGTGTATTGGAGAGAGAATGGACTGCATGTAAAATTGTTGTGTTTCACTTGCTTATTATTTTTTACGTATGTTTGATGTAAAATGCACCCACCACCACCATTAATATATACTACAGCTAGTTTGAAACATTAGGCGGAGGAACTATTTTACATTAAAATATATATAAAAAAATAATATAGTACTTAAAAAAATAAATAAGCAAGTAAAACAACAATTGTACAGAGAGCCCATTTGTGCAATAATGCTCTCTAGGGTATGTGTTAAGGTGTAATTTACGCCCTTCCAGTGGTGTAGAGGCCCTCTGCCACATAACACCCATGGGCGGGTGTTAATTACACATTAACACACACCCTGTCAGGCATTATTGCTTGCTTTTTTTCCTGTCTGAAATAATACCTTCAGTTGGTCTAACTGAAGCTTGGTTCCTATTCACTCCAATGGAGATCAGGAAGTTTGCACTGTAACTTCCAATGGGCAGAGCCTAAGCCTTTTGACAGAATCAAATTATGTACTTTCAAACAAATGTTCATATCTCTGGAACCACAGGGTTTATGAAAGAAGTATAAATGGCAAACCCTTCAGCACAAACTATTTTTATAGTGGTATTATTCTTTAGATTCTAAGTCTTAAACTAAATTTTACAAGTCAGAGTAAACACAGTAACTATTACGTTTGTAATATTTTGTAAACAACTTACTCTCAGCAACCACTTACTTTACACACATACTATCAGCAGCATTTTGTTCACCTAGCTGAGAGCTTTCATATGAGGCTATGGAGTTCTGTCTGTGTTACTTGGTTGTTGAGATATTTAGTAAAATGTCAAAACTATATGGATATAAACTGATATCATGAAAACAAGTTAATATCTCTTTACTTGCACAATACAGAGGTCAAATATTAATGTGGTTGAGTTTCCCATTGTGTAAGCTTTAAGATGAAATATTTTAAAACCTTGTACATAGCATGGTTTTGGAATAATTGATGCAATATTTGATGCCTTGAGGCGTCAGTAGGTGTAAACTGCAGATGCACCTGGAGGTGTCACTGGGATGTAATGAGTTAATTAGCAATTATCTGTTGTGAAATCACAGTTTGCTGGCAGTGGAGTAACGGATGGATGACCGTCTGTGTTTTGACTCTCATTAAGATTAGTCAGCCAAGGCAAATCAGGACATATTATGAAAGTAATTAATGAAGTGAATATGAAGCATGTGATGAACTGTGCCTAAAAATGAGTATTTGGCAGACACTCTGCTTGCATCATGTTTTTTTATGTAATACTGTAAAGTTCCGTAGGTTTCAGCAGCACATGACAAAGCGTCATGCGAAGGTAATGCCTTGATACTAGTTAAGCTTCCCCTTTAAATATTTTTGACAGAGACTGGTTCTGATGTCAGACTGACGTCTTTTCATTTGTCTGTAGTTCCTTCATACTCAGCACTCTGTTTCTGGTCCCTGTAGTAATTGTGTTGAAACTGTTTGGTGCACTGAATGTGTTGCTTGAATCCTTGGTGCTCTGAAAAGAGGTTGTTATGTCTCAATAGTAGGATTGTCACCTTTAGAGTCATAAACCTGGGGGGAAAACACTTCTTTGCCCCCCCCATTTTGATAAAGAAATATGCACTATCTTTCCTTAAAAGTTAGCTAGGATGGTAATTATGACCTTTAAACTGTAGATCTGATGTTGCTATGTCCATTCATTCTCAGCCTGTGGATTATTGGATTTGACTCGTATCCAGCCGACCTGTTTAGAATCTTAAGTGGCCTGTTTAGACTCTTAAGTTCAAGAGTCCCACCTCCTCTACCTGTAATACTCTTATCTAACAGCCTCTCCTCAGATCTCATTCGCTGCTATTGTGTTAAGATTGTGAATGAGAGCTCCGACAATTTATATCCTTTTGGGATAGTTTTTGGATAGATTTTACTAATTTTTTTGCCTCTGCCTTTAGTTTTATCTTTTCTTTGGGTTAGGATTGTTATTTCTTAACAATAGTTTCATTAGTGATTATACTGTGCGTGTTTTTTTTGGCATTCCTGACTTTGCTTCCTTTCTCCTCAAGCCTTTTCTAACTTTAGTTAGGCTGTAGTTGTGTTAATAGTCTTTAGTGGTTAAATAGATATATCAGTAGGTAGAATTGTTGTTTATTGACTTACATATATTAGTACTTAAGTGTTTGTCTTCGTTGGTATGTAGGTCGATAGGTAGGGTAATCGTCAGTGATACTATTTTGTTAGTGATTGTGTGTCTTTTTCCCCCCTCATAGTATTGATAGTTCCAAGGCTTTGGGGTTCAAGAAATGTGTGTCATATGAGTACAAACTGCCATTGCAAGATGGTCATAACAAATGTATGTACTGTTTGAGCACTGCCCATTTAGAGGCTGATTGTGAAGAGTGCTCCACATTTCCGGCTTACATTCTTAATAAAAGATGGCTACGTTTGTATTCAAGGGTCTGTTTCAGCCTTTCTTGGCCTGGTCTTCCTCTCCTTCCCCTAACAAGAGGGCTGATAAAATAGAGGACAAATCCAGGGACAAAGAATCTAAGTCCCTTGAGACAGAGCTAGAGGGTCACAAACAACCCTCCTTATCTACAGAGGATCAGCCTGAACCAAAGGTACACCAACCTGTGGTCCCTCCAGCTCCACCCCCTTCAGGTCCTTTAGTGCTGACTCAGCCCCATTTGCTGGTGCTAGTTGTATGAAATCTTTTAACTCCAACACTCTAAACATTCCCAGCCCATTTCTGATTAAGGACTCCTCTGCTTCTTTTGGCAAACTTCAGTCATACTTCTGCTCAATTTCACCTGCATAGTTCCCTTGCAGGCCACCTGCTTCCCACCTCATCTCTGATCTTTCCCATTTCAGATCTGTTCTTGCATCTGATGACTGCCAAGAGGTATCCAAGCCACCTTCCATATCCTCTTCATCTAGAGCCATCAGGTTGGTTGGGAGGTTTAAGCCCTCATATCTGGAATAATTACATTCCTTCCTACAAGCTCAGATTCATTTCGGTATTGTTCTCACCTCTTTGGCCCTGATGTCTGAGGTTTTGGCTCCCACTCTAGTTGTTCCTCTCCCGGTTGCCTCATCTCTGGGTTTGCTGGGCCCAGCCTTGCTGCTCTCCCCCACTCCCAGCACAGAGAGCGTGGACTCTTCAGGCGCCAGCTCCATCCTTGGCATTCTTTACTGTGGCATTGGGAGAAGGGAGCATCAGCAGTTCCTCTGATCTTCCCCAGTCTGTACCTGTGGATCTTCATCATTTGCTTCCAGGACAGCTTGCACCTTTGGGTCCCTAGGTTCCCTTACATTCATGGCCCCCCTGCTTCTTCCATTTCTCCTCCCACTTCCCCACTTATGAAGGTGCACAGTAGGAGCAAGTGCAAGTGGAAGCACTTGGATTCCCCCAAGTAATCCCTCACCAAGGACACTGACTGTGATGTAGGGGAGGGTCCTGCCATGATGATGCCTCCTTCAGTAATTTTATGGAATTGTTAAAACAGTGTGGGGGCTGGACCACAGAAGCGTGTTCACCTGAGGATTCTGTGTTTCTAGAGGCCTTTGGTGCAGACCTATCCAGATCCTGGGTGGTCATCCCTTCAGGCAGCCTTAGGAGCTCCTTTGTAAAGTCCAGTTTGGTGTGATGCAACTTATCCCCAGGAAACCAGACAAAATTTTGGCTCCTCCTAAGGACAGATCCCACTGGAGTAAGGGTCTGGCTCAGGATGCCATCTTGATTGTAGTGACCGCTAAAAAGGACATTTTTGAAGAGAGTTCCTTGATCCATCTACTCAACAGGCAGTCTCTGGACTTGAATTATGTATGAAAGCACAGGCATGTTTGCTTTGAATGTGCTGAATTACCTTGTCCATTTGGCAAGACTTCAGTGAGACCTCATTGCTGAAGTGTCAAAGGTTGTTAAGACACAGTAGTGTCTGGTGGCTCAGAAGACTCTGGATTTTCAGTTGTTGACTGTGCAGTCCATATCCAATGTCTTCATGAGGCTGCAGTCCAGTGCGGCCAATGGGATGTCCCGCAAAGCAGGTGCCAGCATTGCTTTGCACCATCATGCCTGGATGTGTTTATACACTTTTGCGGACTGCTTCAAAGCATCCTTCATTAATGCACCATTTGATGGATCCCTCTGTATTTGGCTCGAATGTCAAAGAGACCATGACTAGGAGTGAACAGGATAGGAAGACTCTGTCTGCTGTTGGAGTTCATTTTTTGACCCCTCATTGGTCCTTCTCCAGGAACCAGAAGGGTGGTAAGCATCTCATTTTTGCAGCAACCTTTCCAGGATATTCCTTGTGAAGGCTCCCCTGTAGGAGAGGGTGACGACCAGAATGGAAGCCGTCCACACAGCAGGGGCAGTTCAGAGAGCCAGGGCTTCCAGACTTCTTTCTCAGGGAGACCCTTCCAGCACCCCTGAAGGGTTTCTTTGCTGCCACACTGTAGAGGCAGTGAGGGTTGCTTGGCTGTCCACCCAAAAACTTTGGAGGCCAACACTTCAGACGCATGGATGTTGAGTGTTGTGTCCAGAGATTATACCAGTCCCTTTTTGTCTACCTCAAAAAACTCCCAAAACTCCCAGATGTTTCACCTCACCAGAGAAAGGACACAGCAGTAGAAATTCAAAAACTGTTGATTGACTGAGTCACCCAATTGGTCTCACCAGACCAGTGAAAATCCAGGGTGTGTTCCAGATTCTTATTGGTACTGAAGAAAAACAAGGACCTCAGACCCATTCTGGATCTCAACAGGCTGAACCAGTCTGTCAAACAGGGCAAATTCCCAATGATGATAGTGCAATCCATTTTACCTCTACTGATGATGGACAGCTGGATGTGCTAGGTGGATCTCTGGGATGCCTACCATGACATAAAAATAGTGGGGGAAATCCAGGAGTTTCCTGCACTTTCAGCTGTCAGGCAGTCATTACCAGTTTCAAGCTGTGGCCTTTGGCTCACCACAGCTGCTCGGGTGTTCACAAAGTGCTTGGCAGTAGTGGCAGCCTGCTTAAGGCTGCAGAGATTCCAGGGCTTTCCTTACTTGAATGACTGGCTCCTGATTGCATTCATGAAGGCTTTTCTATCAATGCTTGTGAATCTTTACTTCATCTTTATCTCTCCTTGGGCTTAACAGTGAATTAAGAAAAGTCCAGCCTAGAATTTGTCCTAGTACTAGGGTTTATCAGTTGCCATTTTGATAAGTCAATCAGATAGCCAAGTTACCATTAACAAGATGGAGTTCTGTGTGTCTAGAAGCATCTTATATCCTGTGGGTTCACAAACCTTCTACCACTTTAGTGCTTCTTCTCATTGGATACATGGCCACCTCTATTTGACAGGTAGCCTTGGCAAAATTCCACATGAGAATATTACAGTGGATTTTTGTGGTTCAGTGGTCATGCCTGACATATGATATGGACTTTCTTGTGGCTCTAATGGAGGTTTGTAGTCACCACATTCAGTGGTGGTTGGAATCTCCACTAACTGCTGCAGGTCAACCTTTTGTTCTTCCCCATCCTCAGGCTGCTGTTACTACAGATACCGCCCTTCTTGGGTAGGGAGGGAGCATTTTGAAGGAAATACTGTCCAAGGGACCTGGTTGGAATTCAAGGCCAATCTTCACATCAGTGTCTTGGAGATGAGGGTGGTTCTCCTAGCATTGGAGGCTTTTTAGGACCTCCTTCCCAAGGGTGTGATTGCTGTCCCTACAGGCAACACATCAGTAGTTTGGTATCTGAGCAATCAAGGAGGAACTTGTTCTTGTAACCTGTGTTGAGAGGCCCCGATGGTTTGGCATTGGGCAATGTCCTCTCAACAGTTTCTGATTGCAGCTCATATCCCAGGGAAATCCAGCATCCTAGTAGATAGTCTGAGCAGAAACATTTTTCTGCCTTCACAATTGGTCCTTGAATGTGGATGTAGCAGTGCAGATTTTCAGCCAGTGGAGTACTCCCTGTTGTAAACTGTTTGCATTTCCGTACAACACAAAGTATAGGAGTTTTCTGATTCGACAACACAAAGTATAGGAGTTTCTGTGCCCTGATTCCTCCAGAGGGACAGTACCCAAGGGACACTCTTCTTCACGCTTGGTCCCAGTCTGCAATGGAATGCCTTCTGACAGTCATTCTCTTTGCCACATTCTGGCCCCCTCATGTGTGGTTCGCCTTCCTTTGGCCTCACCTGATTCATCCACCCTAGGTGCTAGATCTAGTTATGGGTCTGATTTCTCATCCTTTGGGATTACCTCTCCTGAATCTTCATTCCATCTGCATAGTTTCTCCAGTTCTGATGATGATCAGAAATCCCAAGCACTCCCAGAGGGTTATTCAGTCCTTTCATCATTGTTAGTCGGATCCATTAACCTACATGTTGAGAAGGAGAGACACGGGCAACATAGCTCTATCATTATGGTAAGTGTATAACTTTTAGTTACTGTGCTTAGTGCAACACCTAAGCAAACATCTCTATATACTAGTCATGCTGCATGTTCATAAGCTCTAAGTCAAGCTTATGAACTGGTTTCCTTCAAGATGTTTGACACTCATCGCCCTTTGTTGATATTTCTTTTTTATCCTCCATGTAGATATCAAACCCCCTTTTTAAATCACGAGAGAGCTGCTTTGATGTAATATCA
This sequence comes from Protopterus annectens, assembly GCF_019279795.1. Lineage (NCBI taxonomy): Eukaryota > Metazoa > Chordata > Ceratodontiformes > Protopteridae > Protopterus > Protopterus annectens. The sequence goes on along the minus strand of NC_056745.1, from coordinate 1,112,559,650 downwards.
AGAGAGCCTTGTTCCTAAGATGTGATGCTCTCTGGGTAATATACATATTTCTTCCTGAGGTACTGTTTCTCTTTTAAAGTGTAAGATTCCTGGAATGACCATTAGCCCCTTCTCTACTACCCAAGGGCTGTATCTAGCATGAGTAGCCTGTATAACACAACTGACTGATAGTTCCATTAGTCTACTAGAAAAGTCAAAATAAATGAGGCCATCAATGTTTTCTGCTTGGGAATCACTGAACTTTAAAAGACCCGTGTGTAGTAAACTACATTGATAATATAGAATCAACTCATTCACACCTACAGCAATGATGGTGCTGTTTTCTGCTTCACTCCAGAAGTGGTAGTTGCATAGGCTGCCTTATCTTGTACAAGCCTACAGTGCTTGAAAGACATACAACAGCAGTGCTTTTGTTTCACTGTAACTTAGAGAATAGAATATGTAGTACTCAGTGTTGTTATTAAGCAATTTAAATGTCAGCCAATGACCTTAACTATAAAAGTAAGGCAGAACTGCTTTATTTGTTGAGTTGCAAAGATTTTTCTCACATTTCATTTTTTTCCTTTTAATATCTGAACTCCGGGCAATTGTTGTCCACATGCTAGCAGATTATCACACTGTGAGCACATAACTGCACTTTTATCTTTAAACCTGATCCTTATAATACAGACTTCCTATAACAGCATCTCCAAATATGGCCTTAAGCCTGAGAGGTATGAATCCTTTATCTTGTGCAGCCTTCATGTAAAACATACATCCTGTCAATTTTTAAGACATCTTGGCAATACTAACAGTTGGACTAATTTTAAAAATCCTTATAATGAACTCCCTCCTTAAAGGCATTAATTCCAGATACTGTCAACAGCTAACCATATGAGTAAAAATAGTCACCTCAGTTATATTAGAGTACTCAATTTACATCAAAACTTGATTCTTAAAATATTTTTACCGCCAACTAAGTTAGACTGTTTAATGTCCCTGCATAATGCGTCATGTATAGATTAATACTCCCATCATTTTAACCACTTGCAAAGTTGAATGTTCCAACTGTTAACAAGCCTTTACATGTGCAGTAACATAGTAACCTCTTTAAAACCCCAGACTGTTTACTTCCTTTTTGCTTTGTAAAAGCCCTCTGTCAGAACAGGCCTGTTGCTAGTAAGTAGTTTTATGCTGAAAACTGGCTCCTTGTTTTCCTTCATCACTGCTGTTTTCAGAGATAGCTAGTAAATATCAAACAATGACCTTCCTGCCAATATCAGAATCTGCTTTCCCTTGACTTATGTCACAGAGCACATCCAGTTCCTCTCTCAAACAGTTCAGTGACATTAAGCGTATAACTATGCCCACTGGTAGTCCTTCCACTTCATCACCATCTAAAACAAACCCTACACACTACTTCTTCAGTCAGCATAACTAGTCAGTCTTTGGCTAAGCCAGTCTGTTTACTTTTAGACTCCCTTTCATCTGTTTACAGCTGAGTTAGGGAACAAGTGATCAGGAGGCATTAACAAATGATAATGTAGAAACCATCTTCCCTTTGAAGACTTGTTAACCCACCCTTTCCTATAGTCATTATGCAGCCATCCACTAATCACTTGAAAATAAGAAGCCTATCAGAAAGGATGCTATTTATAGGTTCACAGAGATTCCAAGGAAGTTGATTGGATAGATCATTTATAGCCTAGCCAATGTAATTCTTCCTATTGGTACCTTATGTGTGTACATATCCTCTCTTGGAGGATCTGGGAGTCCTCAGAATTGATTATAGCTCCAGGATAAATGAGCTACTTTGTTTACTGTGAAGAGAAAGCATGCTGCAGAGGAGAATAATTTGTTGAGAGAGATATCTGTCCCACCAGCAGGTTCTGATTGCTATGGAGGTTTAGATCTCTTGTGCTGGTGCATGTTTTTAAAGTTGTAGAGGAGCACCCAGGACTAGGTTGTTGGAAGCCTCCCTTTTAGTTAGTTAAAACTCCCTGTAGGAGTCTGTATGACATGGAAAAGAGAGGTAGAGCTTTTAAGATGTTCTGGATAGCTCATGGAACTTGGAACCTTGCATTCCTTAGTCAGGAAACATTGTTTTTCCCCAGATGGATGATATGCTTAGACAAGGACATGCTGAAAGGAGCAATATATTCTGTTATGGGTCTAAGAAGGGTGGAGTATAGAGGGATGCCAACATTCTTATACCTAGAATATACACCTTATGAGCTAAGTAGAAGGATTTTCTAATGACAGTAAATACATATGGTGATCATATAGTTCATTGACTGCAAAAGTCCCCAAGTCACTAATTAAGTGTCTGTCTGGGGAGCGTCTTTGTGCCAGGTGCCTGGGAGCTAATGTTTTCCAAGGGATATGATACTACACATTTTGGCACTTAGCTTTAGTCCGTGATGTTGGTATCATATGTGTGTACATATCCTCTCTTGGAGGATCTGGGAGTCCTCTGGAGAATTGATTATAGCTCCAGGTTTGCACTTGATTACCCAAAAGACCCTTGGCACCAATTTTGACATCAGAGAAATAAATAGAACAGGACCCCATTCCTAATTTACTGTTTTATTTTTCTTAGAGGCAATTTGCTACCTAGCAGTTACATTTTAGTTTTTCAGTAATGTGTGACAGTAGATATCAAAGGCCTTCACCAGGTCAAGGAAAGCAGTATGTACTGATTTGCCCTCATTTAATGCTTCATTGACTTTTTGAAAGCATCAGGTAGGTTAAGCAGGCAGGGTCTTTCTGAGTTCTAAAGTGATGGGTTTCTTTACCTTACAGATAAAACTAATAAGGCTTATTGGTTTGAGGTTGCCAAGATCAGTGATAGGATCACTATTGTGAAGGTGCTCAGCCATAGCAGTCAGTCAAAAAACTAGTTGAAAAGCTAAGTTTAAACAGATTCAGAGGCAAGTCTGTGAGATGATGTTTAATGCTGACAAGGAAGCAGCTTGTCACATTATCCATACCCACAGAAAACTAGTGTTTTAACCACGGAAATTGCCTTTAGCTATTCTTTGAGCTGATCTTTTAGGGTAGGTGCAAACACAATGGCATGTGGGGGAAGGAGGAATGGGAGAAGAAGTTTGAACTATATTTATTTGCTGGTGTGTGGAATTCTCAGGGTTTGGCTGGGGTTTATGTTTCAATTTGTTGCAATGCTAGGTATTGTTACTAAGGTTTTTTGACATAGTTGAAAAAGATTTTATGGCTGTCCTTGACAGGGTTGGCAATTTTCAGTTTATACTTGATGATTTTGTGCCCAAATTCTTTGTTTCACATACTGCAGTATCACAGCATTTCATTTCATTATTCCTTGTTCCTGTACCTACAGTTAGGCACCTATCAGGTTTTTCTTTGATCATTGTTGTATATGTAGAATGTGTTTTTGCTGTTAAACTTTTATACTTATTATTTATAGCCACAGTCATCTGCATTAGAGAAACATGTCCAGTTGGATCAACACCCTTCCTGACCAACACTCTACCCTGGTTAATAAATGTTAAATAAATAAGTAAGTAAGCAAATCAGTCAGTGACTCCTTCACCCATCTGTCTAGCTGCAGTAAGCTTGCCTTTGAGAAATCTCTAAAGACAGTTGGGCTTGTGGGGTAATTTGGGTTTGGCACTCATGGTGAACACTACTCAGTAGTGGACAGATCTGGTCAGTGATGGTAGAACTATAGGTGTATAGTGAGGACCAAGTCCAGGAAATTTGAAACCTTGGTAGGGGGGTGTACTGTCTAGTCTAAAGAGCTTGCATTGATGAAATCTAGGAAGTGTTATGTGTATTTATTTGTAGTACTGTACACGTCAAATTTATGGAAAGATGGTTGAAATCTCGAAGAATAACAGTGTTTGGCTTAATAGAGAGGGACACTACTTGGTTTAGGTATGCCTTATGGGCATCATAGTGGGAGGTCTGTGAGTGGTTGCATATTGTAAAAGATCTTATTAAAACTAACTAGGATGTGGTGGAGTCTACAATACTAGTATTGATATGATGGAAATGCCACTACTGTAACGGAAACACCTCACAGCAGAGGCTTGAATATGTAATATTTGTGTAGTCCTGGTATGGAGGCAGTGTTATCACTACATTGGAGCCATGTTCTAGTGGTGATGCAGATGTCAGTATTTTCTAGTGTCAGGATTGCTCTAAGGAGGGCATTGTCTTGCTGAGGCACTTGTCATGGAACAGCACTACTTTTATACTATCTTGAGTTGGCTTTACTAAGTTGGCAGATGCTATAAAAGGCACTATGGTGGGAGACAACATTTTGGATAAAAATGAAAACCACAAGGAGGGAGACCCTGGCAAAACAGGACTGCCAACTACCTCCTTTCTGGCTGATACATATTAGACTTCCTTGGACTGAAACCAGTAATTAAGCCAGTTAAAGTCAATTATTATTTTATATTGTGACATCATTCTCAGTAAAGGTAGGATGCTGCCCAAGACTAGTTGCTTTCTAGCCTCAGATACATCTTCTGAGGGCTCCATTATGACTCTGTTCATATGATTTGAGAACTTGTCTCATCTCATTAACAGTAACATGAACAACCATGTTGAATATAGCTGGGGTGAAGGGAGTTGAGTGCCCTAGTAACCTGTCTAGTCCTGGCTTTCCTAGTAAGTGATGCATCTTAGTGTTGTCACCTATGATTAGGCTATTTCCATAGTTTGATGGCTTATCAGAGTAGCCTTAAGGGTTGAATCCTGAGAGCTAGGTGACCCCTGTTTTTGTTGGCTGTTGTTGTATGAGCAGCTGGTGGAGTGTCTGTGTATCACAGATTAATTTGTGCATGAGACTTGCTCCTTAGAGGCTTAGGGTCATATTTATGTAGCTAGTGTATGAAGATTTATTGTTTAAACAGTATCATGCTTGTGTGAATTGGGTATGGGTACGGACAACTGGTAGATGCTGACAATATTTTGATACATTATACTCCAGATTGTCAATACCTACACCTTTTGCATGCAGGCTGTGTGTAGTAGAAGTAAGTGGTTGTTGCTAAGCGTGAGGTACTTTGCATACTGCTTTAAGGTGCCCAGTGCCAACTCTGTGGCAGCAGCTGGTATAAGGGCAGACTGTGGTCTCATGGTTTCAAGAATTTGGTCTGTAGTAGGAGAGCTAGAGAGCATTGTCTACTGCAGGTCTTAATAGCCTGCCTCATATGCTAATAATGTAGGCTAGTTATGAGTTTAATTATGTGGGCGGCCATGGTGGTGCAGCGATTAGCATTGTTGCCTCACAGCAAGAGGTTCTCTGGTTCGATCCTCAGCTGGGGTGCCTTCTGTGCGGAGTCTGCATGTCCTCCCTGTGGTCGCATGGGTTTCCTCCGGGTGCTCCGGTTTCCTTCCACATCCCAAAGACATGCTGTTGGTGGATTGGACACTCTAAATTGGCCCTAGGTGTAAGTGCGTGCATGCGTGTGTGCCTTCCGTGGAAGGCTGGGTGCCGGGCTGGCAACTGAACACCGTAAAACTCCACTGCCAATCATGAGCGGACAGGTGATCTGCTGTGGCGACCCCTAACCGGGAAAAGCCGAAAGAAGAAGAAGAAGTTATGAGTTTAATTATGTATCAATCAGTAACCTCCTTAATGTACTAGTGTGGTATATTCTTCTAAGTTTAACCATGCACCTAGCAGTGGCATTACCAATGATTTGGGATTTCAGTGGTTTATCTGTTTTACTGTGAAACAAGCTTGCCACAGCAAGGCTTCACCCTTTGCATCCAGGTTTTGATGAGAAGAATATTGCTACACTGTAGAGTGGGAATGGATGTACACAGCTTTATGCAGCAAAGTATTTATCCATGCCTATAAGAGGTAAAAGTTGCAAGCTGGTGTTGCAAGATATTGCCTGGCTATGCTGTGGTAAATATAGAGCAACTATGCAGTTCTGAGTAGGGAACAAGATTGAATGTAAGGAGGATAGTGTTAGGCTTTAAGGGCTATAACCACATTTTAGAAAAAACTACTTGCAACAGTAGAGTCTACTGTGACTCTCCGCTGCACATTACAGAGCTAAATGTAGCCCAACCAAATGGAGCAGCTTAATTTCTGCCAAATGATAAACAAGGTGAAAATGTATCAAACAGAAAGCACTGATGCAGTAAGCAGTATCCCAAGTCAAATTTAGCAATAAGGTTGCTCTCGGTGATAAATTACATTCTGTTCTGTGATCATATAGGGACTGTTTTGAAGGCAAATCTAGTAAAGCAGGTTTCCATTACTAATAAACAGCAGTAGCAGTGTGCTGTGCAGCTTAGGGCAGCCCTGCCAAGTAAAGCTTATTGACATGCAAAGCAAAGTAATGTAAAGCTACAGAAAAATATATAATGGCCAGCAAGAAACCCACTTGTTTCAGTAGTTGAGATGACCAGATGGCCAGAACACCAGTTATTTGCCTTCTCTCGTAAGACAAAGCCAGTGTTCCAAACAAACAGAAAATACTTGCAACTAGCAGTAATATTCAGTCATTGGAAACTCGGGAATCTGTCACTGCCTGCACACACAGATAACCACTATTTCAACATAATATTTTAAAACATCTCAAACTCATGGAAAATCATACACCTTGATACCATTTGTATTACACAGTTTGTATGCAAGTAAATCTGATTAATGTCACATTAACAGTACCAGGGAGTTAAAGGGCCAGCATTTACATGGGCAAGTCACTGAAATTTCAGAGACAATGGCATACGTTTGTTTAACTTGGTATTTCTTGCCTTCAACTTTAAAGCAGTTGAAATTCAAAATTGCACTTCTGTATGACTTTGTCATATACAATAATAACAACAACAATGCAGACAGGTATATAAAATACATCTTTGTACATCTTCTAACTGCTAATGTTCTGAGGCTGAAAGGTTCTTAACTGTTCAGTTTTGTATAGCTAAACAGTTGTTTAATATAATCTGATAGTTAATAAATGCAATTTAAAAAAAATCTGAAAGTGTTATATGAGTAAAGCAATTTACGAGGGGGGCTTTACTGCCATATTCTACTTCTGCAACTCAGTATATAGTAGATCACCTAGTCTTACAGTAAGGAATATCACTCTGCCTTAGAGTAAGGGAAAAATACTCTTGGATGCTACAGTCTTAGACACACATTTCAGTTTTACATGTTTGTACTGTCAGTTGCACTATACTAAGGATTTCTATTTAAACAAACAAAATGCTACTAGTAAAATCCAGTTGCAGCTTACAAATCCAAGAGAAACTGTGTGGCAGTGTAAAATATACTTCAGATATATCCTGGAACTGAGAATGACTTGAAAACCTGAGAAGCACTTACCAGAGCAGATTTCCTGACGAAGACCCTGAATCCTTAATCGTTGCGAAAGTGCTTAACAAATGGTAACTGTAGTCAGTATTTTACCCCAAAACTTGGTAATTTAAATAAGTGAATGGTCAGGTGCATTAAAAAGTATTTATCTGAACTCTGCTGTTGTCTTGAACTAGTTATGATGAGCTAATACTAATGTTTATTACTGCAGTTGTAGATTGGAAAACTGAGGATCTAAGGTAGTGCCTAGACTGTGGGTGACAGATACAGAGGTTACATGTGGATGCTAAGGCCCTCACCTGAGAGCAGATAGAATGACATCTAGGACCATAAGAAAGAAGCTAGAAAGACATTAGGCAGGACTTTTTGATGTTTTACAGACTGCATGCTTTTAAATGCCATGTGATGCAAATGCTGGATCATAGTTTGTCATGCTGTATATCTTAAAGAACTAAGACATTAAAACAAAAACAACTGGCAACTTCACTGAAGACTGAATCCACAAAGTTTAATGAAGCGCTTTTCATCCAAAAACTTCTTTGAACTTCATCAGATCCATCTGTCTACAATGGATGGTCAAGCATTTACAGGATGCCTCTGTCCGTAAGAGGCATATGTACCAGACCAGTGGTACATTTCCAAATCTCCATCCACTGTTCCAGGTTACACTTGAATTTGGTTAGGGAAGAACTTTACTTCACATGGATGGGAAGTCTCTTCCAGTCAAGGGGTAGTCTTTACAAACCTGTCCCTCCAGCATGTCTTATTTATGTTGCAGAAAAGGTGTAAGCCCCTAGATGGGAGTATTTCTGATGCTGTTTGTTTTGTGGTTGTGCAACAGGTCTATCAGAGTGGGATCAGGTAATGCTTTGTAAGCCAGGCATAGATTTCTTTGCAGCAATCTGTAAGAGACCAATTATAGAGTTAGAGCTTTTGGATGATCTGCATATGACATGTTGTTTATGCCCTGTATTCTTTTTGTGATAACCCTCTGTGCACAGTCCAGGTGTTGCAGTTGCCTAGACAGGGTGCACTGTACTCAATTGGTCGGACGAGGGCCAAGTACAGCAGAACAATGACATCCTTGGACCTAGACACTATGCCCTTGCGTATAAGTTGTGTAACCTAGAATAATTTTTCACCACCTTAGATATGTGATGGTCCAAGGTCAGGTTACTGTATTTCCAAATCCCTGGCCACTTGTCTATTCTTAGGGGTGTATTATCAGTGTGGTAATTTCCAGGGGTGTCTGTCTTTCCAAAGGATACTATTATGCATTTCTGTACATTAAGTTTTAGACCATGGCTTTGGCATCAGTTATTTTTCTTTTAGGCCTTTTGGAAGGGTATTTGCATCTTTGAGGATTCGGTGGCTGCATCTAGTTTGCAGTTGTCTGCAAACTTGGTCTGCCAGAAGCTCATGAAATTAGCCTTGACTTCAGAGAAGTAGATGTCAAAAAGGAGAGGCCCCGTCACCAAACCCTGAGGGACTTCGCCAGTGACTGGCCTCATTATGGAAGTAGCCTACCTATCCTAACTACTTAGGTACTCTCTGTGAGCCAACTATATCCATCCATTGGGTGGCATATGGGTTTATGCCTAATTCAGTGAGTTTATCAACAATACCCAAGTGAGGTATTCTGTTGAATGCTTTCACCAGGTCGAGGTAGGCAGTGTGCACCATTTTGCTCTCATCCATGGCTTCAGTGGCCTTCTCAAAGAAGTCCAGTTTTAAGTAGGCATGATCTGCCCTTCCTGAAACCAAACTGGGTTGGATCCAATGTCTGTGGGTTTCCAGTATCAATGTTTATAATTTTCATGATAATTCTTTCCATGGCTTTGCATACAAGACTATTTAGACTTATGGGTCTCTGGTTGCCCAGGTCCATAAATGGCCACCCTTGCACAGAGAGATAACAGTTACAGTCCTCTGTTCACTTAAGACAAAGCCTGTCTGAATGCCACATTTGAATAGTGATTCTGGTATGCCTAATAGGTCATGTTTCAGCTGTTTAGGAGACATCTTTGGATATTATCGAGGCCCATTGATAGTGTTCCTGACTTTAGAGAGTGCATTGAGAACCCTGCTCCCTAGTGATAGTTGGGAAGTTATGGTTGAAGATATTTCCTGAGAGGTGTCTCAAGGGGCGAGAGCAGTAAAACTGGAGCTAAATTTGTTGCACGGTAGATTTGCTGTGTCCTCCAGCTCATTATAGGGACGGCTTCATTCTGCAGATTGTTGTGTTTTGCCTTTAAGGTTGCAGACATGGCTGAAAGCTTTGTGGTTGTCCTTTGCCAGGGAGGGTATTTTTACTTCAAATTTGTCTTTAGTAGACTTGATTAGTTCCTTGAGTTGCTTGTTTAAATTGATGAGGGAATTATTACTTTACTGGGCACGGTCCTTCCTACTTTTGGTCATAATTTTCTTTTTTTGTTTGTTATGCAATCTATTGATGTTGGGATTTCACCCAGTGACGACTTTTTTTTTGAGATTATCCTATGTTTGTTTGGAGTAGAAGGCATAGTTGTCTCTGTGCAGCTAATTACATTCTTGTACATGGTTTCTTGGAACAATTCTGTATATGCAGCATTGTTCTCAGAGTTTAGGGGGATTTGAGAGTTTGCTAATGTGTTGCTGAATAGGAAGGTAGCCTTAGAATAATTCTTAAAGATTCCAAGGTTAACTGTGGTCTGAGAAGGTATATCTCAAATTATTTGCATTCACTTGGACTAAAACTGAGTCCATACAGGTGAGATTCATCTCCTGGACCTCATTTGCAACTGCTGTCCCTCCTTTTAAGGAACATATCAGTTTGTGGCATGCTACCCCATCCTCCCCAGGATAGGTGCTGCCATCCTTCTGTGCTGGCCCCAGCATTACATGGGTCATAGTAAGGGTTTTTATCTCTGTACTTGAACACAGATGGCTGATTGAGGTAATATTTCTGAAATTATACCTGAATTGATTTAATTAGTAAATTAATCGTTCTATGCATTAGAAACATTTGAGAATCTGAAGAAATTCTGCATTATTAGAGCAAAAGTCCTTACATTTATTTTGATCGTGATACTGTTTTAATAAGTGTAGTCAATATCACCAGTGCTATATGCTGCATGAACTCCTTTATTACATTAGAGCAAAATGATTATAAAGAGTGGTTGTTACATATGCTAGTTTAAAAGTCACACAGTCCCTTGGTATACATTTTGCACAGAATAAAAAATAATACAGTTTGCAGAGAAAAAAAAAGGCAAATCCATCCATCACTAACCACCACTTAACCCTGTTCAGACATTTATGGTCTGAGTTAGCCAGGGGCTGTCCTAAGAATATTATATACAAGACAAGACTGTACAGTCTGCCACTGAACTGAAACACAAAGAAACCCTACTTCAAACACTTAGTAAACATGCAGGGTAGAGTTGAGGATTGAACCCTGGACCTGTAAGGAAACATAACTACTCAGTCACTAATCCCATTTCTGTTAATTTATTTGTTCTTGGATCATCTGATGATAATTGAAGACACAGAATTGGGTATTTCTCTGGAATGCCTCATATGACTAGTTGGCATAAAGCAGCAGTGATTCAGTAAGTTTCATCTGGTAGAAATGGGTTCAGTTCCCAGTTTATGCATTTATATTTTATTACTTTACTAAATTATTCCCCAACCCAGTACAACTTCAATGTCAACTTAGGAACATAAATGTTATGTCTTGGTCTGATGCATTTTACAGAAACTTTTATGCTATGTTATTATTACTGGATATGTCATTAATGTTTTTTATGGCAGCATGTCGTAGACAATGCATCGTTTTTGTTTCTTTTTCATACTGCAGGTGCAGTTGTGATACAGGCTGTTTATAGTGCTTATTTCTTCTTTCCTACTTTAGTGCTTTCGAAGCTTACAACCATCTTGAAAGCAGTACAAAGAACCATGAAAACAGTTCAGAGCACATTATGTTCGTTTTGGATTAGTAAACTGGTTCTAGCCACATTTTTGGTCTACCTGCTAGTGGCAAGACTGGATTCTGGTAAGTATTAGTTGAAATTAAGGCATCAGCTGCTTCATATGCATATTAACTCTGACCTTGTCCCTTGCAGGCCTCTTTAAAGGTCTGTGACAACTCAATGACCCACCTATACCATTGTTGTGGTCAAGCACAGGGTGCAATTCATCTTGCTATAGAGAGAATGACTGATAAAGGGCATCCTTTTTTGTGCTTATGTTTAGCAGACTTGGGGTAACATAATAATTTCACAGAGTTTAACAAATCCAGTGATTCATAATAAATAAGGCGCCATCACTGACCTGAGTAATTTATTTTCTCTGCTGGCCCATCAGTTGGAAATGAGCTGAACAAGAAGACCCTTGAAACCTGGCTGAACCGCTTCTCAGAATCAAAATAATACCATGTCAGGGTCAGAGTTCAAGGGGCATCATTAGGTGATGCATATGATTCATTTTACATTGCCTTGAGTCTGTTGTTCTGGAACAAATGTATTCTGTACTGAAGATGTACATTGCAGGAGTGAAGGATTTAAGTGCTTGACTTGTACATCTGTATGCAGTTAAAAGTCAGGGTAAAGTACTGTTTCAGGGAGGTAAGATGAACACGAATCTGCACTCTGCTAACCTGAGGTAGGAGTGAAAGTTCCAGAATACATTTATTTGTCAACCTGGCAAAGAATCTTTACAAGTTTTTTTTACTGCTCCATGTGAGCAAGCCAGGGCTACAGTTAAGAGTCTACTCCAGCAGAAAGCTTTTTCTGATATGTTGTTTTACGCAGACAGTTGGCTTTCTAAAGGGCAACTTTCATCTGAGAAGATAAACTAGGGGAGCAGTTGTGACAATAGAGGATTTTGGGGTGAGGGGTTGCAGTGTGTATGTGGGAGTTGCAGGAACTGAATGCACATGCCGTGGACTTAGGATTGTGTAGAAAATTGATGGCTAGTGGAACAGTTTATGTTCACTATGTGCTCCTGAAGAGATCCATGGTTAAGACATCATGTATTACTGTAGTTATAGGAGATCCTTGAACACATCTGTAGGAGTAACTTCTCATAGTTACCTTAAGTGATATTGAAAAGTTTGTCTATGGTGACACCTTTTTTAGCCTTTTACTCGGTCTGATTCCCATTCCTTTCAGACTATTCTAGGTGACCTTTCTTTTTAAGAATTAAAGTGTTTAACCTGCAGAATTGAAGCCTATTTTGGGTACTGTGAGACTATGGTGATCATAAATGAGGAGTGGTCAGACAAGTATCCTGCCAATGATAGAAATATCCATGTTTGTTGCATGCAGTAACCTGTAATTAAAATACTGTTAAGTTGTTGAATACATTTTATGTGAGAATCTGTAGCTCAGTCTGAAACAGAAGGGAATGATACATCCTATAATCCTACCTGGTCATAAAATGTACTTGTGATCCTGGTTAGAAGCTTATGCTATTTTTCAGGGCATAGAGTTTTTTAGGGAAAGCAAGCAACTGATGTTTGTGTTCCATTTAGTTTAGTGTCTGTTATTCTAAAGTGTATTAAGTGTATTAGTTCTGGTTTAAGCACTTGGGCTTTGGGCCAGTTTTTTTACATTAAGAAGGTATGGTCTGCACTCTTGTGGGAGGCTGGATTCTGCCCATCTGAGCTGGGAATTTCTGGTCACAGACTTATTGTGCCTGCTTATTTGAACTGTTTCTTTCTGAAATTGGTGCGCCTTGTTGCTGTGGCTTAGACCAGAGTTAGGCCTACTGAATGTAGCTTTGTTTGTATAACTTGAGCACTGATCCAAGCCATCTTTTTTTGGAGAAGGTTCCCCTGCACCGTAGCAGCAGGAGTGTGCAGTTAGAACTTGTCTGATTGAAGACTGCTGGAGCAGGGCTCAGTTTTGAGCTTTTTTCTGGTTAATTGGCTAACTTGTTTAAATCAGTTTGTTCGTTTTCTATTGTTTTATATATATATATAAAAAATTGCACTTTATTCATCTGCTTTCACTGTATTTGTGTTTCTTCCTACTTTATTATTAGGGGCATTGACTACAACTCTGATCTGAGAGATATAACAATAAGTATCCTTTTGTGTTCATTTAAAGTGTTTTTTTTTTATTGTATCTGCTTTATTTTCTGAAAAAAAAAAAAAAATATATACTTGTTTCCCACCTTTCTAAGCTAGTATAGTCCAGTTTTCAGGTTAAGTGCTGAATTCAGGGCTGTGTTACAAATCTCTGTGTTTGCCCATACCTTACTTGGATAAAGGAAGTTTCTCTGTTCACCTGTGAGAGAGGGGAGCTTTGAGCAGCCTATCTGTCCCTGGAGGAGTGGTTTCAACCCAGAAATTAGTAGTTTATTGGCCATTTTGGGCTAATTTCTCTCTCTTTCATTTCCCTGCTATAAATACCGCATTTGCCCAGTTTTGCACGCCAGGCAGTGCCGGTTAGCTAGGGTATAACTATTCCCAGCTCCACAAAGTCTCCTCTTCAAGTTTTCCCTTGGAACTAGACAAACTTTCAACTTAAGCACTCAAGCCATTCATTTTTCAGCCCAGCACTTGCTCAAAACTCATAGTAAGCACTTATAAACCCTAGCACTAGACTGTCCTATACTGTACAGAAGGACAAGGCTCTCTATTCAACCTTACCAGCCATTCAGTAAAACAGTTCACTGTACCTACCCAGGCATGTCCAAAAGGCAGTTTCAGGCATGCTCTCCAGTCCAACTGGTGAATCTGGGCATTTTGAGGCAACGTTACAACTGCCTCATGTACACAGACAACCCTCTCCTCCTAACACCAAACACTAATACATGTGAGAGATGCAATTATACAGCCAAACTGGAGGCTAAGCTCTCTCAACCCAAGGCTGGATCAGACAGTCAAGAGGAGAAGGGAAATACTTGCATCACACCACCAGTCTCACATAGACCCATTAAACCAGCACCGGCAAAAAACACACATAAATACATGAAAACATACTCAGAGGCTCTAAATAAAAATCTGCAAAAGCAACAGAGACCTCCAAAACAGACATCCAAGCAACCTCCACCCCCCAACACAAACCATGAAACACATACTTCACAAAACCAGTGTGCCATGCAATCACAGCCCTTAAGGCAAAATAACATACCCAACATACTAGTAATAGGTGACTCTATAGTCAGGCACAGTGACGTCCCACTCACTAGGGTGAATAAGGAGGAGGTTACTTTTAGCTGCCTGTTGGGTGCCAGGATCTGCCACATAACACAAGCACTCGGGTCACTCCAGAACAAGTACAATTACGACTCTGTCATTGTCCATGTTGGTGTGAATGACCTGAGCCGTACCTCCCTGGACTACATGAAAAGAAACCTGGAAGAGCTCTCTAATCTTGTAGCACAGGCTGGTATGACCCTGACCCTGAGTAGCATCCTGCCCTCACCAAGAATGATACCACGGTATAAAGAAAAAATTATCAATTTCAACAATTGGCTAAGTTTCTGGTGTCATTCAAAGGGGATCCAGTGTCTGTCCACCTGGGATGACATGCTCGATAAGCCACGCTGCTTCGCTAGAGAGGGCTTGCACCTGTCACCCTTAGGCTTTTGAATACTGGCCAAGGCTCTTGCCACCCCCATAGTGCATTTTTTTTTTAGGCAAGGCTCAAAAGACAAACCCACCGCCATAAATAGCACAAGTAACAAAAAACTGAGAGTAATGCTACTCAATGCTAGAAGTCTAAACCTCAAAATGCACGCACTCGAGGCACTCCTCAGTATGGAGAAAATCGATATATGTGCAGTAACAGAAACCTGGTTTAAGGCTTCAGAGAGCACACCAGCACTACCAGGCTACAACTCGTACCATACATTTTGGCCACAGAACCCGGACCGAAATACAAAAGGTGGGGGCGTATCCATATTCATCAAGAATACCCACACCTCCAGGTTAGTGGCACAGCACGATGCTTCAGAGATCATCCACGTGCAACTAACAATGGGCAAAACTGCAATTCAAATTGTAGCTTGCTACAAATCACCCACCATGTCCCAGGACCCCCATTCCGCATTTCTGGAAACACTGGGAAATATAAAGGTCCTACCAAACACCCTAATATTGGATGATTTCAATTACCCAAACATTAACTGGGAGAACTACTCGAGTATTAACTCCCTTGCCCAACATTTCCTAGAATTTATAAACTCAAATGCCCTGGATCAACTGGTCAACACTCCCACCAGAGGTGACAACATATTGGACCTGGTCATCACCAACATGGGTGACCGGTGCTCCACACCAGAGGTCAACCCCTCACTGGTTAGATCTGACCATAAACAAATCACTTTGGATATCCACATTTTGTTCCCACCCCCGGACAAGGAAACCACTGTGAAAAACTTTTCAGAAGCAAATTTCACGTTACTTAAGAAAGGATAATGTTGAACAAGCTGGAAAATCCTTTACTAATGCATTCTATGGGCACCTACAAGAATGCATGGTTGGTGCTATCCCAAACAAAACCAAGACTCACTCCTCCAAGAAAAGAAAACCAGTCTGGTGGACTCCTGCCATAAAAAAGATATATAACAGAAGGAGGACACTAGTACAGAAAAGAGTAAAATCCCAAGAAGGGAAGACATTCCTGATCAGTATCAGCAAGAAACTATGATCCCTCATAAAATCATCCAAGGCGAGTTTCGAAAGAAAAATTGCCAAGGACTCCAAAGATAACCACAAGGCATTCTTTAGCTATGTCAAGAATCCAAGTGGCAATGCTCAGATCTGCTCGGAGTTAGCGCAGAATTGTACAAAATACACTGAACCGACCGATTTTGCCAACATCCTGGCAGACAGGTTCAGTGCAGACTTCACCCCCCTCTCACTCCCAAAAGGGCCCATAACCATTCCAGAAGAATGTAGAGCCCCTGAAATCACAGACACTCAGGTTAAAACAGCCCTCTCCAAAGCCAAAAAACACAGCATCAATGGGACCAGATGGTGTCCCAGGCTGCATCCTACATGAGCTCAAAGATGAACTAACCCCTCACCTAAACACACTGTTCAAACTCAGCCTCTCCACAGGTCACGTACCCATAGAGTGGTGCACAGCAACGGTTATTCCGCTCCACAAAGGTGGAGCCACAACAGACCCTGGGAACTATCACCCTATAAGCCTGACTAGCTTGGTCTGCAAGGCTATGGAGCGCATCATCATGGAACTCATTAGCAGAGACCTTGGGAACCTCCAAACACTGTACCCTATCCAGTTCAGCTTTAAGGGCAGATCATGTCTCCTAAACTTGGTGGACTTCTTTGAGACAGTTGCCAAGGCTATAGATGAGGGAAAGTTGGTACACACAGCCTACCTAAACCTCGCAAAGGCCTTCAACACCATTCCCCATTCTGGTATTATAGACAAGCTCACCAGCCTGAACATAAACCCCTATGTCACAAGATGGGTTCCCAACTGGCTCACGGACAGAACCCACATGGTAAGAGTTGCGGGAGCTAGGTCTGACTCTAAACCGGTTACAAGTGGCACTCCCCAGGGCTCAGTCCTAGGACCCATCCTGTTCTGCATATACTTCTCAGAGGTACAGGCAAGCACAGGAGGACTATGGCTGACTAAGCTTGCAAATGACTGCGAACTAGGGGCAATAATTGACTCTCCGGCTGACACAGATATCCTTCAAAAGGGTCTCACTGAGACGGATACCTGGAGTCAAAATCATGGTCTCAAGCTAAATGCCAAAAAGTGCATAGTCATTCCCTTTGGAAAAAAAAAGTACCCAGAAAACTACCACATAGGTGGTAGTCCCCTAAGTACGGAAGATGTAATAAGGGATCTTGGGACCCAAGTAGATAGTAATCTCTCCTTTGATAATCACATTGCCAAAGTGGTTAGAAAATCCTTCTACGTGGCCCACCTTATCACAAAAGGGTTCGCATCCAGATCAAAAGAGGTCATTGTGCCCCTCTACTCATTGCTCATCAGACCCATCATAGAGTACAACGCCCCATTTGGGATGTATCTTACAAGACACCTGCAACAGCTGGAAAGATCACAGAAGTACCTCACCAAGAGGATCACTGGCCTCAAACAGATGCCCTATGCAGCTCGACTGAAGAAACTCCAGCTGTACTCGGTTGCATACTGCCTACTCAAAGGTGATATCTGCCAAACATACAAGGCAATGTCCAACCCAGAACTGATGGACATGCTCCTCCTAAAGAAAAGCTTATCCCCTCAAGCCACATGCTCTAGGGATCTAAACTTCACCACAACAATGAATAGGACGTGCAGTAGGGATAGATTCCTGTCCCAGAGGCTTCCCATGCTTTGGAACAAGATTTCAATCTACATTAGGCAGAGCTCTTCGCTAACACTCTTCAAGAGAAACCTTGACGAGTAGATGGGAAACAGAAAGTTTACCCCGAGGATCACTTCAGTGGCTTTGCTGGACAGAGGCATAGGAAACTAATCTAAGGGGGTGGTGAAAGCCAATGCATTCTGGCTAGGCTTATAAATGCCTTCGGGCAGATAGCCTAGTACCTACCCATGAACCTATTTTAATATGCCCCCTTTGAATGTGAAGTGTTTTCCCTTAACAGTTTGCTAATTAGGTCAGTGAACAGAGCCACGCAGACTGTTTTTAGCTGTCACCTGGGTCACAGGGGCAAGTCTAGATTCAATATACATGAACAGTTTAGATTAACCAGTCTTTCACAGGTTCATAGGTGATTACTAGGCTAATGGCGCAAGAGCTTTTCCAAGCCTAGCCAATAATACCCAGGATATGACAATGTTATATCTTAATTCCCCAGATATGAGATGGGGTATTATTGAGGTAGTGGGTCTTTAGGTGTTGGAGCCCAAAGTCATTTTACAGACTGCCTCTGTCCATAATATTGGCAGTACCCTGGGAGTGAATTTATGGTTCCCCATCCATTCATCCAAATTCTTTTGAAGAGCTTGAGGGACGGGCTTTGCTTTATGAAGATGGGAAGTTTATTCCATAGATGAGGTTACCTTTTGGATACAAATCTGTTTCTCCAGCAAGTTCTGTGAGACTCACAAATAAGGTTCAGGTCCATGGAACAAGTAACCCTCATATAATTTTTCTTGTAAATGTGTAACTTTTTCATTATGGCTGAATCAGAGAATGCCTTGTAGGTCAGGCATAAGTCACATCTCAGTAAATGATATGAGACATAATAAAGGAGTATGACCTTTATTTGATCCACAAAAGACATGTGTTTTGTGCTTTGTATTTTTTAGTGAGAAACCTCTGGGGCCATTCCAGCTGGTGTAAGTGCCTGGCTAAGTATATGCAGAAGGAAGCTTTGTACTCAATTATGGGCTTGATGAAAGGTCGAGTACAATGGCACTATGACTTCCTTTGACCTTGATGTCATGTTGTTACTTATAAGTTGAGTCACACAGAAGAATTTCCTCACTACTGTAGCTACCTGGTGGTAAAAAGTTTAGGTTACTCACCACTGGGTCTACTTTTAGGGGTGTGCTTTCAATATTATAATTTGCAGGGATATCTGATTTACCAAAGGGTATGAATATGCATTTTTTTAGCATTTAGTCTTAGACCACAGTTTTGCACCAGTCATTTGCCATTTTTAGGCCTGTCTGTAGGATGTACACATCATTTGGCAATTTGATGTTTGCTCCCAGCTTACAGTTGTCTGCAAACTTGGTGAGCCAGAAATGTTGGCTTTCACTTCAGAGAAGTATATACTAAACAGGAGAGCTCCCAACAGTGAGCCCTGTGGGACACCACTAGTAACAGGTTTCTTAGTGGAGGTGGATTCACCTATCCAGACAATATGCGTCATTGTCTTGAATCAGTTTGCTGTCCATCTGACGATGCACAGGTTTAAGCATAATGCAGTAAGTTCATCTATGATCCCCGAGTGACATATTGTGTCTAAAGCTTTGGCCAGGTCTGCATAAGCAGTGTGTACCATTTTACCCTCATCCATGGCCCAGGTGACTTTCTTGACGAAATCCACCAGATTGAGCAGGCAAGCCCTCCCTTAGACAAATCCAAATTGAGTCTGGTCCAGCGTATGGAGTATTTGTATGTAGTTATTGATCAGGTATATTGTAATTCTCTCCATGGCCTTGCAGATAAGACTGGTCAGGCTTTTTGGGTTTGGAGTTCCCTGGGTTAGTTCATGGGCTCCCCTTGCAGAGGGACAACTGGTGCAGTCCTCCATTCCTGTGGGACATAGCCCATCTGTAGACTGTGTTTAAAGAGGGTTTCTAATGGTCATGATAGATCTTGTTTTAAGCTATTTAAAAAGTATCCTGGAATGTTGTCAAGACCCATGGAGCCAGTTTTTTTTTTTTTTTTGCTTTAGCAAGAGCAGTAAGGATCTTTTCCCTCATAATGATCAGTAGGGGGATGGTTGCAGATATTTCTTTGGGTGTGGTAGGAGGTGACTGGGAGAAGTTTGAACTGAACTTGTTGCTAGCAGGTTTGCTGTAGTTTTAGGTGAGGTGTAAGTGTTGCCATTCATGATTAACTCGGCACATTGCTGAGCATTTCCCCTGAGGTTATGAACATAATTAAAAAAATGCCTTATGTCTATCTTGTATCTGGGAGGCTATCTTTACCTCGTAGTTTTCCCTGGCAGATTTGACCAGCTGTCTAGTTTGTTTAGACTAGTGGGTGTCTTTTTGCATTGTTTTGTCTGTTCCTTCTTAGCTTTGGAGAGGATTTTTTTCCTTTTGTTAAATAGCCGCCAGGGTGGTTTATTTTTGCCAGTAATCCTAGATTTGTCTTGGACAGGTACTGCCTCCACTATGCAGCTATGAATGTGGTTTGTACATTGCTTTTGTGCACAGCACAGAGTAGACCTCAGTCTCATCTGGGCTCGGAGGGGCTTGGAAATTTAATAAGCTGTCACTTAGTTTGAGGTAATTGGCCTTAGCAAAGCTCTTAACAGGTTTGGAGTTTGATGGGGATTCTAGGTTAGTTTTAATACTAAAGGAGATCATTTTGAGGTCAGATCTTACCAGGGAGAAGTTATTGTATGGGAGGTATTAGCATACCTCATGTTCATGAATGCCAGGTTGTACCTCTAGTTGAGAAGCTAACTAGTTGCTCCAGGGTGTTTTCATTGACAAAGTCTAAAAACCTGTTGAGCAAGTGAATTATGGGTTATACAAGTCTCCCAGTTTATGGAGAAGTAGTTGAAGTCTACCCATAAGTATGGTGTTAGGCTGAATGTTAAGAGATTCCAGCAGGTTTTTGGGTAGGAGGTGTGATTTTCCAGACTCATGGTATGGTATCTGTAGCTAGCAAGGATATGCTAGGGGGTTGCACCTGTGGTTAGTTTGACATGGAGCAGCATTGTAGCCTTTGATAGCTGGGGTGCTGTCCATGGTTCTGAACCATGTTTCTGTGATTACAGATATGTCTGCATTCTCCAGGGTGAGGAGTGCTTCTAGGGAGTGCAGTTTGTTTATTTAAACTCATAGCACAGAGCAGCAGTACCTTTAGGTAGTCGTGAGTGATTTTTGTTATGTTGGTGGGTTTAACAACTTGGCACAGCGTAAAAAGACACTGTGGGGATCAATACATTTTTGCCAGTATCTGGAAGCAAAGTGATGACAAGTGCAAAATATCTATGGCAAAGCATTGTGGTTTGTTGATCTTGTCTCCCCAGGCTGACAGATATTGGATCCTCTTGTTCTGACACCAGAACTAAGTCAATTATTGAAGTCAATCATTTTTTGCTGGTATTGTGGCATCATCATTGGTGAGGGTAGGATGCTAATCAATGCCAGATTCTTACCTGCCTAGACACACATTCAGAGAGCTTCATCATGCTTCTTTTCATATAGTCTTGTGAGGTACGTCTTAGGTCATTCTGTGTCATACTGGTACTTGTGGTTTAAAGACCTAAGTGCATGCATGATCTGGCGGATTTTGGCTACAGACAGACAGCTCACTGTGATCTTCTCCTTGTTTAGACTGGTAAGGGGGTCATTAGTATGTCTTACAATGGAATCCCCAATAGCTAGAATGTTTGGTTGTGAAGTGTGTTGCCTTATGGGCTTGGCAGCAGGGCTACTATGATTTTCAAAGTTATGAGTTGTGTGAGGCTATGTCTTTTTTTGTGTGTGTGTGAGGGGCCACTGAGAGATGCTTTTAGGAGATCTTGGAGGTTTGGGTAGATTACATGTGAGTACCTCCACATATGTGGGTCTGTGTGTTTGTCCTTAGTGTTGGTAGTGAGTGTTTTGGATGTAACGCTGACAACCTGTTTTGCATTTTTTGTGCATGCATTTGAGAGCTTTGCCTCAAATGACATTGTGTATCTACATCTCTCATATATTGTGTTTGTGTGTTCTAAATTTAAGTGGTTGTCATTGAACATGAGGCAGTTACTACACTGTCTCAGGATGCCCATATCCACCAGCCACTAACGCAGATGACAGGGAAGCGCCTATCCATTATAACAGATCCTTAGTAGATGGGAAGGAATAGAGAAGAGTCACTTAAAGGTCTAAGTGAAAGTGGTGGTATACTATAGGATGACCTGCAATAGTGCTGCCATCTGTGCAAACTGGCAGCTCTTCAAGCAACTATGAACAGTGGGCAGCTATGAAGGGCATTTCCTATACAGGATTTTAAACTGGAGAGATTTGTGTATGTACGAGGCACAGGCAACTGATTTTATACCAGCAGGACAAAAGACCTTTATACAATGAAGCCCTCAGGCCAATCCAATAGATGCACAATAAGGCTGCCAGGAGCAGCTCCCAAATTGGAAGGGTTGAATCAGCCCTCTGCTCCCACCAGAGTGCAGAATAAAACCCTCTTAATGTAAAATGCACTTGTTTTGAGCTCAAGTGCAGTAACAAATGCTTTACAACAAAAGGCAGAACTCCTGTAGTATCAGGAATCCTTAGAAATAAGTTTACAAACATATACTTTTGGGGGTTTGGAAGAAATGGGAAGAAGATGCAAACTGTAATCAAGCATTCAGCTATAAGTCAGCACTAAATCGTGGACCCTGGAGCAGTGAGTCCGCATAGCTGTTAGATGGTTATTTTAATTTTTATTTCTTATACTTCCTTATCTTCTTTGCTTCTTATTGGTATATTGAAATTATGTGCTGCTTTGTAAATAATTGTCACCCTCTTACATTTATTGTTTAGACTTGAATATGTTGCCCTTTTAATTTCCAGTATCTTTCTTCAAGGAGGGGTTTTGCTGCAGTAAACAAATGGACTTCTGCTAAGTAGCATCATTTGTTCTCTGGCCTGATTTTTTTTAATATGGTTGAACATCATCTTAGCATAAGGCAACACCTTATGTTGATGCACATTTTTAATTTTTGGAACTACTTTTTTCAGTCATGTTGGCTACATTGCACTTAACTTTTACGGAATGCTATTTTCTCCTAGTTTTTCTATTTCTGTTTCTTGTGCTCCTTAGTGTCAGCCATTTGCAGGGTCTCAACAACCTTCTTCATCTCCAAAGCAACTAAGAGAGGAGATAGGAGCATCCCAGTGTGGTGCCATTCTGATGGAAGGAGAAGGGGTTCCTCTTTGGCCTAAACTTAAACACATATGCTTACACATGATGTGCATTGATATCTGGGCACTTACCCTCCCATTGCTTAAAAATGATGCCCCTTTTGTTCCATTTCTAGAACCCCTGACCTTCACTGGGGGCTGGTTTCATGAAGCCCCAGAAGCTGCTCACTCCCACTCCCCGGCACCATCCACCTCCCACTTCTAACACATTCCTTCTGTTTGACATTCGAGGCCTTGGTACAGGTTCATAGGTTCGTACTAGGCTATCTGCCCTAGGGCATTTATAAGCCTAGCCAGAGTGTGTGTGGCTTTCACCACCCCTTAGGATAAGAATACTATGCCCTTTTAGGGTTTAGTTTACTGTGCCTCTGTCTAGTAGTGACACAGAGATGACCCCCGGGGTAAACCTACGATCTCCCATCCACTCGTCAAGATTTCTCTTGAATAGAGTCAGTGAGGGGCTCTGCCTAACATGGACTGGGATTCTGTTCCAGAGTGTAGGGAGCCTCTGGGTTATGAATCTGTCCCTCCAGCACGTCCTATTTATTTCTGTGTTGAGGTTTAAGTCTCTTGCTCTCATGGCTCTGATGGATTTGGATTTTCTGAGGTGGAGCATGTCCATTAATTCCGGATTGGACATGGCCTTGTACGTCAGGCACAGATCACCTCTGAGTAGGCGGTATGCAACTGAATAGAGCTGGAGTTTTTCAGTCGGGCAGCATATGACATATGTTTAAGACCCTTTATCCTCTTGGTGAGGAACTTTTGGGGTCTTTCCAGCTGCTGCAGGTGTCGGGTGAGATACATCCCAAATGGGGCATTGTACTCGATCATTGGCCTGATAAAGAGAAGAGTACAGGGGCACAATGACCTCTCTTGATCTAGATGTGAAACCCTTCATGATAAGGTGGGCAATATAGAAGGTCTTCCTAACCACTTTGGCAATGTGAGTGTCAAATGAGAGGTTACTGTCAACCTGGGTCCCTAGGTCCCTGATTACCTCTTCCGTACTTAATGGATTACCACCTATGTGGTAATTTGTGGGTACCTTGTTTTTCCCAAAGGGTATGACTATACATTTTTTGGCGTTCAACTTAAGGCCATGGCTCTGGCACCAATTATCCATTTCTATGAGGCCTCTCTGAAGGATGTTTGTGTCCGCTGGAGTATCAGTTATGGCGCCCAGTTTGCAGTCATCTGTGAACTTTGTCAGCCACAATCCTCCTATGTTTACCTGTACCTCGGAAAAGTAAATGCAGAACAAGAGGTGTCCCAGGACTGAGCCCTGTGGGACACCGCTTGTGACTGGCTTAGAGTCTGACATAGCTCCAGCAACTCTGACCCTGTGGGTTCTGTCCTTGAGCCAGTTTGCAACCCATCTTGTGACATATGGGTTTACATTTAAGCTGGTGAGTTTGTCTATGATGCCCGAGTGGGGTATTGTGTCAAAGGCTTTTGCAAGGTCAAGGTAGGCTGTGTGAACTGCCTTACCCTCATCAATGGCCTTAGTGACTGTTTCAAAAAAGTTGACCAAGTTCAAAAGGCAGGATCCGCCCTTGACAAAGCCAAATTGGGTAGGATCCAATGTCTGTAGGTCCTCAATGTCTTTGTTTATGAGTTCCATAATGATCCTCTCCATAGCTTTGCAGACCAGGCTCGTCAAGCTTATGGGGCGGTAATTTCCAGGGTCCGTAGAAGCACCGCCTTTGTGAAGTGGGATCACTGTTGCCGTACGCCACTCTTTGGGTATGTATCCTGTAGTAAGGCTAAGATTAAACAGCAGCCTTATGTGTGGGTTTAGTTCCTCTTGGAGTTCATGTAGCACACAGCCCGGGACACCGTCCGGTCCCATTGATGCTGTGTTTTTAGCTTTCGAGAGGGCGGCTCTCACCTTGGCATCTGAGATGTTTGGGAGGCTACACTCTGCTGGGATAGTTATTTCTCCTTTTGGCGGGGAGGGGGAGGAGAAATTTGCACTGAACCTGTCTGCCAGAATGTTGGCAATGTCAGTGGGTTCAGTGTATTTTGTGTCATTTTGGACTAATTCTGAGCATATCTGGGAGTTTCCACCCAGGTTTCTAACATAGCTAAAGAAGGCCTTGTGATTGTCTTTTGTGTCTTTTGCGATTTTTCTCTCAAAGTTGGCCTTGGATGATTTTATGAGTGATCGTAGTTTTTTGCTAGTACTGATCAGAGATGCCTTCCCTTTTAGGGATTTTGCTCTGTCATGTAGTAGCTTCCTCCTCCTGTTGTAAAGTTTGTTTATGGCTGGGGTCCACCAGACCGGGCACCTGCCTTTGGGGGAATGGGTCTTGGTTTTATTTGGGATTGCATGATCCATGCATTCTTGAAGGTGCCCGTAGAAGGCATTTGCAAAGGATTTAGCAGTGTGGGTTGTGGTTTCCACTGGCCCAGGGGCCTTGAAGGATACCACTTCAGTTTTAAGAAGTGTGAAGTTTGCTTTTGAGAAGTTCTTCACTGTGGTCTTTTGTGCAGGGGGTGGGGGCGGGATGTGGATTTCCAGTGAGATTAATTTATGGTCTGATCTTACCAAAGAGGGATATACTTCCGGTGTGGAGCATTTTGTCCCCATGTTTGTGATGATCAGGTCTAGTATATTGTCTCCTCTTGTGGGAATGGTGACTAGTTGTTCCATTGCATTTGAGTTTATGAATTCTAGGAACCTTTGGGCTAGGGTGTTGGGGCTTGAGTAATGTTCCCAGTCTATGTTTGGGTAGTTGAAGTCTCCCAAAATGATGGTATTTGGAGAGACATTCATACTCTCCAGTGTCTTCAGGAAGGCTTTGTGGGGTTCCTGAGTTTGAGAGGGTGGTCTGTAGCATGCTACAAACTGTAAGGCAGTTTTGCCTATGGTTAGTTGCACCTGGATGGTCTCCGATGCTTCGTGCGTTGCTACTAACCTGGAGGTGTGGGTATCTTTGATGAATATGGATACTCCCCCTCCTTTTGTGGTTCAGTCCAAGTTTTGGGGCCGGAAAGCATGATATGAGGTAAAACCTGATAGTGCTGGGGTGCTCTCAGGAGCCTTGAACCAGGTTTCAGTCACTGCACAGACATCAATGTTCTCCATACTGAGGAGGGCTTTGAGGGCGTGCATCTTGAGGTTTAGACTTCTGGCATTGAGCAGCATTACCCTTAGTTTTTTTCCACTTGTGTTTTCTAGGGAGGTAGGTTTGTCATTTGAGCCTTGCTTAAAAAAGGCACTATGGGGGTGGCAAGAGGCTTGGCCAATATCTGGAAGCCCAGGGGTGACAGGTGCAAGCCATCCCTTGCGAAGCAGCGTGGCTTGTCAAGCATGTCATCCCAAGCAGACAGACATTGGATCCCCTTAGAATGACACCAGTAATTAAGCCAAATGTTAAAACTGATCATTTTGTCTTTGTACTGTGGCATCATTCTTGGTGAGGGTAAGATGCTGCTCAGGGTCAGGGTCATACCGGCCTGGGCTACATAATCAGAGAGCTCCTCTATGTCTCTTTTCATGTAGTCCAGGGAGGTACGTCTCAGGTTGTTCACACCGGCATGTACAATGACTGAGTCATATTTGTACTTGCTGTGGAGTGACCTGAGTGCTTGTGTTATGTGGCGGATTCTAGCTCCCGACAGGCAGCTTACTGTGACCTTTTCCTTGTTCAGTCTGGTGAGCGGGACGTCAGTGTGTCTGACTATGGAGTCACCTATTACAAGTGTGTCTGGCATGTTGTTTGGCCTTAAGGGCTGCGACTGTTTAGCACACTGACTTTGTGAACTATGTGTTGCATGTGCTATGTCTTGAGGTGGTGGTTGCTTGGGTGTCTGCTTTGGAGGCCTCTGTTGTTTTGGTAGATTTTTAATCAGCGCCTCCTAGTATGTTTTTGTGTGTTTATGTGTTTGATTTGCAGTTGTGATAGTTCTATGTGAGACTGGGTTTGTGGTGTGCGTGGTTATCTTCTCCTCCTAACTGGTCTTGCCAGTACTGAATTGAGAGAGCTCAGCCTCCAGTTTGGCTATATAGTTGCATCTCTCGCATATATTTGTATTTGTTGGGAGGAGGAGAGGGTTGTCTGTGTATATGAGGCAATTGTAACATTGCCTCAAGATTCCCAGATTCACCAGCTGAACAGGAGAGGACGCCAGCAACTGACCCTTCGACATGCTAGAAATAGTGAAAAAGATTGCTGTGTAACTGAGTCAGAAAGGACCTATAGGGAAATGGGTACTCAAGGGAATTTAGGTGAATGAAGTACTTTCTTTTGTTTGAGTGCTTTACCTGTATAAAAAATGCTTTAGGAGCAAGTGCTGAGCTTTTCAGATAGAGTATAGGCTGTTTAGATTGCAAGTAGAACAGTTCTAAGGGAAAAATTGAAGAGCAGACTTTACGGAGCCAGCAATAGTTGAAACTTGATTAACCGGCACTGCCCAATGCTGCTCTATGAGCAACTTCGCGCTAATTCGCGCTAAAGTGCGCAAAAGCGGGCTTTATAGCAGGGGGTTGAAAAGAGCCAGGAATTGACCCAAAATGGCCAATAAACTACAAGTTGCTGGACTGGAACCAATCTTCTAGGGACAAATAGGTTGCTCAGTGCTCCCCACTCTCACTGGTGAACAAAGAAGCTTCCTCTTATCCAAATAAGGATATGGATAGCACAGGAACTAAGACAAAGCCCAGAGATCAGCAAAATCTGAAGACTGGACTATTCCAGTTCAGAAAAGTGGGAAAACAAGGATTTTTTTTGTTTTTTTTTTCTTTTTTTCTACAGAGAAAGGAGAAAAAGCTACAGTAACAAACAGTAAATGCTATAAAACGGCTAGCGCACTTGAGTGTGTTAGCCTAACAATTAAATTAAACAAAAAATAACTTTTTAAAGTGCTAACAGCTGTACATGTGGAGAGTCTTCAGATATTGGTCTTCAGAGTAAGAAACTCATAGATGGGTTCACCTAAAAAGTCAGTAGAGAGTGCACAGGCAGGGAAAGAGAGGCCTTAAGACCCTGCCAGTCTCACTGAAGCCTGTAGACTTTGGACAGAAGATATTTTGTCTTGTGCACTGTGGTCTCATACCTTAGTTCTACAGAACCTCTGTGTGTCCTGTTCCCTTCATAGTTAGATAGCAGGATTTGTATATTCTGCTGCAGAGGAGGTCTCTGATATGCTTAGGCCAGGTGCAAGTTCCTAAGTACCCATGAAGCATGTCTGCTCTTCAAATGTTGGTCACTATCCTGAAATTTGTGAAATAATAGACATACTAATCATCCTTATCAACTTAAGAGTCAGATCTGTTTTATAGTTTGGTAAGCCACTCCTGGCAGGAATTGTGACATCTGCCAGCTAGGTATGCCATTCACCTGGGGCCTAGAAGTCAGCCTTGTGGGAGACCGCCTAAATGGCTATTGGCTATAGGATTTATGGAGGAGCATATTGTGGTCTGGCAGAGGGGCAATCTCCACCATCACAACTTCTGTACTGGGGACCCCCTCTACCAAAGAAAAGGAGCAAGTCTCCCACTTCCATTTTTCCTATTTAAAACTTAAAAGGGAGGACTTGATGTACTCTTTCTAAGTATTCTTTCCAATGGGCTATGATGCTAAGTATGTGAAAACATTTTTTTCTGGGTCTCCTATGAGGATGCTGTTTTGCTGAGCTACATAACCATCATGTAGGGACATTTCAGATGGAGCTACAAAGATACTTCCAAATGTAAAATACAGTACTTTGACCTACTGTGTGTGGAAGAACACAAGACCCTGGTTGCCCTCCTGATTTCTTAACACCTACAAGGATGGATTTGAGTTGGTGTCCCTATAACCTGATTCCCAGACACCTTCTACCAAGAACCCAGGTAGATTTTTTAAGAGTACAAGAGGCCTATAATTATCTTTGTACTGTCCAAGCAGCACACCCAGCAGTTTGGTTTAGCAGCTGCAAGGGGTGAGTCTAAGGTGGTAAAAGGAATGAATATCATCCTTAATTTTACAAAAAAAACCCTAGACCACTTCTGGAAGAAAATGATGCATTTCTTCTATTCCAGTGTTTGGAGCTATAAACTTCCAAATGCACATTATCAGGTACCATGCTGAGCTCTTTATACAAAATGAAAACATGGCAGCTGCACTTTTTTATTAAGTCTTTAATGAAAAGAGTATGCAGATTGACACAGAATGTTTTCATAGAAGGTAATCATCCCCTTACATGTGGTTATTTTATTAAGTTTATATACAGTTTACATTTGTTAACTGGACAAGTGGATGGATCTGAGAATTATTTTCAAACACAGCCTTGGCTATACAGCAGCAACACATTGCAAGATAAGATAAGTACAATATTGTAGTACAAGAAAATTGTAGCAAGTGTAAACAAAATAATCGCAGATAACATATGATCCACATAATACAAGGATTTTCACTGTTATCACTATATGTATATTAGTAAAACCATAAGTGCAAACTTAATCCATGGTATAAAGACTAATAACGCATTTTACTAAAAAAGAGAATTTTGCAGTTACATGTATAATAAATGTCAGTATCTGAATTTGTGTGATAGATTTGTATTGTCAGTGGCCCAGTTTGTCTAAAATGTTAGCTATTTGCATACGTAGTTGTGCACATTATTATAATTTGGGGGAGGTGGGAGAGGAATGCAACTATCTGTCTGTTACAGTGGCATTTTGGCAGAAACTGTGAAGGTATGTCTGCTTAAACACTGGGCAAGAGGATGTTACAGGCCAGGGGTTGTCACTGTCCTTGGGCAAGAATTTCTGTTTTGGCCCTTAGTCTTAAAACTTCAGAAAACTGTAGGAAGAGGGCAAAAGTATATAGTGATGCAGTTATTTCACTCACCCTTTCCTAGATATAACTGAAAATTATCCAACTAAGCATCATCCTGAATACACATAGCAAGTCAGTGCTGATGAGGTTAAAGAGTATGACCTCGGTGGCCAAGGAAGAAGTAATCAGGATAAAGTGGAAGCCCTTCCCCTCAGGAGCCTAGGGGCCAGTACTGAGTGTACTTCTAGCCCTTTCCCCTTCCTATTTCTGCCCTTTGCACTGTTTTGGGAGGGCAAGCTATTATTTCAAGAGGAATTGTTTTAGCTTGACCTCTAATAGGTAGGCAAAGTCAATCAAAACCAAACCAAGTCAACAGCTGGTGCTTCATCTGATTGCTTATAAAGCTGTAGAAACAGTCCAACAGAGAAGGCATGGTCAAGTTTTCTTACTCCAGGGTCTTCGTATTCTGAATGATGGATGGCTTATGGAGACATCTTTTGGATCTGTTAGGGCTGAATAAATTCCCAAGGGTGGCAGTGTACAATCCAGTAAGATAGTTTTGCAGAGAGAAATAAAGCACCATCGACTCAGGTTTGACTAGAAGCCTAGACAGTGAAGGAGGTGGCATGGTGAAAATGGGAGAAGAGTGACAGATTGATTGCCAACTTTAACAGTGGGGCTGCAGCTGATGCATTGAAAGGACCCTGATAACCATGTTTGCACCAGTGGTGCTTTGCATTTTCTGTGGGTTAGACATGTGGAAGCACATGTTATACAAGCCGGTACTAGTGGAAGTTAAACTGTAACTAGGGGAGGGACTTAATTTTTTTATTAATATAATTATTATTATTATTATTATTATTATTATTATTATTATTATGCATTTATCTCTTACAGCAGATGATGGAACTGATTTTTTTTATTATATGTAGTCTAGTGGAACCATTATGAGGAAAATCCAGTGATCCCGTAAGAATTTCTATTATACAATTCTTCCTCTAAAACGTGCACGCTGATTGGCCAGCCCAACCAGCGTGCCCGTTGTAAATCCCTCAATATACTAACGGAAAAAGGTCCGGTCGCCTGGACTTTTTCTGTTAGTATAAAGCTACTAATCTCGCTATGTTAAAAGAGTTTAACATAGCGACAGGTTTAAAAAGCAACGCAGATCTCCGTTGCTTTTTTAAAGCTGTCTCGCTATGTTAAACTCCTTTAACATAGCAACACAGTAAAAGCAACGGAGATCTTGCGATCTCCGTGCTTTTTTAAACCTGTCTCGCTATATTAAATGGGTGTAACATGCGAGACAGCTTTAAAATAAGTAACGGAGATCTCCGTTGCTTATTTTAAAGCTGTCTCTATGTTAAACCCATTTAACATTGAACAGTAAAAGCAACGGAGATCTTGCGTTCTCCGTTGCTTTTGCACAACTCTGATGTACTGCGTAGGCATCGCAGTACATCAGAACCGCCCATGAATACCAGACAGCTGCGGAAGGGCAGCAAAGAGGCATTATACAATGCCATTATTTAAGAAAAGTAATTATTTCTTTTCTTAAATAATGTCATTATAATAACAATAACCACTTCTGGGTGTGGTAATGCGGGATTTAACCACGGTTGTCTTTGTTTGGTCCCTCGGGCTTCGCCCTCGGGACCAAACCATGCCAACCGTTGTTAAATCCCGCATTACCCACACCCAGGCGTGGGTTATTGCTATAATAGCAGCTGAATTGCTGCCCGCATCATTTGATTCTTGTCATATGCTCCATTAAAAAAAAAGAAATGTTACTTTTACTTTGTGGGCCCGGCATATAGTGTTCAGCCAGGACAGACTAATTGTAGTTCCACAGGGGAAGCAAACCTTCAACATAAATGTCTCAGAAGGCACATTTAGACCAACTAAAGGTTCTGAAAAATGGAACAAAAGCATGTTGTGCAAGCACATCTGCTTGAACAAGATGCCGGGCTTGTGTCTGGTCATAAGAGATCCAGACCATCACTTCTACCAGGAAGTCAAAGGGTGTGACAGCACCACCATAGTGGTATAGTTTATAAACAAAGAGGCACTTGATCTTACTAGTTGTACAGGCTGCTGTATTCATATGGGGAGCTTGCTGAAACTAGGCTTCCACCTCCAGGCTTTTTACATCCGCTCAATCCAGATCTTGGGCACAAACTTAATCAGGGCCAGCATTAGCAGTTACATATATGAACTAGATCCCAAAGTGTTCTAGTCAGTTGTACAGAGATGTACATCTTTGTCTTGGTCAAAAATTACCAGCTAGGGAGATTTACTCCAGATTCCCATGCTAGAAGGTATGAACAATGAATGCCTTCCCATGGTTGGAGGCCTGCTCTGTGCCTTCCTATCCATATTCCTATGGCCAAGGGTACTTCAGAAGATCAGGATGGTCAGATACAGAGTCCTTCTGATAGCCAGTGCTTTCCCAGGTGATTCAAAGTATGAGAGGGCTCTGTCCTGTACCTGCAGCTATACACACCCCTCACCCAGGCTGAGAAAACCATAGAGTATTCCAGCTGGAAGAGCCTGAAGCTGGCAGCACTAACCTTATCAGCTTGATACCTTTAAAGGATCAGCCATGTGAGGAAGTAAGGATGTAATATATATCTTGCAGGAAGCCAGAAAGCTAGAAAGCCCAACAAGAAAGTCTTATTTAGCAAATGAAAATGTTTTTCTCTGCAGTGCTTATTAAGGGGTCTTCTGTCTCCCCATAGACTGCAGAAAGACACCAGTCCTACAGTACCTGTCAGAACTCCTGACAAGTAACCATTCTTACACTTCCATTAAGGTGTACCTTAGAGCAGTTTTTGTATGATTTCCCTTGGATTCCTCCTCGTCTTCGCATTCTTCAGTACACCAGTCCCTCAAGGGGGTACTGCATTTGAGGCCACGTAGAAAACGTGTGCCTTCCCCGTAGAATTTTAGCTTCATTAACTGAATACAATTTAACCTTAGCCCCCATGGATCCATGCTTAGTTGAGGCAGCTCTGTGCAGTCTATAATATTTAATTTCTCAAATTTTGGGAAGATTTAAATTTTGATGACTGTATGCTCTTACATGACAAATTGCATCTTAGTCATTACAGGCCCATATTTATAACTGGGGAAATCTCTGATTATTTCAAGTTTTTTAGGATAACAAAACTTGTAGTGCATGGAGTGCTGTGATTACTGTCAAAAAATGGTTAAATTACATCCAGGTTCAGAGCTACTACAACGCATGACCCAACCTTAACAATGCTTAGAGGAGGAGCTTAATTGTTAAGCACCCCCTACAGGCTGTTAACACTGAGCATGCACTAAAGCATGCAGCAGTGACGAATAAGCAGCAGCAACAGGACATGAAACGGTTTAGTTTCAAATGCCGTTTCGGCCTGTTGTCCGCTAAAGTACACAGAGCATTTTGTAAGGATGTCACCCACTCTGCCACTGTTTTACTGGATTTCAAAGTGTCACAACACATACTAGCTAGTAGTACATAAATTGGATACATCTCCATGCACTACAAAGAATTATGATTGGCTCTCTGGTTGCAAAGAGCTGTTTTCGACATAGATGCTAAGATTCCCCTCTCAAGCTTTGCTCTCCAGGTGAATTTCTTGGATGCCTAGAAATTCACATGGGGAGAGCAAAGTTCGAGAGGGGAATCTTGGCATCCATGTCGAGAACACATAGTATATACATTATGATTGGCAACCCAATCAAAATCCTCATAATGATCTCCGATTCACTAACCATCATGAAATGAAGGGCTTAATAATGTTATAAAGTGCTATTACTGTAATGCACAGAGCTTATGGAATAAATATGAGGAATTAATAAGTCATATTGAGGTAGAAAATTATAACATATTGGTGTAACAGAATCATGGAACTCAAGACACTTAAGATTCATAAGATTTAGTAAGTATGAATGCTTAAGGGAACATTCTGGGGGTGGGGGCCAAGCATGCCATAACAACTGCAGAGTCTGATTTGGGACTTATTTGAAGGGCCTCCAAACCACAATCCTGCCATTACCCAGTGTCACCTCTTCTATTCTCAGTTGTTTGCTGAAAAAAAACACACATTTTATGAGGAATAGACCAAAAATATGAGGCAAAAAATGTGAACATTCTGGAAAATTCTTGACATTTGAGAGTAATGATATGGTATCGGCATTTGTTTATCAATGCCAAGAACTGCATTTTTAGCATACTTGTCAACTTCTTTGCTCAAGAATGCTGGACAGTAGCAAAAATAATGGAAGTACAAATGTTCAAAATCAGGGACTTTTGTAAATATTAATGTAATTCACTTAAAATTTAATAGAACAACAGGTTTTGCATCAATGTATATTTTCTGAACAATATGATATACGAAACTATATAGTCTGGTATTATCAACCTGACTGTAACTAAGCAGAAATCAAAATTCTATGATGGGCAAGGCAAAAATATGAGCAAAATCTACTAGGGATGTTCTGCAAAAAAAAAAAAAAAAGGCCCGTCAGTGTTCAGTAGTTTAACTTTTGCTACATTTGTATAAAACAGCTTTCAAGCAGTTTGCTACTGTCTCAGAGTACAACTTTTTTTTCTTTCCCTTTTGGGCTTCATGGTACAGACTTTGTTTTCCTTTTTTCTGAAGCTGCCAGGAGTAGCAATCATCAGGTGCTGATGGTAGTTTAGTACTGGCATTTGTTAGTGAAATGCCTGTGTTTTATTTGGGGTAACAGCTGAAACGCTCAGTGTGTGGTAGTGACTGTGGCAAGGTACTTGTTACTTCTGGAGTAAGCAACATGCTACAGTTTAAAGTAGAAGAGTATTTGCTTTTTTTATTTTCAAAGTGAAGACCTTTTATTAGTTTTGATTTTGGACTGCAGATTACAGTGGCAAGTGAAGGCTGCATTGCACTCATGCTCAGTAGGCCCAAGGACAGTCCTGGGTGTAGGGGTTCTTCTTCTTTTGGCCTTTCCCTGTTAGGGGTCGCCACAGTAGAACTACGGTCCGCTGATTGGCAGTAGATTTTTTACTGTGTCAAGGTGCCAGCTCGACGCCCAACCTTCAACAAAGGCACGCCTATTCTACGCATGTCTTTCGAACGCCACTCGACCACGGGGAGGACATGCAGACACCACACAGAAGGTGCTCCAACCGAGAATCGAACGGGAGAACCTCTTGCTGTGAGGCAACAATGCTACCGCTGCAGTACTGTGGCTTCCCTGGGTGCAGGGGTTATGTTAATAATTCACATCTCAATGAAGTCTGCTTTGGTTTTGTCTGATAATGCTACTAAATGTATGATATTTAACATACACAAGTGCTTGAAAAGTTATGAACTGTAAGTAATTCACCTAGGATGGTTAACACAGCTTGCCCAGAATATCTACAAAAGTGTGCAATAATATAGATTTCAAAAACACTCTCTCTTACTAGGGAATTTTAACTACTGAGAAATTGACTCAAATGACTAAACAGCAACTAATTACTACTCTAAGGAATTTATTGCTATTTTATTTTTTCATATAATGGTTTATATCAATTATTAATGATAAAATGAGGGAAAAATCTTCCAGACATTGCAGCTACTGATGTTCCTGCTTTAATCCATGATCTTATAGTTAAACTACCTCTTGGAATGGCTGACCCTAACTCAGTTGAATTTGACATTGCATATTTCACTCTTAACAACTGAGCAAAATACAAGTTTGTCTTGATGAATTTTCAGGACTGTAGTTGTTTATTGGTAACACTGATTGGCAATGTAGTCATGTATGTTGTGAACCACAATATGGCTATACAGTACAATCCTAGCAAAGTTATTAACTGACAACGTAGTAAAGATTGTCACTACTAAAAATATCAACAGTATTAGCAAGAGACCTTTTTAGTGGAACACTGTCCTTATTAGATTATCTAAGAAAAATAAATTCATTTTCAGGATATGCAAAAAAAAAATCTCAAAAAAAAACCACCAGCAAAAGGAAACCAAATATGATTAGTAAAATATTAAAACTTTAAATCAAAAAAGACAAAAATTAAATATGAGAACAAATTAACAGCTGACCAAGCAAAACTGAAAAAAAAATACTTATATGCTTAATGGTGAATTAATGATGAACCTAAAATAAGACACTAAGTTTACTAGGTGTTTCATATGCTTTTGTACTCATTATAACATCGCTATTTTACAGATATCAGACTAGAATACTTTTCCTCACTCAGGAATTATTGATAAACTCACCAAACTAGGCATCAAGCCCTATATCACTAGGTGGGTTGCAAACTGGCTCACTGATAGAACACACAGTGTGAAAGTAGTGAACTCCAAGCCAGACTGCTGACCAGTCACAAGTGGAGTCCCACAGGGATCTGTCCTGGGTCCTCTCCTGTTCAGCATCTACTTCTCAGAAGTCCAGGCCAACACAAAGGGACTCTGGCTAACCAAGTTTGCAGACGACTGCAAGCTGGGAGCCATTATTAACTCCCTACATGATGCAGACATCCTACAGAAAGGCCTCACTGAGTCCAATGACTGGTGTTGAAACCGTGGCCTTAAGCTTAACACCAAACAAAATGCGTCTTCATCCCATTTGGTAAAAACTCAGTTCCCACTAATTACCACATCGATGGGAGCCCACTGAGCACTGAAGGCGTTATAAGACATCTGGAGACGCAGGTTGACAGCAACCTCTCCTTCGACCACCACATTGCCACTGTGGTCAGAAAGTCCTATGTGGCACATCTCATTTCCAAGGGTTTTGCATCCAGGAAGAAAGAGGTCATCGTCTCTCTCTACTCTTCCCTCATTAGACCACTCATCGAGTGTAATACCCCATTTGGCATGTACCTCACTAGACACCTGCAACAGCTGGAGAGGCCACTGAAGTACCTCACGAAGAGGATAATAGGCATTAAACACATGTCCTACACGGACAGACTCAAAAGACTTCAGCTTTTCTCTGTCTCATATCACCTACTTAGAGGTGATCTCTGCTTGACTTACAAAGTCATGTCTGACCCAGCTCTGTTGGAAATGCTACAGCTAAAGAAATCCCAATCCTTCTGCACCACATGCTCCAGAGACCTCAGCCTCATTACCACAATCAACAGAACATGTTGGAGGGACAGGTTCCTCACCCAGAGACTGCCCATGCTCTGGAACAGACTTCCCATATATGTCAAGCAGAGCACCTCACTGTCCCTGTTCAAGAGAAATCTTGATGAGTGGATGGGTTATAGAAAGTTCACCCCAGGGATCACTCCAGTGACTCTACTTGATAGAGGCACTGGGAACTAACGTTGGGCGGCATGATGTCAGGGTACTTCTATGGACTAGGCTTGTAAAGGCTCCAGGGCCATTAGCCTAGTACACACCTATGAACCTATGACAAAATTTACAACTCTTGAGCCAGTTAGGCAACCTTTGGGTAAAAGTAACAAGACTGCATCTAATGACCTGAATAACATTCCAGCTGTATTATATAATATTAAGGGAGACCAGCCAACCAACTTTTGTTTTACATGTGTAGCAAGCTGCTTCATTCTGGATTTGTACCACCATCCAGGAAAATAATATACATTGCACTAGTTAAAAAAAAAAGGAAATAAAACTCATGTGAAGAATTGCAGCTCAATTAGTGTTACATCCATTTCAAGTAAATGCTTTGAAAAATGCCTCATAAATATATTTTGAACAAAATGATAAAATATATAATTTTATTTGACATTAGCTAGCATAGTTTATAAAAGGGAGCTCAGCGTTACAGTGTTGAATTTTAAGCTCTTTGATACAAATGTAACAAGTATCCATTGCACTGGACCTAGGATTGACATCGGGGGTTAAATACTTAGATTGGTAAAGCCTTTGCCTCCTATCACGTTCAGTAGCACTAAAGTCCGAGATTAAAATTTCATTTTAATCTATTCTTGATTAGATTGTTTTCTGTTAACCTTAGTTGTTGTGCAAGGAATACACTCAAATTACTTAGCTGTTAAAGTGTGAGTGTCCCCAAGGCTCTCTTCTCAGACCAGTGTTTTGTTTTGTTTTCTTAATACCATGTGACACAAGCTGATGGATCAGCAAGTATGTTAAAGATTGCAAAATTGTTTTTTCTATTTCTTGTGAAAAAGATTTTAAAAACATCAGTGACCTATATGGCTGCCACTTGTGAGTGGGCAAAAATAAGTGGTCTACAGTTTAGTATAGACAAATAGCAACATAATCTGTGTTGGCAAAAGCAATATTTGGAAACCAAACATTTTACAATCACAGACAGTAGCTGAAGATCTAGGAATCCATGCCGTGTAATTTCTTATTTAGCAAATATGCAGAAGTAATATGTGGTAAGACCATGAAACAAATGTGATTCACAGTAAAAAAAATCGTGCTACTAGGGATGAAAACTGCCTCATCAATTTATACAAGACCTACATTTGACTAACTCTGGAATACAGTAATATTTTTTTTTGTATTTACAGTTTGGGACAACTAAGGAACCTTGAAATGGTCCAAAGAAAGTTCCCCAAGAAAATACAGTCACTAACCGAACTTAATTACAAGGAAGGATGAAAAACCCTTAACTTGTACACCATGAGCTACACGCTCCAGGGACCTAAACCTCAGCACAAAAATAAATAGGACATGCTGGAGGGACAGATTAATTTCCCAGTGGCTCCCCTCACTCTGGAATAGAATCCCAATTCATGTTAGACATAGCCCCTCACTGACCCTCTTCAAGCGAAATATGGACGCGTGGATGGGAAATTGCAAATTCACCCCTGGGATCTCTCCTGTGTCCCTGCTAGACAGAGGCACAGTAAACTAATCTTAAAAGGGTACCTTCTGTGACCTACTTTAGAGGCACAGTAGGCTAATCTAATAGGGAGGCGGAAGCCAAATACACTCTGGCTAGGCTTATAAATGCCCTAGGGCAGATAGCCTAGTATCTACCTATGAACCTACAGTGTAGATATCTAAGGGGGGAACTGATTTTACCATTCAGAATAATATCAAGGTGCAACTTTACAGGCAACTTTTGATACAAGTCTGTATAATAGTATATTAAGCCACCAACATAACATCTTACAGTTCTGTTTTAAATTACATTAATCCAAATGCAGTCCCTCAGTCCTAACTCATAGAATGACCACATTTTGGAACAAATTACCTATCACTTTAAGAAGATCCAAAGGCTTGACTATTTAAAAAGAAAACGTAGATGGGTTGGTAACATACCATATGATCCAAGTCTGAAGGAGTCCGTGTTTCTTGATGGCTATAAGACTGGCACTGTCAAAATAAATAATGAACTTATGGAAGTACAAATAGCAACTGGACTGATGTTTCACTACATGATTTGTTTATTAGCTGACCTAATCAACTGTACTATCATCAATCTTATCTGACTTTACCCCCAGCAGTTTTGCTTTGTCAAGGGTAGACCCTCTCTAATGAACCTTGTGTACTTCTTTGAAGAGGTTATTTAGGCCGCAGACTGTGGACAAGCTGTCCGCACAGTGAACTTTTATCTCACCAAGGCATCCAATACTATACCACATGCAAATATAATAAGCAAGTTGAAGGAGCTCCACATTGACCTGTATGTTGTTAGATTGGTAGCCAGATGACATAGAGACAGGACTTGCACAGTAAGAGTAAGGGGTGTGGCTGGAGAACATAAGATGACAAATGGAGTTCCACAGCGATCTGTGCTGGAACCTCAGATTTCTACTTACCAAGTGAGCATCTTTGGTTAACAAAGTTTGCAGATGATTAGATGGTTGGGAGTCACAAAGTCCCCCAACATACATGTACCCCAGCAGGAGCTTACATTTGTCAATAGCTAGCGTACTGAAAATGGGCTCAAGCTCAGTGCAAAAAAATACATTATAACATTTGGTAGGCAACTCCAGCTCCATCTTATAGTATAGGTAACACAACACGTCAGAACAAAAAGGTTATGAGAGACCTGGGCACATAGGTGTACAGCTTCCTTACATTTGACCATGTTGCAATGGTGGTTAGGAAATCCTTTTACCTTGCACAGCTCATAGCAAAAGGTATTTCTTCCAGAACAAAAGAATTGCTCACCTACTTATACTCAGTGTTGATTAACCTCATTGTTGAATATAGTGCCATCTTTGGTCTGAACCTTGCAAACTATATCAAATAATTGGGAAGACCATAAAAAGATAAGGTGCCTTAAAGAGGTAAACTACAAAGAATGGAGGCTTTAATCCAATTCTCATATAGACTTCTTTGGGGAGACCTGTGTCTTGCTTATAGGGTTATAAGAGATTGAGTAGTCTAAGAACTGGTATACTTTAGTAAGTCAAACAGTCTAGCTGACACTAGAGCTAGAGTTCTAAATCTACTCCAACAAATAAATAAGACTAAGAGGAGGGATATATTTGTCACCCAGCACCTAACCCTTCTCTGGAACCAACTTTGTCTCCAAGTTAAGTAGTGTGATCTGCTGTCTGCATTACAAAAAAATAAATAAAAGGAGATGGACAACAGGATGGATGTTCATAAATTCACCCTTAGTATGACTGGCCTGGCCTTCCATGAAATGAGAGGCAAGACTTAAGTGTAGGTACTGGCAGGAAAGAAATGTCCTTGAGGATCATTTGCCTTGTAACTCCTGTGATCCTGTGAACCCATTTATTGATAGGATTCTGGAAATTGGCTTAGATTGCCAAAAATTACTTCAGCCCTAAATCAGTTGGTGTCAAGTTTGTGTTTAAATGATACACACAGTATGCTGCTCCCTGAAGAGAGGGATTTTACCTACTTAACATTGATAGCCAGCAGTGCAAGCAGACTGCATTATATTTTTATGTCAGCAGCTTTAACAGGTAGAGTTTTGTCATGCTCACATATTTACAGAATTCATTCTGACCACAGTGGTATTCTGGTGGATATGCTTGACATATCCAGTGGGGAATCCCAAACTGCCCTTGACACTTAGATACCATCATATTGAATGGTGCAGTGGGGTTATCTGGAGGCGTTGCAGGACTCCTGCTTGAGGCAGCTGTGGACAAATGGGGGAGAGAACAGGTAGGAAGGTATGAAGAAGGACGTTAAATTTCTGGCAGTAAGATTCATTAACAGGAAGAGGGCTAGCAGGTCAAACTATTGGAGCTGTATTAGAAATGCTGGATTATCAAACATAGATATAAGATAGGAAGTTACCAGACTGCTAATGACATATGACAATTTACAAGACTTAAAAAAGATTACCAGCTAACCACATGGAAAGATAAAAAAATTGATTTTTTTTTTTGGGGGGGGTATACCTCCTAAACTTTTAGCATAAAGAATTAAGGATAGGAAAAGGGGGGCTGTATCATGGTAATTAGAGACCAGGCAAGGGTTCCTTAATATATTTCTAGTATCACCTGCCACATGACTGAGGTCTATAAAGAGCTGTACCAGTCCTTTAATGGAAAACATTGGACCAGAATCTGGAGATTTCTTAACTCAGTCAGCCTGCTGAAGACTGGCAGAAAACTTAGAGCATCTTAATGGACTCATAACTGTTGAGGAAGTGGAGAGAGCTCTCCCTT
Organism: Protopterus annectens; assembly: GCF_019279795.1. NCBI lineage: Eukaryota > Metazoa > Chordata > Ceratodontiformes > Protopteridae > Protopterus > Protopterus annectens. Next base: position 1,112,518,472 of record NC_056745.1, on the reverse strand, counting down.
CTAAAGGTAAGGCCCCAAACCCAGATGCTATCTTGGTAGTTGTATGTGGCCTCACCGGTACTGTTTGGCAAGGAGCTGTTAGACTTATTTCTGTACTCTGTCTTGAGTCAAAAGGGTAACATCACATTTCATCTTGCCTAGAATCCCATAGTATTCCTACCGAAACAGGGTTAGGTCCCCCTTTTTCCAAGAGAACTGTTAAGATAACATACTCCTTTTCTTTGTGTCCTGCTGATAGGGTTGTATGGGTCAGGGATCCATATCAAAAATTATCATCCCTCTTTAGGGCCTGGAGAAATTTGCACATATTTAGGTGCTGGCACTAGACAGGGAAAAGTGCACTTTGCTACCACTGAATGGGTGGGCTGAACAGCAGTTTAAGTTACAAACCCCAAAAATGTTAACAGTGGTGAAAAAACAGAAATATGTGGTCATTATCTATGCAAAGTATATATGGCTGCTCCCCGGGCTGAATGTAAAACCTTTCCTAGAAATATTGAAAGAAGATTTAATTAGATGGAAAAAAGTTGATGCTACCCTTCCTAGCCCAAATCCGAGCTATTAAAGTATTTTGTTTGCAAAATCCCTGTTCTTGTCCTGTCATATTCCCTTCCTAGATAAAACCTTGTATCCGTCAAAAATTCATAAGATCCTATATATTTTTTTGGGTGGGGGGGGGTCCCTAGCTTTGAAGCAAATTACTGACAAGCCTAGTAACCAAGGGAGGGCTAGGCTTACCAGATATTCTGTGTTACACCAAGGCAGGCTAAAACTCTTCCTCCCCCTTATGGGTACTTATAAAGCTGCTGGTTGGCTTAAAATGGACCCAGGGGGCCAGGACTGTCAGATTTGAAAGGGATGAAAGGAAGAGAATGTAGCCACATAAATTGTACCAGGGAAAGGATCTGAGATAACCATGCATTCCAGATGAATAACACACCTTTTCATTGGCTGGAATGGATTGGCTGTGAGATTTATTTTTGGCAGGATGTATTAGATCCCAGAACAGCTGTATTCCAATGATACCAAAGCTACAAGGGCAGGAGTTGTATTGCCAGTGGTAGGTTTTGGATATATTTACAGTTGACGTCAGTATACAGTGGGAATACCTTAGAAATCCTTTGCCCTACATGACAGCTGCTATTCCATTATAACTCAAGTTGTTACTCACTACTAGACCATACCACAAAGGCTTTTTAGTAAATATTTACTGACCAGGCAGGAGAGTGCCCTGTTCTGGCAAAAATGGTTTGCAGGCATCCAAATCTCCACACTGCTGTGTGAATCAGCAAGGACAGCGTAAAGGGTATTCAGAGATACCCCATGCTAGCTTTTACACTTTTTATGTTGATAAATCAGTGGTAGCACTTTTCTCCTAAGGCTTTTCAAGAAACATGGTATGGCTTCAGGTAGCTGCTGGAACTGTCATTCCCCGAAAACTACCAAGATTGCTTGGTACTGTAGATTTAGTAAGTTATCTATAGGAAATTACTCAGAAGGCAGCATTATGGACCTTACTTTTGCCCCTACCTGGGCTGCATAAACAGAATTTCTGGCTGTTGTGCTTAGAGGAACCAGGGACTTCTATATCAGGAAGGATTCTGAATCAGGATTTCGTGCTTGCATTTGCAACTATAATTTTTGGTGAGTGGCAATCAAGCCCGAGACATTTTAATACCAAAATCTACATCTATGAAAGCAGGTTGTGGGCTCATGTTTTCAACCATGAGTTTGCTCACAAACTTGAACAGTACTTGACTGTGTTCTTGTTCTGTGAGCTTTCATAATAAACATTACTTTTCATGTTCATTTTCTTGTATTGATGTAATGTGGAGCTTTTCTCCCAGGGCCTCCTCTAAAAATGGGTTTTTGCCCAGTCGGACTATCCCAATTGTTACCAAGACTTTCTGCTTGTCTGCTAGTGAGATGCTAACTGATGTGTAAAAGTTGGTCAGCCCAAACAATGTCTTAGATAGGTTTATTCATTTTAAATCTACAAGTTACTATGAACATGAGTTCTGATATTATATGTACTGCTGCTTCCATTGTAACAAACTGTTTCATGTTAATGTTTCCAAAGTGTTCAGTCTTCATTTTATTTTTTAGTGTTGTAGAACAAGATGAGTTTAGTGGGTTTGTTTCATGAGACATTGTATCTGCATTTTATTAATGGACTGTTATTTTCAGCTTGGTATGATGATGGTAAAGAACTGTTGAAAAAAATAACTGGTTTAGGCCAAAAAAGAATTCCATACTAAGGTGTTTTATTTTGGCATTCATTAATGTACAGTTGTTTTTGAAACACTGAGAGAAAGGAGAGTGTGAGAGAAAGGGAAAATCAAATGGCCATTAACTTATTTTTTTATCTGTGAAAAAATGTGCATCTCTCTAAAATTTGCCTTTACCAATGTTTATCCATTTTGTTTTCTCTTGCAGCGTCACCTAACAGTTTTCTCTGGATTTCTAGACTCTTGCACCTTTTCCGACAGACATGGAATGCCATGTTTGCTCCATATTACCTGGCCAGAGTCAAACAATGAGTTGAGCTTAGTGTGAACTCTGAAATGCTCATCTAACTCAGACCTTTGAATATATGAGAAGCAGAACACAGCTGTCCAGGAACGCTGTCTGCATACTGCAGTCCTGTACTGTTGAATGAAATGCTGCACAATTGCAAAGCAAATAGTGATCTACATCATTTTAGACTGATGAACTGTTTCTGCTGAGAGAGACCAGTAATTGGTCTAAATTATTTTACTTCTTGTGATATTTTCTGCACTAATTTTAACTTGAATTAATATTGTTGAAGGTATGTGGCAGTTTTCTGTGCATTAAGTGAAGATAACCGGATACAGCAGCACATTTTAGTACATTTATTTTGCAAGACTTTAAATTAGTTTTGACATGTACGTTATTTTCAGTTGGTCAGCCATCAGATACTTTCTGATGTTAGTGTTTGGAATGCAAGGATTTCAGGAAACTTCTTTGACTTTTTTGCTGTTTATAAAAATGAAACATGAAGGATGTAAGATCCATTCATGGAGTATGTCAAAATTTGCATATGAAATAAAGAAAAACACTCAGAATCACTCACACAGTCACACCTGTGGTACTTGACCACTGTTGTAATGATGTACTTGTTATAATTTGTCACAGAAAAGTACCTGTTGCTAGTATATAGTAGTGGGCTTTTTTTGACCTGCAGCTGCTTTGTGTTATCATTATTAATTTTTGGAGAGCCCATCTCACATTTTCTTTAATCCATTAACAACATGCCCTAAGTAATCTCAGGATTGGGAAAAAAGTGAGAAAGGCTAGTCCCAAGATAACTCGATTTTAGTTTTTCTTTTACTTTAGTATCAGTAAAACACAATTTGCAAATTATGTTTTTTCACATATCCAGGACATCAGACTGGTAATAATTGCACCAGTATATTAATTCTACTAATGAAGTAATTCCCTGCACCTTCCCAGCAAATAAAAAATGGAATCTGGAAGTAATTGGTCATACTATTCTGTAGCCTGACTTCTTCAGCTGTTTTGACATAGTAACAGGACATAAACTAACCATATCATGACCTGTTACTATGTAAGCTAAGCACCTGAGACTGTTTGCTGAAAGCATCAGTTTTCAACATTTACCTGACAATCTGTAATCATTTGACAATAGACGTCAAGAGGAACAGACCTCTCCAAACTTTTGGAACAAATTACTTTTGTAGGTATAAGTTTTACATATCTCTTGGCAGGAAACAAGGTACATCTGTGGGCAGTTGTAATAATACATGCTGCCCACAGCGGAAATCCATTCATTTTTTTCTTTGTCTTATACTGATTTAGGTTGGGGGGAGCTATGAATGACAGCAGCAAAAGGTTTGAATGCATTACTGTGGCTATTATCACTTCCTCTTTCATGACTGTCACACATCTGTGATGATTACTAGATACAGCTCTCTGTCTGAAGAGGCAGTTGCATGATCACATAGAAATGATCCTTGATATGGTTTGTTGGGGGCAGGGATAGTGCGTGTGTACTTGAAAGCAACGTGTTACAGTACATTACTGTGGTCATTCATTCTTTCACTTTCATGACGATCTAAAATTCCAGAAGTATGCTGAAAGTGGTTATCTTTTGTGATTAGGAAAGCAGGCTGTGTGTGAAAGCACAGAGCAGCTACATGATCATTTTTGAATGATCTTTGATATAGTTTTTTAGTAGTATCTTTAAACAACAGGTTGAAATGCCTTGTTGAGTTTACTGTCTTATTTCACAAAGGTATATCAGAAATGTGCAAAGAAACATGTTCTCTTTTTAGGAGTGTGGCTGTTTTTGAAAGCAAAGGGCAGTTATATGATTAAATGATTATTGATATGGCCAATGGGAGATAGTATATGTGCCTCAGAGCAACATGGTGAAGTACATTATTGTGGCTAATGTATATGTGACATCTTCATGGTCATAGGTGGCGTACTCTCCAACAAGGGGCATATTTCAATGAGAATGTATATGAAGGGAGCTGAAGCTCGTACTGTATTTTAAAAACACAAAACACAACTTGGATACTGACTTTCAAATTATAATTTCACACACTGTCCAATGCAAATATCTTTCTATTCAGTTCACAAGAAACCTGCACATTTCTGCATTTTTCTCAGGGGTGAAAACATAATTCATTAAAGCATAAATATATTTTCTTTTTATAACATAAGACTTAAAACCAATATTTTCCCTGAAATTGATGACTAATATGTAAAAAAAAGGGGCGGGGAGCATTGCTAGGAACTGATAGATTGGCAATCAGAAATTCCGCGTATAGCTTTTCTATTTTCTCTGCTCCTAAAATGTTATAACTGAGTATCCTAATCTTTTGCGCAAAATTTTTTACTTGGCTAGGTCTGTTTTAGAGATATAGCTATGGATAGTTGCCACCATTAGATCTACATGGTCATTAGAAACTGTCTCAACAAAACCAAAAGCTGAAACCCAAGATATTAAGTGTATAAAATAGTGGGCTGTATTTCAAAAGAACTTAGTTACTCCATACCAAATTCCAGAACCTGGGGCTTCGGCATCCCTAATTCAGCATATGCCAGTGTCGACTAGTGGAACCCTATGCACAGTTCCAAAAAGAGAATCTGGCTTGCAACACCAAAACACTTTGAAGCTGTACATTGGCAAAGGGAGCCAGTGAATAACCCTAAAGCAAGAGTAGTCCATTGAAATAAGCGGATCATTTCAGAGAAGCAAAATCTCCACCTGAATAAGGGATTTTGTACTGCAAACAGTGCCTGATGAGATCCCAGACTGTTTGCAGCAGCACAATCCACACACAGCTGAAGCTGCTGTGCAAGACAGTTAAATGGCCCTGCAACTCCACCTGCAAGGCAGCTGTGATAATGCAGGTGGGCTCTCTGCCTGCATTACTGGTCGAGCTGTAATGCCAGGCAACTTCAGAGGGGACTCAGCAGGTCCACCAAGTAGTCCTCAGGTGGAATAATAGTATCCTAGGAACAGGTAATGAAATTCTGTCACAGAATATCTAAGGATCTCATTAACCCTTCTGTCATAGAGGAAATTCCAGCCATACAGTACCTGTATTTTGCAAGGTACAGATCTGGGTGTATCCCCTGCCTGGGGTGATGCAATTCGTAGAGGAAGAGATGAAACTGGTTTGGAATAGTGAGGGAATGATGGTGGAGTCTTTCTTGTGCAGTACCACAAATATTCCACCCAGTATATGTAAAAGAAAAACAATCTAAACATGGAATGTTAGACATACAGTTTGTTAATTATTTATTTTCCTTAACGTACTTGGAACACTTCTTCAGAAAAGCTGAAATAGGTAGAAAATGTTACTTAAGTCATGTACACCAAACCATGTGATTTTATAGGGCGCAGTGGTGCAGCAGTTAATGCTGTCACCTCACAGCAAGAGGTTCTCCGGTTCGATTCTCGGCTGGGGTGCCTTCTTTGTGGAGTTTGCATGTTCTCCGTGCGTTCGCGTGGGTTTCCTCCGGGTACTCTGGTTTCCTCCCACATTCTAAAGACATGCTTCTGGAACATTTCTCCCCGGGCCTCCGCTGAAAACAGGATCTGTGGAACCTAGTCGTACTTTCCCGCTCAACAAATGTTAAATAAATAAAAAAATAAATAAATAAATAAAGACCACTAACAGGTTTCCCAGAATACTGTTAAATTTCATCTAAACTTTATAACATGTAAATAAATTGATGTATAAGTTTATAACTATATTATAAATAGAAATTAAAAACAAACATATAGCTATAATCAAAAGGTTTTCAACTTAAAGAACATAGGTAAACTTTTGATGCTTAAAACTCATTTAAAATTTAGTGGAAGAAATTGAGGCAATGCATCATTGTGTTGCAGCTGATGTATTATTTTCAGCTGATCTGGGGTAGTTATTGGCGACAGATGCTCAAGGACCATATTTCAGCTGTTGTCAAGTCATCATGTTTCTACCTGCAGAACATCACCGATATCAAGCATTTTATTCCATCTAATGGTCTTCCGAATGTAGTTCATGCATTAATGCCCTCCCATGTTGACCACTGCAATGTCCTATATTTAGGACTGCCAAACTTAGAATCTGCATGCATATAACTTGTGCAAAGCTCTCTAGCCCAGTGACTTACTGGAGTTTCAAAATTCCACCTCATTACACTGTGTCTTTACAGGTTATCAGTCAAATATATGATTTACAAGGTTTTATGAGGTTTATTTGGTCAAACAGCTAATATACAAGGTCTGTTGTGGTTCATTTAGCTGTATGTGTTAGGTACTATTTCTCACCAAGACATGTTATTCCTGTATACGTTTACTAGACCTTTGCATTCTTCTTCACAAGGTGTGTTGATGGTTCCACTGTACAATCTGGAATCTGTTGGCTGTCTGGCATTGAGTTATCAAGGCCCTTACATATATAACCTGTTTCTAGGTTGGTTGTGGGGCTCGCCCACTTAGGCAAGCTTTAAGAGATGAGTAAACACTTATTGATGTTGGTCTTTGGTTGATGACTACTGGCTGTCACATTTTAGTTTAACATCTCAGCACTGAGTCTTTACGCAAACCTTGGATATTTTACTGTTTTAATATGATTTGTGTAATGTTGTTAGATATGTTATTTACTTGTACTGAATCACTAAATTTCTGTATTAATTTGTCAGCTGCTTTGTACCAGGCACATAATGAAGTTGAAGTTCATTGTATATTAAATTTTTACAAATCTGATTATGTTGGCCTCACTAAATTTAAACATAAAAAGAGTTCTTGAGAGATCTGTGTAGATATCCATATGTCAACACACATTCTACCAGTGGTTGCGCTGCATGCCTGAACATTTGTTACATACACTGTTGGTCCTTTTGTAACTGTCTTCATGACTGGCGTATGACTGATCTACATGCTTGGGGATATCTCTGTCATAGTGTGCTGCTGTAGCAGAAAGATCCATTTCACTGCTTCAACAGGTGTGCACAGAGCAAAAGCCAGTCCTTCCTACCCCTTTTTTGCCAGGTGCTCAGGTACTGGGCATATTACCCAAATGTGGGTTGCATGTGACACAGACCTTAAACCTCTTCACCAGAAGTAATAGTGTATTTGTACTGGAACTGAAGAATAATGTCAGGGTATGTACTGACACCACCAGCATCTAATACAACAATCATAGATGTTGAGCCCCATGGGGATCTTAATAATGTGAAATGAGAAAGGAGCAGCTGTGATAGGGACTAGGACTGTTTACAGCACAAAAAAAGCATATGAAGATAGCAAGCAGAATGAGTGATCACAGCCCCCCTCTGCTTTAAATATACATGTTCAAGTTAAAAGGCTGAACCCCCAACAGTTTAGGGTGGTGGTGACCACAGCATTCAGTGCTTCTAACAGCAGTCTGACCCTTATGCAGGGAACCTATAAGCTGTGCACATCTGTAACATTTATTTCTAAAATGGTGACTGTAAACTTCTGTGAGCTCACCTTACGTGATTTCAATGGGCAAAACTCTACAGTCTCTCATTACACTGTGACTCAGCTAAAACACATCACATTACAGTAACCTCTCAAAATGTTACAGTTAAAGAGAAGACTAATCCAAAACTACAGGCCAGTACAAATAGAAAACATTGCATGAGTATATTTTCCACACAATGGAACGCATATGTAAGCTGAAATCATGATTTTGTTAACTTGTTCAGTAATTAAGTGCTTCTCATTCACTGTGACAAAAGCATAATTCCAAGTAACTTCAGTAAAGAAACGATTCTTGTAGTTTTCTGATAACGGCAGTTCAGTAAATTGTACTAGTTTCTTTAATATTCAATATGGAAAGGGTAGTGCTTGTTTGTGTTCAACACTCCTAAAATGAAAGGAAAAAAAAGCCACAGTTAAATTTTCATCAGTCACCCTATTTAGCAGCATTCTTTAAACAGCATCATGCTTTGTATCAAGCGTAAATATATATAAATCAAAAGCATGAATATTTGTGGCAAATATGATAAATGGCCACATGTTAACAGCATACTTATGCATCTCTATGGGCACTTTTTCCATATGACTGACTGAATTTATGCATATTAACAAAATTACAAAGGCATGTTAAAACACCAGTTTTAGATTTTTTCTGGAATGCATAACTGTGTTCACAACAAACTGTTTGAGACACGGGAGCAAAGACCCTGTGAGAAATGCAGAAAGAATAAAGCAAGACCATCCTGCTACAAAGCAGCAATTCCTTCAGCTGCATAAAATACACCAACAAATGAATGCATAGCTAAAAGCTCATATACCTTGTGTAACTTGTACAAACATTGCTACAAGTTAAACAGCACATAAATTAAAAATGTCAGTGCAGTGGCACCTACCAGGTTATTTCATGCTTAACAAATATATCTCACTCTGGAATTCAGAAGGGGTTACTGCAAGTAGTAAACCCTAAAACGAGCAGCCCAACACCATGTGATAACCATTTTTCATTCAGAGACAAGCCCATTGCAGTGATTTTACACAAGTGCGCCATCCCTATGGCTGTGCTATAGTACAATAAAGCATTTAAAGGGACTGGCTAATGCTAATTAGCTGTATGCCATCCTGAGAAATCCTTCTAGGAAGGGATTTATGCTACCAAGCAAATTAATCTCTTAGCCATGTAAACTATCAAGGCCAGCCATGATAATAACATGGCCAAAATGATGCATTGCCCATGAATTTATGGAAGACAGCCAGTCTGCAGGAATGATTCTCCAAAATAAATAAATGGTGCCAGAATCATGGACCTAAAGCTAATGTCAAGAAATGCATTACAGTATCCTTTGGTAATGTCATCCCGGGGAACTACCACATTGAGAATATACTCGTAAGAGCTGATCCAGATGTTTGGGCCTTCGGAACCTAAGTTGTCAGCAACCTAACTTTTGACTAACATTACTCCACTGTGGTGAAGAAGTCCTTCTATGCTACACAGCTTATTAACAAGGAGATTGCATCTGGGTTCTGAGCATACCTCTCAACTGTCCAGATATTCACAGAACGTTCAGATTTTTGCTCTGTTTCTCATGAATTTGTGTTTTTCTGGCAAATCACTGGAAATCATCAAGGACTGAGGTCAGAACATAATGGCAAACATTTGAGTTTCAGACTTCATATTCTTCAGAAAATTGATGCTAATACAAAAACTGTTAGTCTATCAACCATCTAAGTTTGTAAGAGCATTAATGTCCCTATTTTGGGGCCTTTGCCCCCCCCCCCATTATTTGTGGCTTTGTCCAGATTTCTTACTGTAAGAGGTTGAGAGGTGTAGTCCAGACATGTCACTATCCCCCCTCTATTCAGCCCTCATAAGGCCAGTCATTAAGTATGATGCCCCCTTTTGCATGCATCTGTTTCAACACCTGCAGCAGCTGGAGTACCCACTGAGATACCTTCAAAAAGGTTACACAGTTTATACAATTTGCCATACATGGGCTGTCTCAAAACCCTTTTGCTATACTTAGTCTCAACTACTAAGAGGTGACGTATGTCTGATATACAAAGCATAGTCTGAACCAGCCCTAATGGATCTACAGTATATCAGCAAATCAAGCAGCACCAGAAATGCTCAATCCAGGAATCTAAACCTCTTCTGTAACACCAACAGAATGATGTGGAGAGACAGGTCTGTCTAGCAGAGGATACCACTGCTCTTGAACAGACTCCCCATCATTCCTGTCTAAATTCAAGTATAGTTTGGCTCTGTTGATTGATGTTCATAGGTGTTTACTAGGCTAATGACCACAAGGGCCTTTTTATGTCTAGTCATGCAACCTAAATCTCTGACAAGTTCTGATACCCTTGATAAGTGTAAGCATGGGCCTGGGAGATGAACCATTTACAGGTTACCTGTTTGTATCAGAGACATAGGTGCCAAACCAGGGATGAATTTCCAGTTTCCCATCCAATTATCCAAGTTGCACTTGAATTGGATTAGGGAGAAACTCTACTTTACATGGATGGGAAGCCTGTTCCATAGATGGGGTAGTCTCTGGGATATATACCTATCTCTCCGGCAGTTCCTATTTATATCACTGGCATCAAAGTCATTACAACGGGTAATTCTAGCACTGTTTGATCTGATGTTGTTAATCTTCTTTCTATTCATCACTGAGGGGTTCAGTTCCGAGCCCTTGGAACTGAGTCGGCCTGATACCAAGCTAGCACCAGCCCAAAACTGTCAAGCTAATTTTCTATCCACAATGCTCTTCTCCCAGTTACCTCAGATCTCATTTGCCGCATAGCCATAAAGCCACATTTCAGCCGAGCTCTCAGCTAAGTGGAAACTTTTTGATATCTTGTAGAATTTTTTTGTCATTTTTCTTCTCAATTGTGATTTATATTGATAACTCTATATATATTTACAGTTATATTTAGACCCTTCACTCCTGCTTCTACCTGATTGGTAAACTTTTAAGTACCATTGGTGGTATGGCCTTCTCTCTCTGCCCATGTGGTATTCCTTGAATACCATCGTTGGTATTTCTTCTGTCTTTCCCTTTTATCTGTCTAGTTGTGTCTTTCTTTTTTGATGTTTTTCATAGATATTGTGTGTATTTGGATAGGTTTAGACATAGAGATAGCAAAGCTTAAAACTTTTCTATAGTACTCTAAAATCTTGATTGTTGTGTTTAAAATTTCATGATGTCTGATAAAAAGGGTACATCGGGTTTCAAACATTGTGCTTCATGTAAGGGTAAACTTCCAAATAGTGACTCTCACGATGATTGTGTTTATTGTTTGGGGGTGCCCCATTTTTCGGTGCAACCTCCCTGTGTGATTTGCCAAAGTTTCAGTCAGCGTACTTTGAATGAGTGCAAGAATAAATTGATACTGAAGGACCTACTTAAGTCACCCTTTTCAGAGGTCCTTTCTGCGACAGATGTCTCAAACCCTCCTATTATGGATAAGAAAAGGCCCCATTCAGTTCCCTCTTCACCCTCCAGTGACCAGGGCAAGTCTGTGAAACCTAAAGTGCTGAAACTATCTCTGGAGCATAAATTGCCTCGTCAGCACTGACCTCTTCTGCTCCAGCTAAGACTGTTACTATGTCGGGACCACCTTCGGTTCTGATGCTGTCTTCGGCACCGACTATCGACCTCGCTTCAGTTACTTTGACTTTGACACCAGGTGTCACTTCTGCACAGTGCACGCCTTCGATGCCTATCTCTGAAATTACGATTGAACCTTCTGTATCAGCTCTGAGTGCCTCTTCTGCACCAAGCACTTTTATGGCCCCGACAAGAACAGATTTGACCCCACTGCTTCCTGTCTCCAAACTTGAGACATCAGTGCTGGTAGATTCCTCACCATGGACCCAATACTCTCCATCCATAGACCCTTTTCTAGGTCAAGTGTACAGTCCGTTCCTAGAATGACCTGACTTCCCGTCAGGAGTATCCACTAGATCCACCAGGAGCCTTTCAGAATTTGATGTGGTGTGTCTTGTGGATCAGCTGTTGGCAGCCAGGGGGATACCCACTCCTTCCAGAACCCATCCTCCTGAAGGCCTTGGGTTGACTTCTCCATGGACTCCATCCTATTCCCGGTTCCAAAGCCTTCTGCTTCAACGTCCTTTTCGGTACCCCCATCTCGGCGCCTGTAGTGGACCTCACTGGTGCTCTGGGACTGCCCCTTTGGTCCTTGGTTCCCACTGAACCAGTCCTTCATCAACCCTGTGATTGGGCTGCAGGCTTCTCAGTTTGTGGCACGGTTCTCAGTGTTTCTTCGGTTCCGTTCTCAGTACAGGGAGCTTTGTCTGCAACATTCCTGCTTTGAGGCTCCATCCTTGGGAGCAGGTTCAATGGAGCGGGGTGTGACCCCGGTTCCAAGGTTGCCCTTTTCGGTTCCAGGCTCCCATCCCTCTTCGGGCAGACCTGCTTTCGGTGCTATGGAGAGGGCACTTGCTTCTAGAAGAATTCTGCTGACGTCGGATCCCCAGATTTCTCCGCCTGAGCTACAGCTGCCACAGGCCACCTCCCTGGGCAGGAAAGCAGCAGGAACCCCCGTTATAGGATGCCCACTCTTCTGAGTCCTCTTCAGAAGCTCCCACTGAGGAGCCCCCCATGGAAGAGATTGTGCAAGAGGAAGCACGTAGACTCACCTGAGGAGTCTCTAACAGAAGACACAGATTTCAATGATGGTGAAGGGTCCCTATGGTCATCCCCTGATGATGTCTCCTTGAAATGCTGAAACAGGGGTGACAGGAAGCCCAGTAATCCTTCTTCCGAGGAGTCTGTGTTTCTGCAGGCTTTCTGTGCCCAGCCATCTACCTTTTGGGTGACCCCACCTGCAGATGAGCTAGTTCAGCTCATGGTGCAGCGGGCTTGGAAGAACACTGCTTTTGTTGAGGCGATCCCTCAGAGACTGGACAAGATACTTTCTCCACCCAAAGAAAATCCACATTTGTCCAGAGGTTTACCAGTTGATGTTATGGTGGTGGCGGTGGCAATGAAAAAGGATCTTGCTGAAAAGAGTCTTACTGTCCAGCCAACCAACAGAGAGTCCTGGGACGTGGACAGATTGGAGAAGCAAATCTTTGCATCAGCAATCTTTGCCATACGGTCCCTGAACTACTTGGCACATTTTACGAGGCTCCAAAGAGAATTGATCTCTGAACTCTCTGGAACATTTGCAAGACAAGTGTCTGACGAGGTAAGGGATAAAGTTGCCTCACAGCTCGCAACCATGGAATCGATCCAACTCATCCATGAGGGTGCTCTCACATGCAACTGAAGGTGCAGCTAGAGCTGCAGACCCCTTCAAATCTTCCTTCCTGAATGCTCCCATCAAAGCATCTTCCCTTTTTGGCTCCAAGTTGAAGGACATTCTGGCCAGGTGTGAGCAGGATGGTAAGACCCTGTCTGCTGTAGGTCTATGTTTTTCTAACCCTCAAGTTTCCTTTTCCAGGAACCAGAGGAATGGAAAAATGTGACACAAAAAATCTCAGGGTCCTTTCCATGCCACGCATGGTGATGATACCCCCAGGGACAGAGGGGGTAACAATTCTGGAAGACACCCTTATTGAGGCAGAGGGGGTCCACATAACCAAGGACCCAGGGATTCTTTCTCTGGGCAGCCTTGTCAGCGCTCCTGAAGAGCAGCCTGATTGCTTTCCTCTAGAAGCAGTCGGGGGTAGTTTCTCTCTGCACCAAGCTGCCTGGCATTCTATAACCACAGATTGTTGGGTACAGAATATCATAACCAAAGGTTACACCATTCCCCTCATCACTTATCCAAAACTTCCAATGAAATTTACCAACATTTCACCCAGTCAAAGGGAAGAGGCAGCTTCACAAATAAACAAGCTGTATCAAAAAAAGAGTCATCCAATTAGTCCCTCCAGACCAATGCAGATCTGGATTTTACTCAACATTCTTTTTGGTGCCAAAAAAGACAGGGGACTGGAGACCCATTCTGGATTTCAGCAGTTTGAACAAATCTGTTCCCCAAACCAAATTCCAGTTGGTCACAATTCGGTCAATTCTCCCTTTTCTAAGGGAAGTTGATTGGATATGCTCGATAGATCTCCAGGACGCGTATTACCACATCAAAATGGACAAACGCTCCAGGAGTCTACTTCACTTCTGGTTAGGAGCCAATCATTACCAGTTTTGTGCCCTGCTGTTCGGTCTCTCTACAGCCCCCAGAGTGTTCACAAAGTGCATGGCAGTGGTCACAGCTCACTTGAGACTGCAAGGATTCAGGGTGTTTCCGTATTTGGACGATTGGCTCCTTACTGCCCACACCAAGCATCTTCTGGTAACAGCCCTGCAATACACCTTTTCTCTAGCAGAATTTTTGGAGATAACTGAGTGAACTGGGAGAAATCTAATCTTACTCCGGTCCAGCAGATAGAATTCATCAGAGCAGTCTTCGACCATGCTCCTGTCTGGTGTTGCTCCCGGCTCATAGACTCCAGAGATTGAGACTTCAGCTCCAGATAATACTCTGTCAAAACAAAGTCTCAACGAGAGAGGTTCTTCAGGTTCTAGGATCCATGGCAGCTTCCATACCAGTAGTGCCTCTTGCGAAACTGCACATGCAAATTCTTCAATGGCTTCTCTCTCAATGGTTCCCGAACCACCACCCTCTATGTTTTCAGATTCAGACAACCAACTCTTGCAAACAGGACCTTCTATGGTGGATGAGGCCAGACACAGAACTTTGGAACCGCCCATTCCAGTCCCCTCAGCCCAAAGCCATTGTGACCACAGATGCTTCCCTGATAGGGTGGGAGGGGCCATTTCCAGGGAAAGACAGTCCAAGGCGCACGATCCACGTTGGAGGCCAACCTGCATATCAACGTTCTAGAACTGAGAGCAGTGCTGTCAGCGTTGCAAGCATTCCAACTGGTTCTTCCTTCTGGAATGATTGCAATTCAGTCAGACAATATGTCAGTAGTCTAGTATATCAACAAACAAGGAGGAACCAAGTCCTATCCCCTGTGTCGAGAAGCAATGAGAATTTGGCAGTGGGTGATAGCTTCCAACTGTTTTCTGATAGCAACGCATATCCTGGGGAGCTTCAACGTGATTGCAGACAAGTTGAGCAGATGTATACTCTTGCCTCATGAGTGGTCTCTCAATCCCGAGGTAGCAGCAGAAATCTTCAGCTGTTAGGGCCAGCTTTGCTGCTACCTTTTCACCTCCCCATCAAACAACAAATGCAGCCGTTATTTTGCCCTATTCCCCCCAAAGGGAGATTCCCCAAGGGATGCTCTGATTCATGATTGGCCTACAGGACTGCTATATGCATATCCCCCCATTCCTCTGATACCCCAATGCATAAAGAAAGCCATCTGGTTGAAATGCAAAGTGATCCTCACAGCCCCCTTTTGGCCTCGACAAGTTTGGTTCCCCTTCCTTCTGCCTCATCTGTTATGTTGACTGTGGATTCTGGATCTGATTCCAGACCTAATTACTCACCCCCAAGGGTTGAGTCATCCAAACCTGTCCAGTCTCAAAGCTGACATCTTGGTTTCTCCACTTCTGTTAGTCGCCAGGCAGGATGATCTCACCTCACTTGTTCGTGACATTATTCTGGCCTCCCATAAACCATCCACCAGAAGACTATATCTGGAGAAATGGAAAAAGATTCTCTCATTGGTTGAAAAAAAAGATACTAGATCCATATTCGGCTCCAATCACAGTGGTTTTACAATACCTGTCTACATTTTTTGAAGATGGAGCTGCAGCCTCTACCATACAAGTACATCTGGCGGCTATTTCAAACTATCATAATGGGTTAGATGGTACTCCCCTCATATCACTGTATTTATGTAAAACTTTTCTCAAAGGAGTTTATCACATTAGGCCCCCAATCAGACAGCCTATAGCGCCATGGAGCCTCATGTTAGTTCTCCAGTCTTTGACTCAACCTCCCTTTGAGCCCGCAGCAAAGTGTCATCTCAAATTTTTGTCATGGAAATCCCTGTTCTTGGTAGCCATCACATCAGCCAGATGGATTTCTGAGCTTCAGGCATTGTGCACCAAAAGACCCTATCTAATCTTCCACAAGGACAGAGTATCACTTCAGATGAACCCATCTTTCCTCCCCAAAGTTGTTTCTGATTTTTCCATCAATAGTTTATTGACTTACCAGTATTTTTTCTGAATTTTTCTAATAAAGGGGAATACTGCCTACATTCATTGGATGTGCACAGGCAATTCAGATTTTATTTAGACAGGACCAGAACAATTCGTAAAACTGACCAACTTTTCATTTCCTTTTCTGGGTCTAGAATGGAAAATTCTGTCTCCAAGGTCACTTTATCAAAGTGGTTAAGGGACTGCATATGTTTCACTTATTCCTTTGCAAAACAACCTATCCCACAGAATATTAATGCCCATTCTACTAGATCTGTGGCAACATCCGTAGCCTTCCACTCCAGGACTTATATGGATGTAATTTGTGCAGCAGCCACTTGGGCTAAACCCCACACTTTTATCAATCATTACAAATTGCATTTGGTCACCAGAGGGAGAGGTGCCTTCGGCTCAGTGGTACTCAGGAACTTTCTCCCGTAAGGGCTGCCCAAGGATCACAAGGTAGCTGGGGATTCTGTCCTATCAGTGATGAATGGAAAGAAGATTAACAACATCAGATAAAAAAGTTATGTCTTAGCATAACATTCCATCTGTGTTGTTGATCTTCTTTCATTCATCACTTCCCACCCTCCTTCCCCTGTCAAAGGCTCCTGGGGATACTTTGGGTCCAAGTGGTGTCTTAGGACATTTGCACAGAAGTGGCCTCTGCTTTACATGTACAACATGGGCAAACTCGATCTGAGGTAACTGGGAGAAGGGCATTGTGAGTAGAAGCTTAGCTCGAGAGTTTTTGGCTGGAGCGAGCTTGATATCAGGCCGACTCAGTTCCGAGCCTCGGAAACGAACCCATCAGTGATGAATGAAAGAAGATCAACAACATAGATGGAACATTATGGTAAGACATAACTTCTTTTTTTGTGAATATGCAGGAGGTCCATCAGAGTGGGGTCTGACAATGCCCTGTATGCCAAGCATAGATCTCCCCTCAAAAGCCTGTATGAGATAGAATACAGGGACAGGGCCTTGAGGCGGTCTGCACAGGACATATTACTTACACCCTGTATTCTTTTAGTGAGGAACCTCTGTGGACGTTCTAGTTGTTGGATATGCCTGGTTAGGTACATACCAAAGGGGGCATTGTACTCAATGATAGGTCTAATGAATACTGAATACAGTAGAACAATGACTTTCTTGAACTTAGGTGCCATACCTTTGTTTATAACCTGCACAACAGCGAATGATTTCCTCACCACTCTAGATATGTGATGATGAAAGCCTAGATTGTCCTAATTACTGGGTCAACTCTGAGAGGTGTGTTTTCAATATGAAAGTTACCAGAGATGGATGACTTCCTAAAAAATACTATTATGCATTTCTAGTCCATGAATCTGACACCAGTTGTTTGTCTGTGTCAGCCCCTCCTAGAGAACATTTGTGTTAGTGTGAGATTCAATGATGGCTCCTAATTTGCAATCATCTGCAAATTTAGTCAGCCAGAGACCACTGACATTGGCCTTGACTTCTGAGAAGTAAATTTCAAAAAGAAGCAGTCCAAGGACTGATACCTGAAGGACTCCACTTGTGCCTGGCCAGTTTGTAGAGTTGAACTCCCTAATTCTAACTTACTGGGTCTTGTCTGTGAGCCAGTTGGCTATCCACTGGGTGACATACTGGTTTGTACCAAACCTCTTGAGTTTGTCAACAATGCCCAAGTGGTTTACTGTGTCAAATGCCTTGGCCAGGTCAAGGTAGGCAGTGTCAACGATTTTACCCTCATCCATTGCTTTGGTGACCTTCTCAAAGAAGTTCACCAGGTTGAGTAGGTATGATCTCTCCTTGACGAAACTAAACTGGGTTGGGTCCAGTGTCTGGAGGATGTTCATCATGTTACACTGCTGCAGTCATCACACTTGGGTTATCCTGCCATCAGGCGGTTCCACAGTTGGCCAGAGTTCCAAAGTCTTGGTCCGGTGTCAGTTGCTGTCGCTTCTTCCCTGACGTCAGTGCGCCAGGGGTATATAAGATGCATCTGACACCATTTTCTCCAGTCTTTCTTGCCGTGCGGTGCCCGATGCAGTTCGCAAGTGCCAGTCAGCCGACTCCTGAGATTTTCAAATCGAATTTCAGACTGAAGTCTTCAATAAAGCTAAGTACCCCGTTGGGGAACCTTTTCTTGCTTTAGACCGATGTCAGAAAAAGTTAATAATTGCATTTCTTGTGGGAAGCAAATATCTCATAAGGATTTTCATTCTTATTGTATTCCTTGCCTAGGCCCAGACCACGATGTCACAGGTTGTCGGTTTTGTGCTAGGTTTAACAAATGAACTATTAAACGTCTGTTTGATTTCGCCCGACATTATTTTGGTAGAAAATTTAATTATACCATGCCGTCGGAGCAACTGACAACCGGGATGCATAAAACATGCAAAGATAAGGACAGGCAGCCGAGACCCAAACCAGACTCCGAGGCCTCTGCTAGGCCAGTCGCCAGTTCTCCTGTTTTCAGTGAGGCGCCTACACAGCCCCTGACGACTGCTGATTTAGAACCCCAGGCTGCATCCGACTCCCAAGCGGAGATGGCTGGGCCTCCACAGCCTTTATCTTTAGGCCCTTCCGACTCCATAGCTGAAGGGGATTCCAGAGCAGTTGAAACGCCTTCAGTTGCAGAAGGTGTCTTCAGACCGACTACACTTACTATTAAATCCTATGCAAAGCTGAAAACTCCTTTAAAAGTAAAGAAGCCTGTACAGCAGTCTCCAGTTCAAGGCCCCATGCCTAAGAAACAGATGCTTAAGATGGCTGAAGACTTAATTATCCTAATCAGGGGTTCCCATCCCCCTCCTGACAAAAGGCCTAGACAGGAGGAGGACTACGCTTCGTCTGACCAGGTTTCCATTTCCTCAGATTCTTCTGAGGAATACTGTTTCCCCCCTTATGAACACTCTGATGCTGAAGAGTCTATTCTTTCAGCATCTCCCCCAGAAGACTACTCCTTTGGGGAAACTTTACATACCATGAGGGAACATTTCCACTGGGAAGGCCAGGATTATTCTGATTCTAAGAAAAGGCTCCGAGAATTCCTTTTACTACCCCAGCACAGACCACTTGCTATTCCACCCATGTTAGACATTGCGGATAATGTTTTCTCAGAATCTAGCCTTAACCCAGATTCACTACCTCCTGCACCAGCCAAACCAGACAGATACTACAGAGTCCCTGACTCACACAAGTTCCTATATAAAAGCCCTGTTGCTGACCCCAAAACCATTTCCCATGGTCCCAAAGTGGTTAAGGTCTCCATTTCTAAAAATCCTGTACCCTCTGAAAGGGATTCTAGAGCACTAGACAGATGGGGAAAGAAAGTATACACCTCCGCTACTCTAGCTATGTGGGCCCTAAATTGCCAGTTTCACATGCTGAAATACCAACAATATTTGATGTCTCAATTAAAACAAAAAATGACCACACATACAGAGCAGCCTGATTACAAGGAAATGCAAGATTTGTCGCATGCAGCTGAAAAAGTGGGAAAGCATACTTTGCAATGTGGATTTGATTCATTGGAATCTTCTTGTAGAGCAGCAGTGACAGGGTCTGTCATTCGTAGGCATGCTTGGTTAAAAGAACAAACTTTACCTGATCATGTTGAAGCAATGTTATTGGATGCCCCTTTACAGCAGGATGTTTTATTTGGTGTAAAAGCAATAGAGGTTTTAAAGAAAATGGAGGATAAGGCAAAATCTATGCAGATGGTCAAGGATTTCTTACAGGTTCACCCCCCTCGTTTCAGTAGAAATTGGCCAACCAAAAATTGGTCCTTTCCAGCTTCTGACAGACCACAGAGGGGCAAATACAGATGCCCAAGGGGCAGAGGTCAGCCACAAGGCTCTTACAAGCCTCAACAAAGGGGTGCCACAACCCACAAAGGAGAAGACAACTCTCAAACTATCAGAAGACAAACACAATGACTTACCCCTCAGACTGCCAAGCAAATCCTTCTTGGCAGCCCCCTTGGGAGGAAAACTAGCACTTTTTGCAAGCAACTGGCACATCATCACAAAAGACAAATGGGTCCTAAATATTGTATCTCAAGGATACAGGTTCCACTTCCACACTTTACCAAGGATAAAAGGAATGCCAAACCTGCCACCAAATCAATGGGTGGAGGCTCAAAGACAAATTACAGCTCTCATGGACATGAGAGCCATTCAACAGGTTCCTACACAGAAGCAGGGACAATGTTTTTACTCGACTCTTTCTGGTTCCTCGAAAGGACAAAGCCTGGAGACCCATTCTGGACCATTCAATTTTAAACACATACCTGGAAGTACCCAAATTCAAGATGCTCACACTACAACAACTTCTTCCCATGCTGGGCAAGAAGGCTTGGCTAGTAATGTTGGACCTCTAGGAGGCATACCTGCTTGTCACTATCAAATTGCAGAAGATACCTCCGTGTTATAGCAGGTTCAACTCATTACCAATTCTCTGCACTGCCCTTTGGCTTACCTACTGCGCCCAGAGTCTTCACAAAATGCCTGGCACCAGTAATTGCATACTGCAGACAAAGAGGAATTCAAATATATCCATACCTGGACGACTGCCTTATTCAAGCAAAAAGCAAGGACATTCTTTTACAGCATCTGGCGTTTGTCAAAAACCTATTAAGTTGCCTAGGGTACACAGTAAACGAAAAGAAGTCAAAACTAGTGCCCTCACAAGACATAATATTCCTGGGTGCCAGCTTAAATACAATGGCCCAGATGGCTTATCTCACGCCAGACAAGCAAGGACAACGGACTCAATATTTCAAAATTATGGCAATAAAAACCCAACTCCCTGCAAGAAAAATTCTGCAGGCCTTGGGATTCATGGCATCTTGCATACTACTAATACCATATGCCAAACTGCATATGAGGAAGTTACAATGGTACCTGAAAAGTGTATGGACTCAACACAGCCACAGCTTGGAAACAATAATACCACTCATTCCCTGCCTTCAACAGGAGTTTTTATGGTGGGCAAAGGCATGTCACCTAAACAAGGGTCAGCCTTTTACCTTACCCACAGCCAGGCAAACAATAACAACAGATGCTTCGGATTACGCCTGGGGAGCACACATGGCAGGACAGTGTGTTCAGGGCAAATGGTCTGCAGATCAAATGCATCTACACATCAATCAAAAAGAGATGCTAGCTGTACAAAATGCCTTAACAGCTTTCAAGGACCTCCTACATCCAGGACAACTACTAATAAAGACGGACACCACCACAGTGATGTGGTACATAAACAAACAAGGGGGCACACATTCCTACCCCCTATACAGGCAAGCAATGACCTTGTGGAACACAGCACTGACCTACCAAGTCCAAATGCAAGCACAATTCCTGCCAGGAAAGAAAAACACATTGGCAGACAACCTAAGCAGAAATATCATAGATCCTCATGAGTGGAAACTAGATCCGCAAGTATTCACAATGATAACTCAAAAATGGGGGAGCCCAGACATAGATCTGTTTGCTTCTCCCCAAAACTACCAACTACAGAAATTCTGCACAAGGACATACCACACACTAGCTTGGAAAGTGGACGCCCTTTCATTCAGTTGGAAAACATTAACAGTGTATGCCTTTCCCCCACTGCCTCTCCTGGCAAAGGTGCTGCTGAAAGCCAGACTAGAGAGGCCACAAATTATACTCATTGCTCCAGACTGGCCATGCCAGCACTGGTGTCCAATACTAAGGAACATGGCTCAAGGCCCACAATGGATTTTACCTCAAATTCCTCACCTGCTGACTCAGCAAAACAATCAGATTCTACACAGCCAGCTGAAGACTTTAAATCTGGCTGCATGGCAAATTACCTAAACAACCAGTCAACACTTCTCTCTAAAGCTGTTATGGATGTCATTCTGGAGGCCAGGAGGCCCAGCACCAGGAAAACCTACACAGACAATTGGAAAAGATTCTGTGCCTGGAACCAGGCTAAAGGCCAAAATCCTCTTGTCCAGGGGCGGCCCGTGCTATTGGACTGCCGGACTGCAGCCCCCTCAAAAAGAGCTAAAAGCAAATAAATAAAAAAATAAAAAAAAATAAAAAAAAAGATTTAAAAAATTCGGACTTCATGCAGTAGTCCAGACTACTGCAAGTCTATGCATGCTCCAGGCAGTCCGGCAGTCCTCATAGGGAAACATGAGAGCGGTCTGCAGTTCTAAACTGCATAGACTCGCTGGAAAACGATGTCGGGGCGGACTGCAACACCAGCAGTCAGTCTCTCGTGGGAAGGGTTTGGATCTCGCGGGTCTTTGGAGTCGCGGTGGAAGGTTTGGATCTTGCGGGCAGTGGATTACATGAGTCTTTGGATGTACATGCATGTATGGAGAACGGACAGGTAAGTGTGTCAGATTAATGATGTACTTGTGTTTGTTTGAATTTATTGTGTGTGCTTGAATTTATATTGGGTGTGTGTGTGTTTGAAGTTTTGAATTTATTGTGTGTGCTTGAATTTATGTTGGTGTGTGTGTGTTTGAAGTTTTGAATTTATTGTGTGTGCTTGAATTTATGTTGTGTGTGTGTGTGTGTTTGAAGTTTTGAATTTATTGTGTGCTTGAATTTATGTTGGGGAATCATTGAATTTAATGGTGTGTGTGCTTGAATTTATGTTGGGAAGCATGGTGTGTGTGTGTGTGTGTGTGTGTGTGTGTGTGTTGGGAAACATGGTGTGTGTGTGCTTGAATTTATGTTGGGGAAGCATGGTGTGTGTGCTTGAATTTATGTTGGGGAAGCATGGTGTGTGTGTGCTTGAATTTATGTTGGGGAAGCATGGTGTGTGTGCTTGAATTTATGTTGGGGAAGCATGGTGTGTGTGCTTGAATTTATATTGGGGAAGCATGGTGTGTGTGTGAATTTATGTTGGGGGAAGCATGGTGTGTATGTGCTTGAATTTATGTTGGGGGAAGCATGGTGTGTGTGTGTGCTTGAATTTATGTTGGGGGAAGCATGGTGTGTGTGCCTGAATTTATGTTGGGGGAAGCATGGTGTGTGTGCGCGCTTGAATTTATGTTGGGGGAAGCATGGTGTGTGTGCTTGAATTTATGTTGGGGGAAGCATGGTGTGTGTGTGCTTGAATTTATGTTGTGGGAAGCATGGTGTGTGTGTGTGTGTGTGTGTGTGTGTGTGTGTGTGTGTGTGTGTGTGTGTGTGTGTGTGTGTGTGTGTGTGTGTGAGAGAGAGAGAAAGAAAGAAACAGAAGAAGGGACTAAGGGACTGTGTGTGTGTGTGTGTGTGTGTGTGTGTGTGTGTGAGAGAGAGAGAAAGAGACAGAAAAAGGGACTGTGTGTGTGTGTGTGTGTGTGTGTGTGAGAGAGAGAAAGAAAGAGACAGAAGAAGGGACTGTGTGTGTGTGTGTGTGTGTGTGTGTGTGTGTGTGTGTGTGTGTGTGTGTGTGTGTGAGAGAGAGAAAGAGACAGAAGAAGGAACTGTGTGTGTGTGTGTGTGTGTGTGTGTGAGAGAGAGAAAGAAAGAGACAGAAGAAGGGACTGTGTGTGTGTGTGAGAGAGAGAGAAAGAAGAAGGGACTCTGTGTGTGTGTGTGTGTGTGTGTGTGTGTGTGTGTGTGTGTGTGTGTGTGTGTGTGTGTGTGTGTGTGTGTAAAATGTCCCAGTTATTATATACTGGTGGCTAGAGAACAAATGGTGTTGGGTAGAGATACTCAGGCTTGAACCCTGTACCTTGTATGCAGGTGTTAAGGGCCTGAATTCTACCACCACCATTTGTAAAAATTGCAGATTTTGCCTCCTATTTGATCTGATCTGTTCCTCATAATATCTGTGGTTCCTAAATGTTGCAATGCTTGATATTTGATGGTGCAGTGGTAGTATTGTTGCTTTACGGCTGCAGGTTCTTGGGTTTGATTCTTGGCTGGGGTGCCTTCTGTGTGGGGTCTGCATCTTCTCCCTGTGTTTGTGTGGGTTTGCTTTTGTGTCCTCCCATGTTATAAAGACATGTCTGCATTATTCCTTCCTGGGCCTCTTCTGAAAATTGTTTTTTTTTGTTCGTCAGATTCTCCTGATTAACAAACGTTAAATAAAATTGACAGGCATTTGAATTTCAGACTTCATATTCTTCAGAAAATACATAGTAACACGACCTTTTATTGTAGCAATTTTCTAAGTTTATAAGATTAATATTTGAAATGTGTCCTTATTTTTGGGACTGTATTGCCCCATTATTGGCTTTGTCCAGGTTTTTTGTGCTAAGGTTGACAACTATGGCAAGAACTGAATTCACTGAATATGTCTGAGGGCTGTATTCCCTCATTACTGGGTTTGTCCAGGTGTTTTGTGCTAAGAGGTTGACAGCTATGGTGAGAACTGAATTCATTAAATGATAGCCATTTAAGTTTCAGTCTTCCTCTCTGTCACAAAGCAGCTGATATGGCATAGTGGTGTGTTGCTCTGACTCTTTTGCACAGGGATCTTGGCAGTAAAATATATAGTGGTAACACAGCATTTTCTACAACTTTCCAAGATTATACAAGCAATGTTTAATGTGTCCCTGGTTTTTGGCCTTTTGAGCCCCCCCCCCCAATAAATTTGGCTTTTTCCAGATTTCTTGTGCTGCAAAGTTGAGATGCAGTTGAGTATTGAATAGATTTTACAAGGAGCTGAGAGCTGCAGGGAAAGAGAAGTTTAGTGCTGCTTATGGAAAATCAGCTTGCAATGTTAATAACACAACAGGTTGTGTACTTGCTTTTGATGCAGAAGACTCCCACAAGGAGTGAATGCTGCTGTACTGAAAAAGTTTATACTAACTATGAGCCTGTTATCTGTTTGCCATCCATTTCCTATTAAAATATTACTAGCTTATTTTTAATGTAATTTAGGCAATTTATTCCTCAGGGGCATCAGACACTTTATTGTTTGATGAAACCATGAAATATAAAGGTGACTGCTAGCAGCAACCTCTTCATTACAGATTTATTTAACGTGGAATTATTTAGATGACTTTTTTTACTACTTCAGAGATTGTGCATATTTACTGATAATGGTGAACTGTAGAATTGTGCATATTTACTGATAATAGTGGACTGTAGCAGTTTGAGTAGACTTTTATGATGGAAATGTTCTGAATTGGGCAGTTTTGTTTCATTGTTTACTGGAAAAATTTTCAAAGCAATACGAAGGTGTATCAAAGAGCACATGTATGTTTCATATGCAAGGGACCTATGATTTGAAAACAGCCCAGAATTAATTTTTATCTGCCACAGGTAAAATGTATTTTCTTTGAATGTGGGTTTTAATGTTGTTTCAATGAATGTGAGTTTCAAGGGCAGAGAAGTTTTAATGCCAAGTTTGTTTAGCAGATGTCTTAGTGTTTGTGCTGTAAAATGCAAAATAAAACTTTCAAATGAAGTTCAAATCATCATAGAAGTAAATCGGTATGCACATTAGTGTTTATGGTAAATGGAGTGAAATAGCAAAGTAATGAATCATTGGAATGGCTGCAGGGGGAGGCTCCATTCGACCATGGTTTTGTGAGGGGGAAGGGTGGCAAACTTAGACAGCCCCAGCTGAACTATATCTCCCAACTGTCTGGATTTTCAAAGAATGAATGGGTTTTTTGCTTCTTATTTTTGGTTTGTTCCTCATAAAATTTGTGGTTTTCTGGCAAATCATTTAGGAATTAAGTCACTAAATAATGACACACTAGTTTCAGACTTCATAACCTACAGAAAAATGCATGCTAAAGTAAGACCTGTTCTATCACCTGTCCCAGTTTATACAAGAGCAATTTTTAGTACTGTTTATATGTTCCCCCAATATATTTGGCATTGTCCAGATTTATTACATTGACAGGTTGAGAGGTACATGCAAATTGCTTTATAGAATTAGGCATAGCCAACCCTCTCAACTGTCCCTGAATTTGGCTCAAAATGTTGCTCTTCCCCTAATAATCCCTCTGCAAAATAGCAATTTTGGAAGAAAACATGGAGGGTTTACAATTAAGAAATAACTGTAATAATCAGAGTTATAGATTACTTTTATTTCAGAAATGCATTTAGACTCTTTTATTTTGTCAGCTGCTCAAGTTAGCAGTACTAATATTAAAGTGCCCCTTCTTTGACAGGTTCCCAGCTGTATTGTGTGGCTATTTTATATTGTTGCATCACATTTTGGTCAATTTTTCATAAAATTGTGGGTTTTTTTTGGCAAATTAGTGGTAAATCATTAAAGACTGAAGTTAGAAAATAATGACAGGCATTTGAGTTTCAGATTTCATATCCTTCAGAAAATTCATACTAATGCAAGACCTACTATTCTATTATCTTTCTAAGTTTATAAGAACAATATTTAAAAATTTTCCTTATTTTTGGGCCTTTGTCCCACTTCTATGTATGGCTTTGCCCAGATTTCTTGCCCTGAGGGTGAGAGGTATGACAAATGTGTTAATGCCAATCACCGTCAGCCAGAGACATTTCAAATTGTGACATACTTGTTGCACCCCACTCCCCCATGTAGTGACTCTAGATGTGTCCAAGCAAAGTAAGGAGCAGTTATGCAGTGTAAATGTGCAGCGTATCCCCCCATACAAGGTAGACACAAGTACTACAGTGGCTTTTCATCTGTTCTTGATTTTGCAGAATGGTCTGGTTTCTGTCATATTTTGTACTGTTGATTTATGCTTATTACTCAAAGTGCCTGTTGCTCTGTGTTTTAAGTAGCAATGCTTTAATGACCATCAAGTAAGCTTGTCTGAGATCATAACGCGCAAGTAAGCTTTAATAAGCATACTGTTAAAGAATTGCCAACATTGAAGCCTTTCTGTTGTTGCCATGCAGAGAATACTTAACTAGATAATATATAAACATTGGATATTGAAATGCATATGACAGTATTTGTAGTAAAGGATAGGATTACATTATTTTAAGAAGCTCATTACACTTGTTGGAGACTTCTAGTGATCTCTGAGGGCTTTACCAGTAAACTAAACAGAATGCCATTCATGTGTGGTCCATAACCTGTACAGTAATAATTTAAGCAATGTATCTTGAGCTTGTTTCCTTTTCATTTTTACTTTGATCGTGTTTTCCCCATGAAACAAGTAGATAGTTGTCAGGCAGCAGGTCTGTTTTGGATAAGAAACATTTTTACAAGTGGGGCATCACAGAGAATGCTACTTTCAGCATGTTACTTGGTGCTTTAATAAAGCTGAATATAAATTATAATTAGAACTGCAGGCAAGGAGAAGTAGTTTGAGTTGAGTGCTGGTTGTTTTTTTTATACTTGATTTTGACTGGCATTCCCGTAATGTATTTAAAAAGTAATTTATTTTTTCATGCCTCACAACATTTTTGTTTCCATCTAGATATTAAGTAAGCTGTCTTACAGCCAATGCATTTAAATATTTTTATTCTTTTATACTTCATTTGTCTTGATTGGACTCTCATAATGAGGGTTTGGCACCCAGGGCAGCATATTTAATTAAAGTTAGTTTTTGTGGTTTTGAGCATAGCTCCTCCCCTTTCTAGTTGGCCACACCTCTTCCTATTGACCCCACCCATTCAGCTATCCCCTGCAGCCCCCCTTTGATTTGAAGTCACCAGCCGCCACTGCTCTTGTCCCAAATATTCCTCAGATTCCGCAATACTTAACTGAGATGTTGCACAAAGACCTTTCTTTTTCATCAATTAAGATTTATGCCTCAGCTATTTCAGCTCATTACAACACGGATCCTCCTATATTTTCACATCCATTACTAAGACAGTACCTCAGAGGGACTAAGAACATAAGACCACCCCGGAGAGCACCAACACCAACTTGGGATCTCAATTTTGTTTTGGAAAAACTTACACTACCGCCCTTTGAACCAGCTTTTACAGCTGATTTACAATTTCTGTCATGGAAGACTGCCCTGCTGTTAGCAATAACTTCAGCACGAAAAGTCTCAAAGCTACAGGCCCTAATGGCAATGGAGCCTTTCATCATTTTTCATCAAAACAGAGTCACTTTACGAACTAACCCTTCCTTTATGCCAAAGGTGGTATCCAGTGTGGCTCTAAACCAAACCATTCATTCGCCCACCTTTTATCCAAACCACAGAATAAAGGTGAAAGGCTCCTACACTCATTTGACATTCACAGGCAACTATGTTTCTACTTGGATAAAACTAAGGCTTTCAGAAAATCTGACCAACTCTTTGTATCCTATGCTGCAGGATCACAAGGACAGGCTATCTCAAAACAGACCATTTCAAAATGGATAGGACATTGCATCCGTTTCTGCTACACACACCATGGGAAACCAGTGCCTGGTAACATTAGGCCCCATTCCACCAGGGCTACAGCAACATCAACAGCCTTCCTCAGAGGGGTACCAACCAAGGATATTTTGGAGGCTGCAACTTGGAGTTCAGTGCACACCTTCACCAAGCACTACCACTTGCCTCTATACTCAAAAAGCAGAGCTGGTGTTGCCACTGCAGTTCTGCAGGGCCTACTAGCTTCTCCGAACCCTGTTTAGTACCACCGCCCAGCCTTAGCTTTGGCATTCTACCCGAGTGTGATGACTGCAGCAGTGTAACACGATGAACATAGTACAGTTTTGTACCTACCATAAATGTAGATGTTCGAGTGTTCACACTGCTGCAGTCCAGGTTACCCTCCCTCCATCCCCTCTGACCTAACTGGACTTATCTATGCCTTTCTATCCTGTACAACCTTTGTGGTGTATCTGCTTGTAACTGGAGGTATTCTTTTTATTTCTGTTATATGTTTTATTAGCAATATGTATTGCCTACATACTTGGGGGCACCTGACATCTGGGGAAAGAAAAACAGAAGAAAATGGTGTTGGATGCATCTTATATACCCCTGGCGCACTGATGTCAGGGAAGAAGCGACAGCAACCAACACCGGACCAAGACTTTGGAACTGTGGCCAACTGTGGGACCGCCTGATGGCAGGAT
Source organism: Protopterus annectens (assembly GCF_019279795.1). NCBI lineage: Eukaryota > Metazoa > Chordata > Ceratodontiformes > Protopteridae > Protopterus > Protopterus annectens. Next base: position 1,112,489,414 of record NC_056745.1, on the reverse strand, counting down.
AACCCAAGTGTGATGACTGCAGCAGTGTGAACATTCGAACATCTACATTTATGGTAGGTAAAAAACTGTACTTTTACTATATCTATATATTGATCATCTCCATGATAATTCTTTCCATGGCTTTACATACAAGACTAGTGAGACTTATGGGTCTGTAGATGGCCCATTTATGTGTAGAGGGATGACTGGTGCCTTTCTCCATTCATGAGGCACAAAGCCTTTTTGGAGACTACAGTTAAATAGTAATTTCAGAGGCCACAATAGGTCATGTTTCATGCTGTTTAGAAGGCATCCTGGGATATTGTCTGGGCCCATTAATGGAGTGTTCTTGGTCTTAGATAGAGCATTTAGGACCTATTCCATAGTGATAGTAGGGGGAGTTATATTTGATGATATTTCCTGAGGGAAGGTTGAGGGGGAGAGAGAGGAGTAAAGTTGGAGCTGAATTTATCAGCCAGGAGGTTTGCTATATCTTCTGGCTCAGTATAGATGGCTCCATTTACAATGAGCTCTGCACACAATTGTGTATTGCCTTTGAAGTTGCAGACATAGCTAAAGAATGCTTTGTGGTTGTCCTTAGCCTGGGTGGCCAAACTTACCTCACATTTGGCTGTGGTAAACTTTATTTGTCCTCTGAGTTGTTTGTTTAGTTTAATGAGAGTGCTTTTATCCGGCTATGAACTTATGAACTGGAGGGATTTACAGACAGTCTAGAGGCATGCAAATTACCTGATAATGAGGTCTTCCTCATTGTGGCTAAACATGTCTTTAAATTGTGTTTTATGTGACTGAGCAAACTGGAACTCCCTACATTAAGCAGTTTACACGGCTGCAGCTCTTGTCTTTGAATCCCAAGGTCAGTGTTTTAGCATTAAAGGACAACTCAACCCAAATATTTAAATGTTATCTATGTACCATAACATTTGATTCTCATGAGCCATGTCCAGCCACTTCAAAGACATGATTGGTTGCAAAAGACAGCTCTTCTTTGGGCCCCCTGTGGGTTTTTCCAACCTCAAATTCCTCCCCTCACTTCCATAATGTACCTCACTTCCTCGTCTTCTCCAGACATAATTGGCTCAGAAGCTAATTATATACTGTCATTTACATCTGTAATGCTTCACTGTGAATATCTAGGTTTCAACCAATAATCTATATCAGTACCCCATAAAGGCCTTAGTTAAAGCTGATTAGGTCCTTGAGAAGGGGTATTTCAAGTACAAAGTGGGGGAGGTAAGAATGTATTTTGATGATCTAATATTATGGTAAGTATGCAACTTCTGTATCATACATGATCCAGTGTGTCCACTTTAAAGTCAGAACAGAGTCCCTAGATAGCCATCTTGGGTGAAATAATGCCAAAATATCCCAGAGGATGGTCACTACAAAGAAAGATCTGGATTTTGAGATCACATCCATCTTAGTGTCTTTCAAAATTATACAGGGAATCCCATGGCACAGCAGCACAAAGGTTGGCCACAGATAAATTCCTAAAAAAGGCTAGAGAAGTAGACATGATTCTTGTAGACTGAACCTTTGGCTTTGCTAGTACAGTGTTATTGATATACACATAATAGAAAGGTAATTGATTGGGTAGGCACCTGGACATAGTGACTTTAGATGTCTTTTGGCCTAGTCTGTTTGTAGCAAAGGAAATAAAAAGTTGATCCTCTTTCCAGTAATCTTTGTTTATGTAGATGTACAGTCACAACTGTCTGTGTGTGCATATGCAATGCAAATTGTGTCTACCCCTGTTGTAAAATACAGGGAAGGAGACTTGAAGATTAAAAGACTGCTTGAGTTTCATGTCTGAAGCTACTCTACATAAAGGTTGAGAGATACTGTTTTTCTTGAAAAATGTGGGGAGTGGCAAGACGGCCTGCAGCCCTGAAACCCTACAAGACAATGTTATAATCACTAGAAATAATGTCTTCCAGAATAAACATTCAAATCTACTCTGGCAGTCAGTTTGAATAGAGGAAGCATTTATCCATCTGGGGTGAAACTGAGATCCCATGCAGGGACAGAATCCTTTAAAGGTGGTCTCTGTAGAAAAAGCCCTTTCAGGAAAGCCTTGTAGACTTTTATGGATGCCAAGGATGATGTGTGTGTTTATGTGTGTATGCACTACTGTTAGAAACATATATAAATTGATCACACATTTTCCATAGCCTCTTAGTATAAAATGAAAATAGCTGCTAATTGTACTTTCACAGTGGGGAGACTAGATCTCTTTTTACAAGCATCAGCCAGAAATGTAGAAAATCATGAGAAGGAACAGAAAAGGCATCCAATCCTTGCAGAGCAGCCCACAGAGAGAATTTTATCCATTGTCATTAGTAAATCTTGCTAGTGGAGGACTTTGGGGCTCCATTTAGGATTTGGACAACTCTGAGCAAGTATTTTGGGCACCTGGCCATTAACAGACCTGGAGAAACTGTGTGATTAGTTTGAGGGTGTGGAGATCTGGGTGAGGTCTACCAGATGGATAGGTTACAAGGCCTGGGTGAAGTTCTGGAAGAAGTTTACTGTCACAGCAGGGGAAACCAAACTTATTGGAGCCATACTGGGACTATGAAAGTGACTTTGGTCCTGAACATTCTGGCTTTGTACAGAAATTTCAATACTAGTTGGAATGGAGGAAGTTTTACTCTATTCCCAGTGGCCACTGATAGACATAAACATTCTGTGATAACTGACCCTGTTCAGGAATTAGGGAAAGAAGCCGATGCAGATGGAGTTGGGTTGGGATCCAAAAAGGTCACAGCATAGCTTTCCCCAGAGGTATATTATCCGTGCAGTCACCAGACTTTGAGATCAACTGTATGGCATCAGAAAATTTATGCTGAGTCTGTCCATTGGCTTGACAAGGAATGTGAACTGCTGTTAGAAACAGACATGAATTGATCACCCATTCCCATAGCCTTATAGCCTCCCAACAAAGGTTGTAGGACTTAGTTCCTTCCTGTTTGTACATGTGTTACAGCACTGACAACTATTTGAGTGGATATCAGCTACAACCTGGGGAAGGTGGTCCTGTACAGCTTCCAGTGACAGAAGAACCTCCCTCATTTCCTGAAAGTTTATGTGCAAGGAGGTCTCTCGAGTCAACATCCCTTGAATCATCCACCCTAAACAATGCCCCACACCCACTTCAGTGTGGCTATGACCATGAGAAGAGAAGTGAAAGGACATCCCTTCTCTAGGTTGTGGTGCTGAACTTATCAGAGGAGATGACTGTAATCTGTCTATGATGTAAAATTTAGAGGATGACACCACTGAACATGTAAGATCACTTCAAAACCTTCATTTATAACCTAACAAAGGGTACTAAGTGGATAGCTGCTGCTAAAAGACCCAAATCTTTTAGTACAAGTACTATAGACTGTCTGGGGTGCTGTTGCAGAACTTAAACCACTTCATGAATGAAATGAACTCTGTGGTGAAACTTGCTAATATGTGGATTTGGTCAACATGGCAACCTACAAATGCATGTGCCTTTGATGGCTCAAAATGGGACTCTGCAGTATTCACCAATATTCCCAAAGCCAGAAACAGCTGCAGAAACTAATCCCTGATTTAGATCAGTGTCACCTTTGTGGAAGTACTATGATCCCATGCAGTCATAGGTGAGCTGGCACCACTGCTATGGCCCGGGTGCTGTGGTGAGACCAAATGGTAAGGCTCCAAACTGAAAGTGGGTAGGTCCCACCCTGCATTGCAAAACCTTCCTGGAAGCCTTGGCAAGTTTTATGTGCAAACCAACATGCTGAAGATGTACTGAGCATATCGTCTCTCTGCTGAAGGCATGAAGAAGGACTGCACTGTGACCATCCAGAACATGTTTTACAACTTATATATGTTAGGGCCTTAAATCTAGAAAAGGACTGAGGTCCTTTCTCTTTCTGGGACTAAAGAATCTTGAAAAAATCCTGAATCTTCTCTGGTCTGGAGGGACTTCATTCATGTTTTTTTTATGGAGCTTTGCAACTTCTTGTGTGGCTACCTATGTCTGACAGGGTGTGAAGTCTGTAAGAGGAAGGGAGGCTAGTTGTGAGAGAAATATGAATAGAAGTGTGTTGTGGGACTCTGAAGTATCTTACATGGATATTATTTCCCTGATCCATCTGTCTTGTGTGATAACTTTGAGATGGAGGTAAATTCAACCCGACTGCCTTCAGAGGAGAACAGTCCAGCAAGTCCTCGGGGACTCCCTGGCTGGCCCTCACAGGAAGGGTGATAAAATCCCTGATTCTGTGGACACCCTCTGCTTTGTGGATGGCATCTATTCAGGAAATTTCCATGACTACTGAAACTTCTACCCAGACACTCCTCAAAGGAATGCTATTTGGTCTTACCTCAAGCTCTTTGAATTCTTCAGGTTCCTGTCAAATGTTCATTAAGGAGTGGAATATTTTATCCCAGAAGCCACTAGGGTTTTCTCTTCTTGCTCGCTGTTGAGCATTTTGTCTTTTAACTGGAGTTACATAGAGAATACCCATTATATAAGCTGTTGACGAAGGATGCCATGAAGTTCTCCAAAATGCCTGAGACAGGCATGTCTGATTATACTTATGACTTACCTGCCTACTCTTGCTGCTCCTTCCAGTGCATCCTAGAGAAAGATCATGGAGAGCAATGATAAGCTGGAGATTGCGATTCAAGCCTGCAGTGCACATAACTATGTTTTAGTGTCTTCAGCTTATCACCTTCTCTGGCAGGTCATGTTGAAATAGTGTCATATATGTCAAGCAAATTAAATGCCCCAAGGATGAAAGTGCCTGATTCATCTATATACTACCCCATCCAATCCATGCAGCTAGAATCCTTATCTGCTGGATGGATCAAATGCTTTCCTCAGAGGGCTCTTTCTTGTTGGCAACTGCTATCACTATGGAAACCACAAGACATATCATCCTTCATACTGGTCTAAATGTTAAGCTCAGCCATGATGGCCTCATAGTCTGCCACATCTGCTACCAGATTCATCATGTGCTCAGCAAGAGGGATCACCCAACTTGTAGGATTGGGCAGGGTGAAAATGTTCCTGTAGAATTTGTTCCCGAAGGGAGGCTAGGCCTACTGGATAAGATTCCCCTCTATCTCATGAACTCAAGAATCTCCCTGAGTTTGGTGTCATCTAGATGGAATTTGGAGGAAGCTTCTAAATCCACACTGGGGTCTAGGGTGGGGAGAGTCTACTAGGGATTCAAGGTGTTGCCTCTTGCAATTCATCATCCTAGGGACAATTGGAGTGGATTCATCCACATATTCAGAAGAGTTATCTCCACTTTCCTTGGATCTGCAGAGACTTCTCTGATCTATACCCTGTTGGGAATATGAGAAAAGGCCAGGCTGTACAAATTGAGGGGTGTCTCAGGGCAGAACTAATGTCAAGGGTGCTTCTTTACGGTCAACCAACCCAACTGGTTGCACTGATATCAAATCCATGCTTGTAGGCAATGGTGTTGAGGATGTTGGTACTGAGAGATTTTGTCTCACTGTCAACTTCAACCCCAAGATGTCAAAACAGAGTTAGTGGTTCTTAATCCTGGTACTAATGTCAGAGATGGGTCCTATATAAGTGGCATGAATGCAGACAATGATTATTTTCTCTCCAATGTTGTTTGAAGCTATAATTTGCATCTGTACCACACTCTGGTCTCCTTCACACTTAATCTCTGACACCTACTCTAATACAGCTTTCTCACCTCCCTTTTTCTTCACTTTATCTTTGTTTCTTTGATAACATCCATACAAAATAATCTTCAACCAGGAAATGAATTAAAAAAAATGACTTTGGCTGTTTTCAGCAAATATTTTTTCCTGCTGAGAGAGCTCCACTTAGCATGCTTCCCTGTCATTGGCCATCTTGGAAGTCCCAGCTAGACTACCTTGTCGTTAGCAGCACAAGAAAAAAAAAACATCAAATCATGCTAAACTGATGGAGGTCTAAGTCCATGGGAGACCTAGATGGGAGTGAGAGAGGTTGATTGAGGCAAACAAACAAACAACTTCAGGAATGATAGCTACAAAAATAACAGTTCCTAAGCAGCAATACAAACTTATACACTAAAGCAGTCTTTTCTAAGAAAGGAAAAGGGTATTGATTGCCTAAGATACAAAACATTTTCAGAAATTATACTTGACCCTGAGAAACCTTGTAAACACTATCTGTGGGAAATGAGATATGGTGAAGACAGGGAAGGATGATGCATTACAGAAACAAAGGAAGAAATTTAAGCTTTGGAAGGACCTGCAGTGAAGCTGAAAGACATGTTGCCTGAGGAAATCAATCCTGCCTCTGAAGTGAAGAGACTGTCATAAAAGATCATACTTTTCATTACCAAATCTTTCTATTCCCCTTAGTCCAACTCAAGAGTGACACACATTGTAAACATTAATTGTCCCTGCCTCTGCCCATCTGTACCAGAATCTGCAGTTTGTGCACACAATCTTGGCTATATGTGAAACCACATACTGTTTTATCTGTTATCTGCTACTACACTGGATAATTCTGGAGTTTGGGGGGGGGGGGGGGTAGCAGGGAAAGCAATGAATCTGACATTCTCCATCTTAAAAACCTAAAATGCCACTGCTTTCAAACCGAAATAGTCAATTAAACTATATACAGTACACTGCTAAGTTTAACTGTGAATTGCTTCTCAGAAATGATTACTAAAAAGTACCAAGCACTAGGCCAGTTGTCACCCTGAATTCCAACAGAGGTTTAATGGCAGAATGTCAATTAACTGCTTTTTCCAGCAGAACACGTACAACTGATGGTCTGCTTTTACTAGCTTGCTGTTAAAAAAATGCAAAGTAAGTCAAATGTCAAAAAAAAAAAAAAAAAAAGTTCAGCACCGAGAGACTGTGATCAGACTGTAGAATGCACAATGCAGAGAAAATGTATGTTCCTGTTCCAGTCATCCTTGGAATGTCAAAACTAAAACAGCAAATATGGGGAATATACACACCAAGTGTGAGGTTGTTGTAATTTGGATCTTTCCACCTACACCAGGAAAAATTACTCTGGATCTGTACAGTGACTAGCAAGGATGTGAGGGGTGCAGTTACAATACACAGGGTACAGGTGGGCTTTAAAGACACTTCAGAGCTTCAAGATCTGATGCGTTACCTTTGCAATTGCAGTTCATTTTCCAAAGTAAAGAGAATCGCAGTTATGAGTCTCTCACCTCTGACAGGGAACGTTTATTCACATAAAAAAGTAGTGGACCACTGAAACACTTTTCCACAGGCAGTAAGGTATAGACACTTGATAGGCAGTGGTGGGAAGCTGGCTAAGCAATCACTAGATTTAGAATGCAATTCTTGGGGGTCAGAGAAAGGGTAACATTCTTTTTTTGTCTGGGGGTAATGAATTCAACAATTTAAAATGGCATGCTAGATAAACCTTAACTTCTTCTGGCATTACTATACATCTTAAAGGAAGCTAAAGCTGCATTTACACTGTTTTAAACTGCCCCTTAATTCTTCACAGCTTCAGAATGATTTCTACAAAGGGCATTTATTTTTTTGTCTCTTACAACCAACATAATTACATGTGCACTTAATTCTGGAAATGTATATAAGAACAAAACTACTTTAAAAGCAGACTATTTTAAGTTTTACTTTTATCTGTCAGTCCAGTGGACAACAAACATCGGACATTGACCATGAAAGGTAAATATACAAAAATTAATACATTTTGTTTCAGCTGGGCCTGTTACAGGGATGCTGCACTGACCATCATTCAAGTAAAACACATTTGGTTAGTATGCCTTGGTGCTGGAGAGGCTGGCAGTGAAGAAGGAAATGAGTAGCAAATGCCTGAAACTTTCATTCTGGGAGACTACCTCAAACTATCCACTGCCCTCCTCACTCACTGGAAGATGGACACAAAGTATGCACGCCACTGCTGACAGCAAGTGGAGGACTGAGGTAGAGCTAATTGCAGAACATGCACTGATGCATCAATGCATACAGCAGGATGTGTGTGTATATGTGCAAGTTTGGCTGATATGAGAGTGAATAAACATAGTTTTGAAGAAAGGCGGAAAACAAAATAAAAAAATCAGTTTACCCCCCGCCCCGTCATTAATGGGAGCTTCACACTCATTCCCCTTGCATTTGCAGTCAATACAAGACTATTTGTGAAGTGGTGAGAGGGAGTACAGGAAGATGGAATGAATAGATGCATAACTAGGGGAACAGCATGAACATTGTGTATGTGTATGAAAACATGGGAATTAAATCTGATTCACAGATACTCACAAATTATTTTAAAAAGTCTTCAGTGCATAAAATACATACTAAAGCACAAAGCATGGGTGTCACAAACAAGTACAAGAAGTGCTTTACTGAAGTACATAAACATATGGCCAGTGCTCTATAGTGTTTTTCATTTATTTACTGTTGGTAAGATAAGATCCACTAAACAGTGCCTGTTTCTCACACTTACACACTTTATTTTTTAGTAATTAGAGTTCTTCAGTTAGACATATAAAGGTACAGGCATCTCTGAATTAAACCCAGTTTGTGTGGAGTGAAGATACAGATTGCTCTAGTCAGGCCCAGGTATGCATGGTGTACTATCCAAAGCTGTCAAGTGATATTTGGCTCCAATAATGACCCCATGGACAGCTAATACCACTACAGAATTTACTAAGCAAGAAGGGAATAGAAGTGGATTGTCAGGCCTTTTATTTCCTGTATCACACACACCTACAGACAATTCAGAGTTGCCAATCTATCTATTACATGTCTCTAGGATGTGGGAGGCAACCAGCGTTCCTAGAGAAAATCCAAATGAACAAAAAGAGGACATGCAAACTCCTCTCCAAGGATACCTCAGCAAACAGCTGAGCAGGAGATGATCTTGCTGTGAGGAGACAATGCTACTCACTCTGCCACCCTAACCCTTTAAGAAATATGCTTCAGAACATTTCCTGTAGGTTCTAGTCTCACGTCACCTGTGACTTGGACACATAAGGCATCTGCTGCTTTCAGTGCTTAAACTCCTACCTATTTTATGATGCTTTTGGCATTGTATTTTTACTCTGTAGAATCAAATCTCAACTTCTTAGAGTAAGAAATCTGGACATAACCTAATATATTGGGGGAGACAAAGGCCCCAAAATAGGGACAGAGTTTAAATATTGCTCTTACAAAGTTGCTAGAATAACAGGATTTGTGTCAGAATGCATTTTCTGAAGGATATGAAGTTTGAAACTAAAATGTGTCATTATTTAGTGACTTCAGTCCTCAGTGATTTGCCAGAGAACTGCACATGTTATGAGCAACAGATTACAAATATGAGGCAAAAATCTGTAGAATTGAGAGTTATGTGAAGAATGCCCATTCAGATTGCTTCAAAGGAACATGCACATTCTGTAATATCATGGTATATGTAAGTGAATTTCCGTTAACATATTTATGACTATAGTTCTTTTCTGGACACTAACACCAATAGCTCATATCCTGCCATTTGCTGAGGCTAGTTCATTAATTACGTGAATTATCAATAAGTAATATGCATCATAAGAAAGGCAAGGTGTAATAAAATTACATTAACTATTAATCTAAGATGGTGTTTGTTACTATTATACATATTTGCATTCATATTTTTATAGCTGAGAGAGCAACATGGAGTGAAATGTCATGCAGAAAAACAGAAAAATGCAATGACACTATTCATATATATTACAAATGTACTGGAGATATTGCTAGATGATTGCTAATAACTACTAAGACATCCAGTATTCCCACATTTACATTAATATTTCTAAACCAGGCAACTTATTCCTGCATGGCATGATGTGAAACTTTAGATGATATTAAAGAAAACCGTAATTGACATTTGGACTGTAAGTTGTGCTTATTAGAGTTTAAAGCAGATTTAATAACCCCCCCAAGTAAAGGAATATATTAGGAATTTAACTAAGAATTTTAGAATGACATTGGGCAGGATTCACGAAGCCTCCGTGTAAGAGTTATAACTCATACACGGAGGCTGCAGTTAAACGGAGTGATGTCAGCATGCTCTGCATATTCATGAGAGCATGCTGAATCACACTTAAGGCCAACACGGTCCGTGTAAGACAGTAGGGGGAGTGTCCGTAGGCCGAGCCCTGTAAGCGGACATGCCCCCAGAAGAGGAAAAAGTACCCAAAGTAAACACCCACGACAGAGTCCACGGAAATGTGAATAAACAGAACACAACACATGCCCCCACAGACTATGAACAGAAAACATATAAATAAACACGTTTTATATTTATTTTTAAATTGTAAAAATGTTTAACTGTGAGTGCGCTCGTTTGCGTGGGTGTGCCTGTAGCGCAGCTACAGTTAGCAGTCAGTGGGAAAGTATATAAGAACTAAATATGCAAAATAAGCCAAGAAGCAATAGCGTAGCGGTAGAGATGTTGGCTGAAAAGCAGGCATTCATGGTTCGAGCCCCCACAACACCAATTTTTTTTTTTAGCAAAATAAGCAGGAAACAAGTCCCTGACAAATATGTACACATAAAACCACAATTTATGTAAAATGTAATGAAATAGCCCATTTATATTGAAGAAATGTGAGGTAACAAAAGAATAAAAAATGCCAGATGTGCTCATAGTTGAGCTACAGTTTAACAGAGTGAGTGCATCTGCCCGTAGATGAGCAGTGGTTTAACTGGTGCAAAATGAGTGCCCGTAGCTGAGCAGTGGTCTAACATGCTAAATCTATGTGCCCCTAACTGAGCTGAGTGTAATATGCGTGCCGATAGCCAAATGAGGCTTAAAGCAGCGTACCCGTTTGCGGAGCTGCACCACGCAAACAAGCTAACCGGCAACGTTGAGCAAGCCATATCAAAACTGCCTTTACACAGACACACCCCTCAGCATGTCTAGACAGTCATGAAAAATAAAAAGCAGTGGCCAGGCTCGAACCCAGGATACTATACACCATAGTCAAGTTACAGAACCACTAAGCCATGACAGCAGTACCTTTAAATGCAATAATAGCTAATATGTAGGAATGAATACAAACTAGAGCATGACAATGCAGGTTTACTGAAGTTGATACAATTCCAAAATGGCCAATCACAGATATGTGTGGGAAAAACGGACTATATAAGCCCCATAGGTGGGAATACACAACATAAATGATTGTAGAACTGACCTGCAGGCAGAATGACAGGAGTAGGAGAGGGTAGTTGCTTTCGAGCACAGTGGTGGGGTGTTGAGGAGCCCAGGTACATGATCTGGCTCCTAGTCCATAATCATGAGGCCCAACTCATGCAGGGCCAGGTCCTCTGGGGAGCATACAGGGCCGAGGCGTGGGACCGGTTGGCTCATGATCTCACCAGTGCCACAGGGATTCCAAGGACTGGTGAGCAGGTCCGTCACCACCATGCAGACCTGAAGAGACGCAAGCAGGACCAACTGAACCTTTGGATCCAGGAGGCCCGGCAAACACCCAACGCCCCACTACTGAGTAAGTAACATTTAATTATGTATGTAAGAAATTAAACTAGCTGATATTATGGAGATGTGTATTCCAATATTACTTCATTTATATTACAGTTGCAGGTATCTGTTCTGCGAACCGCAGAGCCTATGGCGATAGACTGGTGCGGTTGTGCCACCAGGCAGGTCAGTAATCCACTACCAGTAACTGTAAAGAAATATAAAAGTATGACAGTCAGCAAAAGAGTGCAGTGTAGTCAGTAAGGAATAAAATCTGCAAGTAACAGTGTGATAGTGTCTGCAAGTATTGCTTGATTACAAAAGTGTGTTTCAGCCTGTAAGTTAAACCGAAAAATGAAACTGTCTGACATATATTCTGAAATAAAAATGCTCTACCTGTAAGAAAATAGTACACAACCTGCAGCAGGCTGAAAAGTATAGCTGCAGAAGATGATGAAATCACGTGTGAAATATATCCCTGTGGAAATACTGAAACATGACAGAAGTGAGACTGCTGGAAAGGATTGTAATAACTACAGGTAAAACATGTCAATAAAGCCTAGAAGTAAGTACCATCCTGAATAGTAAAATGAAAGCAAGTGAGAGAGTGTGAGAAAGTGTCATGAATCCAGCAATACAGTAGTAATAACCCCTGAATAAAGTATACTGCAGTCAAGACAGAATGAAATGCATGTGAGATTCAAAACCAAACAGCAAAATCTGTTCAAAGTGTTGCTGCATCTGGAATGTGTATCCCAAAATCTGGATATGTTGCTCTCAGTCTGCAATATGCAGATAGGATGATTGTCTGATATACCAAACATCCACACTTATCTACAGCTATATAAAGCAAATGTAGCAGGATGATGTAGCTGAACAAAGCTAGATATGAATGTGTATGAAGAAGAATAAAATGTATATTGATGTTGCAGTAACAGTCCTATCACCAAGTTGAAATAGTTATCATATAGGAAACTGTAGTTAGAACAGTAGTGTGTATATAACTGTAGCTATTAGAAATGTACAGCATATGTATTGTTATTCTAAGGTGTTAATATTACTTTCTTTACCCCACCCTATAACCACATATAACCCATTCCACGTGAAAATGGTATGTGCAATCACAATTAACTCCACTGGACGTTTGTCCTGTTGGGTCATATATATTTGCATGTCCATTGATGCATCTGCCCTGTTCATACATCCACACCTGATGGCCTGTTGCCATCAATTAACTCTGCATGTTGTTGGACTGTGTATTTCTGTTCAAATTATGCATGTGTTATGCACGCTGTTCAATGGTGTGAATATCTGGGTGTTTCGTTAATGGGAATACTAATGCATGCTGTTACAACTAATTGTGAATGGTATTATATGTCACTAACCCAAACTGTCATGACATAATGCAAAACATAGGACGACAGGGAAGGCGGGTTCCAGCGGACCCACCTCTCCCACCTCAGCTGGCGAGTGCACCTGGCACTAGTGCCGAGTCAGGACCCTCCTTCGGTGGCCCTGTGCCACCTGCGGGTGGAAGCGCTGCAGGGGATGGGGCTCGCCCCCCCTCTGCAAGTGTGGCCAGAGGAGAACCACCACTCACCCTCCGTAGCTTCTGGACTGTGGTGCGTAGGGAGATTCGGGACTCTGTTCTCGAGCCCCTACGCCAGCTCGAGGCATGGGTGGCACAACTAACGGGCATGCCTGTTGCCTGGCCTACACAGCCCCCAGCACAGCCCCCTCCTGGGCAGTGAAGGAACAGTGGCAACTGCCTATGGCTGGGGATATCAGTTCCACTGTTGCCATCTGTGGGATCATGGGCTCTGGATACCCAAACCTCTGTCCCCGTCAATTGTGTAACCCCCCCCACACGTGTCATACACCGCCCCTGTATTCGTCTTGTTTGTCTTGTCTGTTTACCTACCCAACCTACATCCCCAGCTGTACCAACTTCCTTCACCTGACATACCACTCTCACCTGGAAAAAAAAAAAGGGCACTCTGCACCCACAAAAAAATTACGCCCCATACATAGCTGCCCATTCCGCACACATGTCTGCTGGACATGGAACCTATCAATTACAATTGGCTGTACAACAAGTATTATTGTTGTCCTGACACCTCTCTCAGGGGTGGAAGGTTTCAAATGTCACACCAAATTACATACGTATGCACAGCTGTTGCTGATGAAGAAATGGGCAGCTATGGGCCTTATCCCTCCTGCACATCCCAAGCTTGTTTCCCTACTGTCTTACCCTCTTTGTGACCCCTTTTTCACCACTTTCCTGTCTCCCCATTTTCTTTTCTTTCAAAGAAAATAGCTGGTGTGCCAGAGTAAGTACCGTTAAGCGGTTGTAAGCGGTGTGCTTGTGTGCGCGGAGCTAACCACCAGTGCGCATGTGTGAGCTCCGCGCAAACCAGCGCTAACCCGGTTACAACTGCTTAAAGGTGCCTTAGTCACTTTGATTGACAGGTCCTGTACTCAGTTCAAAAGCAAAATAAAATCCCACTGTCAGTCCTGAACCCAGGACCTTGGAAACACTAGTCTGTATGACCTACCACTAAGCCATGACTTTTATACAAAAACATTGTGCTAAAATAAATATAACATGTAATAGTAGGGATGAATGTAAAGGGAATATAGGATGTGTAGTACACAAAGCATGTCATTTAAAATTACTGTCAAAACTACTGGATTTCCATAATAGTAGTGTGTGAACAGAAACAGCCATGCTAGTTGGCAGCTTGTAGATAATAAGGTCAGTTAAAGTACATATATAAATGTATGTATATGTACATATATATATATATATAAATATATATCTATATATAATTGTAGGAGTCAATGTGCATACACACTTGTTACAGGGAACATGAGAGAGGAATGGGGAAATATGAATATACAACACAGCCTGAATCATGAGAGAGATACTAACCTTTACACTCACAGAACACTGTCCACAGCATACCAGCATGGTCCCCGCCCTCACAATCTGAAAGGGCAACGCCTATCCCACATACCCTTTTATAGCACTGACCTGAAATCACAGTGAGAACTGCAATCAGTACACAACTGGCTGTATGCAATTAGCAAATGCTGGCTTACAATTGGTGCAGAGGCCATCACATGGACCTATGCAGATACCTACAAAAGCATCCAGTGCTAACACTCCCCACATGCAATACATTCATTGCATTGTCTGTAAGCAGACAGAGGGAGAGCGAGAAGTGAGAGAGAGAGAGAGAGAGAGCAAAAAAAAAAAAACAAAATAAAATTAGACACTGTGACTCTGTGACCCAAAGCTGTCAGCACTGACAGTAGCAGCAGCAAGCAGAAGCTGTGGTAACACAACCAGCTGCGACAAACACAGGTAATGCAAAGTAGCAGGTTAATAGTGTGCATACTGTGAACCCTCCAAATGTGTCATAGGTCTGTATCCATAGGTATGTCCATGTGATATGTTGTGTCTACGTAGTTCCACCAAAAGGGGATGACCATACATTACATGTCAGTCATTCTTAGGCCACGATCCTGGCAGCAGTTGTCCGTGCGTTGGCCCAGCAATGGCTGTAGTGACTGCTTTGAAAGGTCAGCCAGGTTCAAAAGTCAGGATCAGCCCATCCCAAAGGCACACTGGCTGGGAACAAGTGTCTGCAGGTACCTGATGCCACAGCATATGCATCCCATACTGCATAATTCCATAGCTTAGCAGACCAGGCCCATTATGCATATGATGTGGTAATTCCCAGGGTCAGTCGAGGTGCCCCCTTAGTGGTGTGGGACCACTGTTGCTGTATGCCACTGTCCAGGTACATATCCTGTAGTATGGCCAAGATAGACTATCAGTGTTATATGCGGTTGTATGTCCTCTCGGAGTGCCGGTAGCACACATCCAGGGATACCACGAGATCACAGTGATGCTGTGTGTTCTTCTCTGCTGAGGGCGGCCCTCACCTGGACATGTGAGATGATAGGGAGGTTACATCCAGCTGTGATACATATTTCAACTGGTGGGGGAGAAGGTGGGGGGATACGTGCACTGAATATGTCTGCAAGATTGCTGCCAATATCCGTGTGTTTGGTGAATGTTAAGTAGGTGTGTATTAACACAGAGCATATCTGAGGCATGTGGTCCATATGTGTAACATAACTGAAGAAGGCCTTGTGGTCATCCATAGTGTTTGTGTCCATTTCCCTCCCAGAGTAGGCCGTGGCCGTTGTTATGATGGACCGTAGCATAGTACCAGTGCTGACCACAGATGCCTTCCCTTAATGTGAATGTGCTCTGTCCTGCAGTAGCCTCATGCTATTGTTATACAATCTGCCTCTGTCTGGGGTCCACCGGACAGGATGCCTAACCTTTGTGCATAGGGTCTGGGTTAGAAATGTGTGTGCAAGTTCCATGCAATCTGTGGCATGTCCATGGTAAGCATTTGCAAAGGGGTCAGCACTGTGGCTTGTGGCTTCCACTG
The DNA here is from genome assembly GCF_019279795.1 of Protopterus annectens. NCBI lineage: Eukaryota > Metazoa > Chordata > Ceratodontiformes > Protopteridae > Protopterus > Protopterus annectens. Next base: position 1,112,473,490 of record NC_056745.1, on the reverse strand, counting down.
GCCCAGTGTGCTGCATGGATACCATCTCAGTCCCAGCAAGTGAATAACTGTCTAATCACATACATATCAAAGTAGTCTACTGTGCTGGTGGTGGTGGTGGGATATGTATATCCAGGCCGAGTAACTTCTGTCCACATCACAGTAGTGGATGGTGTCCCACATACAGTACCTTGGGATGAACCCCCAGAGTGAGGTTGTGCATTGCACCTGTCAGTGTGTGCTGACCGATGGGGCATGCTACTATGTTGTGTGGAATGTGGCAGGTATTGCTGCACAGGTGTTGGCTGAGCACTGATATCTGGCCATGTACCTGTGTATCCACCATGACACACACACATGCAACATATGGGAGTAGTAGTATATCACTACACATGAGTATCATGTATAGTATGTGTGCCATATATTGCTGACATGGTCTGCTGATATCCTGTTTGTGTTCTCTTCCAGGGAGATGGCACGACAGTGTAACCCCGCCTACTCTGTGGCGGAAGATGAGGAGATCCACCAGAGCCTGGTGTGGGAGTATGACATCCCGCACCAGTTAGAATCAGCAGGAGAGGGCCGCACTGTGGCAAGACCTTGTCATTAGGGTAAATGATATTGGCACGCATAACAGGACATATGAGCAAGTACAACATCACTGCAGTGATTTAATCCGAAGTGTCCGGCAGCGTGCATCAGATATCCACAGGCAACAGGTCGCCACAGGAGGTGGGGTGGCCACACATCCCCCCTCACCAGACTGGAGGGGCTACTCCTAAGTGTTGTGGCTCCAGCCCCGGAACACCAACAGCAGTACACCTGCATTATGATGGAGGCTGGTTCCACACAGCAGCACGACATGGAGCGTGCAGGTAATATGCCATATGTACACTTGACTGTTCTGTACACTGTATCATATGCAATATCAATGGCACAGTTGTGCCCACTGACATTAATCTCATCATTTCTGCAGGTCCCTCCAGGGTTACAGCAAGACAGGCCATCCATGCTGGTGAGTGTGTTTAACATAACCTATAATAGTCCTGATAATGCTAGTAACAGTAGTGTAACTCAGTAGTGCTCTGTGTGTATAATGCGGGGTGTGCATGTGTGCAGGAGTGCCTGTGCCCATGTGTGCATGTGTGCATCTGTGCATGTGTGCCTGTGTCCACGTGTGCATGTGTGCATGTGTGCCTGTGTCCATGTGTGCACGTGTGCATGTGTGCATGTGTCCACGTGTGCATGTGTCCACGTGTGCATGTGTCCACGTGGGCATGTGTGCCTGTGTGCATGTGTCCACGTGTGCATGTCTGCCTGTGTCCATGTGTCCATGTGTGCATGTGTGCCAGTGTCCATGTGTGCATGTGTCCATGTGTGCATGTGTGTATAAGTGCATCACTGGTAACAATGTCTGGAGACTGTAAACTGTGTTTCCTGTCTTCCTCCCACAGGTTCTGGGGCTGCTCTGGTGACCTGCAGCAGGGAACCTGAATCCTGTGCCATGGCTACTGGTAATGATGATATTTGTGTAATGGTACAGGAAGGTGTGTCAGGGTCTGCCATTGGTCATCCAATTGACACAGCTGTCAACCCCATCATTGCACACAGTCATCCTGCCTGTACATCCCTTGTCACCATTGTCCCTAGGTGATGGACAGAATACAGTGGGCATAGACCAGGGTAATGTGGTACCTGTGGCACATGCGTCCCCACACAGTAGCCATGGGCAGGGTCCTCCGATGGTACCACACAGACAGTTGCCCATGGGTTCTTGTGGGAGCATCCGTGGGCGTACTGCCTCTGGCCGACGTGCCCAAAGAGGTCTGTCAACCTCAGCTATGTTTCAGACTGTCATGCAGGCACAGTCACGTATGGAAAGGTACACCAGACAGGGTCTGAGGGAGCTGAGAGCATGTCGCCCAGCCATGACAGACAGTATGCGTAACATTGCGGATGCTATCCGTAACTTCACCGATGTCATAGACAGACGTTGTGGGGACATATTACAGCAGTTCCACAACCAGATGTCCATGAGCCAGGGCAATGGTGGGTGTTTACGGCATCGACGTGGCCGTATGCCGGCAGCAGCAGCAGCTGGCAGTCGGCGCGGACGACAACAGGCTCGCGCACGCCCCCATAGTGCCAGCAGCAGCCCCAGCAATACTGGGTCTGTGCTGTCATCGGAACGCCCCAGGAGACCATGTGCACGTGGCTCTGGACAGTCCCAACAGGGACTTGTGTCCAGTCAACACACTCCCACTTCTGATGACAGTACCCAGTCTGGCTTTGTACTGGATACGGTCCGTAGCACCCCTGCCAGGCACAGGTACCGTATCCGTGCACACAGACACTGATCTGTATGGCCTGCCAGGTGCAGTCTGTGGCTGTCCACAAACCCCTGTATATGGCAGCCATGAGGTGGAATTGTGTGCGTGCATACACACATGCGAAATGTTAACACCTAGGGCAACCACATACACGCACACACTGCACCAACACTGCCCCACCCTGTACTGCTGCCCCTCACCAACACACATACACACACATGTCAATTGGTGGTATCAGTGGCTGACTCAGGCATACCTAATCCACACCCTGTGCATATGATGACACTGTGCCACCTCCTGCAATCTCCAACATCATTGCGGGAACAGGTAAACATGTTGCTGATGCACAGGGTGACTATATAGAAGTGTATTAGTAGTATCATGTTGGTAACAGTACAGTGTGGTGCTATGACTGTGTGTATATCCCAGCATGCCTGCTGCAGTAACTGTATGAATGTCCTGAATTGTTATCTGCTCCCATAGTACATACCAAAGTGTACCAGTAGAAACGAACAAAATAAATGAACACGAAAAAGGAGTACCACCCGACTCAGACAGCGAAGCAAGTCCTGCACTCAAATAGTGTATCCACAAGCCAGGCTGCAGTTGAAAGTATGAATAAATCCAAATAAAGTGGAAGTCCAAAAAATCAGACGTTAAAAACCACAGATGGTCAAAGCTTCAACGATGGTTCTTTTATTCATAAAACAGACAGAGAATTCAAATAAAATCCAAGCGCTTTCGCCTGAGTAGTCTCAGGCTTTTTCAAGGTTAATTAGGTATATGGCCTTGCTGTTTTTATATTCAGTTTAATAGGCCTAATATATTAGTTAATTGCAATAAATCAATTTTTAAAGTGCAACAGAACTTTTCTGGAAACTTACTCTTGCTTGCCACTAAAAATATTCATAAATCACAAAATTCTTTATGTATACATTTAGAATATATTATAATATACAATCAATTATTACTATTAAAAAGTTAATGCATATAATTTCTAAATGTGTTTAAAAACAGAGAAAATTACCAGTTATTTAAGCTTAATATACAAGTGAAATAGAATAAAATGAAATAGAATAAAACCTTTAAGGGTATATTAAACCTACTAATGTGCACCAGAAAAAACAAAAGGTAAACCCTGCATAAACTATGTGTGTGAAATATGGTATGTGAAATTCTGAAAATTTAAAAAATTGTTTTTTATGTAATGGTTTAACCTTTAAAAATTATCAATAATAAATATATTTCACTCAATCAGGGAGTCAATATATTAGTTATAATCCACCCTGATATTTAATTTAAAATTAATAACGTATAAACAAAAATTAATAAATAAATAAATAAATAGGTAGGTTATAATTTATTTCTTTTAACTTTTAAAATGCTGTTTATGCTGATACTGTCGTTCATCCCTGGATTTTTTGAAGCATCCAGTCTAAGTTGCCAAATTAACTCTCTACTCTCTAGGTAGGTTTCCCAGTCACCTCCTCTAGGATCTTGCAAAACACGTTCAGGTACAAAAAATTTTAGAGACATATCAGTGCATACTAGTGAGTGCTTAAAGAATGCATTAGAACTTTTCTTTTTTTCAATTTCATATAAATGTTCATAAATTCTTTTTTTAAGCATTCTAGTGGTTTTCCCTACATAAAAACCACGACAAGACAAACAAATACCCAAGTAGACTACTCCTACTGAGTTACAGTTATAGTAACCTAGTGTTTTTAATGTGCAATTTCTAGATGGTAAAATTACTTCGCCAGCATCCAACATATACCTACATTGGTTGCACATACCACATTTGTATGAACCATTTTTTCTGTGTGATGAAAGGGCATTGCCAGATTGTTGTATACGGGGATTTTGTTCAAACATACCCTTAAGATTGGTATCACATTTTCTAATGAATGTTAAGGCCTTGGGTATAAAAGTTCTAATGTCTTCTTGTGATGTTAACAAGGGCCAAAATAAGCGTAAGGTGTTCTCAATGTAGGGTGCATCACTAGTGTATGTATAAACAAAACTTTTCTGTAAACCTTCCTGTCCTTTTTTAGTGTTCGTGGAAAGGGGGAAGCCCTTTACTCAAAAGGGGTGGAAAAATTGAATCTCTTTTCTCTAACACCTCTGCTATACAAGAACTGATAAGTTGTATAGGATAACCTCTTTCTTCAAACATGGTTGCTATGAATCTGGTTTCTTCTATAAAAGATTCAAGTGAACTGCATATTCTAGAGGCTCGAATAAGCTGGCCTCTAACTATCCCCTTTTTTATGTAAAAAGGGTGCGGGCTATCAAAATGTAAAAATGTGTTTGAGAAAGAGGACTTCCTAAAAATCTTTGATTGAAAATGTTGATTATCTTTGTCTTTAAATAGTAAAATATCTAGATAATGTAGAGAATTTTTACTGAGTTCATAAGTAAAAGACAAAAAATCAGTTGTGGAATTGATGTAATCAAAAAACTGAAAAAACATGTCTTCAGAACCTTGCCATAAAATACATATATCATCCAAATAACGTTTGTAAAATAGAATATATTCTTTCCATTTAGTTGAATGTATATGTAGCTGCTCCCATTTATGTAGGACAATATTTGCATACGACGATGCACATGGGGAGCCCATTGCCACTCCTTTACTTTGTCTGAAGTATTCCCCACCGAAAAAGATGTAATTGTTATCCAGGATTATGCCCATAAATTCAGTCAGCAAATTGATCAAGTTGTTACTTAAGTCAGAATCCTTAACTAGGATATCAGTAAACCAGTCTAATCCTGTAACGTGGGGTATGCTGGGGAATAATTCAACTACATCTATTGTTATCATGAACAAATCATTGTTACAAATATCAGGTGGGATACTAGCTAAGAATTCCCAAGAATCCCTACAAATATGTGGGAGCTTGGAAACTAAAGGTTTAATGTTGTAATCTACATATTTGCCTAAAGGTTCCGTGATGCTGCCAGCACCGGCCACAATCGGCCTGAATTTCAGAGGTGTTATTCCTTTGTGCACCTTCGGTATCCCAAACAATATGGGAGTTTTAGGATGAGACACGTTAAGATAATTAAATAAATCTTCATTTATTACCCCTTGAAGTAAATGGTCGTATAGAATATATTTTATATTGGCATATGCAACATTTAATTCATTTTTAGATGCCTGCTCATAAGTATCAGTGTCCTGCAGTATGTTGTGCATGGCATTATCATAATCAAACAAGTGCATGAGTACCATCCCTCCCCCTTTGTCAGGTTTCATGACCCTGATTTTTTCTTTTCTTAATAAATCAACTATTTCTCTCAAATGTTTGTTAAAATTCTGAGGGGAGTCATGATTTTTTACTAAGTTCTCCCTGAGTGTCTTTTCTGTCAGTTCTTCAAATATTTTCAAACTCGGATGTAGAGGGGGGTTAAATGTACTAGACCTGGTAATAACTTTAGTTGAAATCTGTTGTCCCTTAAAAAAGAGAGAGAGATTCAAGTTCCTGATAAATAATTTCAACTCTATAAGGAGCTTAGGCAGGTATGCAGGCCTTGCCGGAATGTAGTTTAAACCTTTCGTAAAAAGTTCAAAAAAACCAGGAGTGATAACTAGATTAGTGTAGTTGTAAATGCTAAAATTATCAAAAGTGACTACTATATTACTAGCATCAGAACTCACCAATTCAAAATCAGTCACAGTGGAGTCATCTGACTCAATGTTCAGTTGCGCCCCCTCCCCCAATTCTGTTGGTGAGGGGCATTGTAGTTCCTCCCCATTGGTCTGCCCGGGGGATAATAAAAACCCTGAGGAGAGTTGTTGCCTCCTTTCTGTGCTAGCCGTTCACTTCTACGTAGTGGCTCTGCATTGGATACATTAACATCATTTTGGTTCCCTACTCTATTTTCAAAAGTTTCTGTGTTAAAATTGTTGTGTTTCTGTCCGTTAAGTGTAGGATATGCCCTCCCTTCCCTGTATTCCAGCATATCCCTGTAAAACTTTTTGACCTTTCTGTCTAAAACTTTCAAACAGTGCTGGTCCACTTCAGTAAAAACTTCATCATATTTTCTTTTATGCCTAAGAAAGTTTTTGTGTTGGACAATGTTGTCATTAAGTACAGTAAGTTCATTAAGAATCACATTACATTTATTTTGATAGTCCTTGACCATCAAATCCAGCATTTCTAAACCTGTGCGGTCAAACAATTCTACTAATTGTGAATGTAAAATAGAGCCCGCGGTGGCATTACTAGGAAATTTATAACATCGTAAACCTTTCGGAACTCTCTGAACCTTAATACATTCCTTGAGATAGTTAATCTCTAGTTGAGAGTTCTTATAAGCATATAATTTTTTACTAAAAGTATCAAAATCAATGTCCAACTGCTGCGTGTTGATGTTTAAAGTACCTTGTTTGAACTCCGGTTGGAGTTCAGTCCATGTTTTAAAATTAAAACTTTTAACAGCAACTTCACCGTTCGGTGCTGAGCTGCTGCTTGCGTTTTCTTCTTGGGCTTGAGAATTGTGATTATCCATTCGCAAATTGTGCCTCGAACAAGCAGTGCCATTCGGCTCCTGTGCCGTGAGAGGTCTCCGTTCGTTGCGTGCCCCTTGCTGTTGATTTCCCGGGATAAAGAAAGGGGAAGCAGAAGAAGTAAAATTGCCTTGACCGGTAAGAGCGTTGTTGATATTTGTCAGCAACGCTAGCACCTGGTTAAATTCTTTGCGTGTAACCGGTGCTTCATCGCATTCTTCCCTTAGAATAAGGGGTGTGTTCAACAGATCTGAGTCTAGTAGTTCCTCCACCATAGAAACCAGGGAACCAGTAGAAACGAACAAAACAAATGAACACGAAAAAGGAGTACCACCTGACTCAGACAGCGAAGCAAGTCCTGCACTCAAATAGTGTATCCACAAGCCAGGCTGCAGTTGAAAATATGAATAAATCCAAATAAAGTGGAAGTCCAAAAAATCAGACGTTAAAAACCACAGATGGTCAAAGCTTCAACGATGGTTCTTTTATTCATAAAACAGACAGAGAATTCAAATAAAATCCAAGCGCGTTCGCCTGAGTAGTCTCAGGCTTTTTCAAGGTTAATTAGGTATATGGCCTTGCTGTTTTTATATTCAGTTTAATAGGCCTAATATATTAGTTAATTGCAATAAATCAATTTTTAAAGTGCAACAGAACTTTTCTGGAAACTTACTCTTGCTTGCCACTAAAAATATTCATAAATCACAAAATTCTTTATGTATACATTTAGAATATATTATAATATACAATCAATTATTACTATTAAAAAGTTAATGCATATAATTTCTAAATGTGTTTAAAAACAGAGAAAATTACCAGTTATTTAAGCTTAATATACAAGTGAAATAGAACATGTTGCTGATGCACAGGGTGACTACATAGAAGTGTATTAGTAGTATCATGTTGGTAACAGTACAGTGTGGTGCTATGACTGTGTGTATATCCCAGCATGCCTGCTGCAGTAACTGTATGAATGTCCTGAATTGTTATCTGCACCCATAGTACATACCAAAGTGTAACAGCTGCACATAATTGCATGCCGGTGGTAAGGTTGTCAACAGATAGCCGCATACATGGGTAGCACAGGGGGAAAGCTAACGCAAGTAGTGATATGCAATGGAGGACATGTACAGTAATGGTGTCAAGTTGCCCACAATGACTATGCAATGTGGATGTTCACGCATGTAGATATGTGTGCAGTACCAATGTAATCCAAATCACAAATAACTATGACATAATATCAGTTCTACCATGGGCATCTGCGCTGTGTATTCCTGGGTACATGTTGATAATGCCTACATATTTGCATTGTTACTTACGGTTTTTGTTACCCCTTCTTTGTTGTACAATGCACTACTTCCAGCCCTGTTTACTGTAGCTTTGTTTGCATGCATGTTCGCTTGGGTTCCCTGGAGCACTGCTTACACCTGCAATGCAGAGTTACAGTGCTTCTGTAGACTCCTAGTGACATCTGCATAGCGTACGATACGTATGTCAACTTTACACATGACAGAGTGTCACTGTCTGTCCTGTACACATGTACGTTGCCTGTGACACACTGCACATGTCTTACCTGGCATTTACCCACGTGTGCAGTCATATATGCCAGTGCTATGAAACAGTAGCAGTACACCCACACATACACACCTTCAGTATGTTGTTCCCCATTGGCCCATGTGTTGGTACTCACCATGGCAATCGCACTACTAGGGTAGCATGTGCAAAGGTAACCTGTGAATCACCTCTATGGTCCAGTTGTGGTTTATGTGAGTCATGTGTCAATGACACAGCTGCCACATGTATGCAGTCAGCCATCACCCTTGGCCAGGTACGTACAACACATGTGTGGGATGCCACCACACAGCCAATCTGGGGACTGGGCTCTCTGAACCCAGTAATGCCATACCCTGTCAGGTGGCATGTCATATATACTACATCCTGGACAAACTTCAACCCCAATCCCTGCTGCTACTATTGATAAAACCCCTGAAGATGTTGCTGATAGTTTTGACCAATTCTTTACTGAGACATTTCAGGCCCTAGCTAGCCATCTACCTCCTAGCTCCCCTGGTCCTGAAAGTAGCACCCCTAGAAACCTACTTGCGTTCAACTGCCAACCAGTCACCACTTCACTTCTCCGGACCTTGATTGAAACAGTGAAACCCACTACACTTTCTGCTGATCAACTCCCTGCCGAGTACCTATCAAAATCAGATGATGCTATTGCTTACCCCGTCTCAAAGGTAATCAAACAAACCATGGTAGAATCTAAATTTACCACCATCAGGAAAATATCATATGTAATCCCACTTCACAAAGGAGGCAGCTCTACTGAATTCTCCAATTATAGGCCAATAGCTATACTCTCTCCACTTGCAAAGATTATGGAAACTTTATTCATAGACAATTCATGCACCACCTAATCCAAAATTGCCTTATGGCAGACACTCAGCATGGCTTCCGTCTTCATCACAGCACTACTTCAGGCCTCCTAGCCTTTACTAACACCGTAAACCATACTTGCAACACTAATTATATATCCTCAGCCCTCTTTTTGGATCTTTCCAAGGCATACGATATGGTTGATCACCAACTTGTAATACACACCCTGCAAACATTCTGTCTAGATACTGGAGCCTTCCAATGGTTTCAATCCTACCTGCATGGTCGACAGCAGGCTGGCCTCTGGCAGAACAAACTCTCTAACCTTCTACCTAACACCCTCAGAGTACCACAAGGCTCTATACTAGGGCCCTTGCTGTTCTCCATCTTCATTAACGACCTTTATACTGTCATCCCAAAAGTCAGCTGTATCCAATATGCTGAAGACTCTACTCTGATCTGCTCAGCCACATCTCCAGTAGAATTATGGTCAGCTACCCAGACCACCTTTAATACAATAGAAAACTGGCTTTCTGAACATCGTCTGATCCTAAATCCCAAATAAACTAAACTGCTGTTATTTCACCAACACGTAGGTCTACCGCTTTCACCTTTACCATAACATCAACTGATGGCACAATAATCTCCCCTGACCCATCTACTAAACTATTAGGTGTCATCATAGACAATAATCTCAAATGTGACCTACATGTTAACCAAATTATCAAAGCCATCAATAAAAACTAGGGTCACTTTACAGAATAAAAGCCTTCCTAGCCCCTCCAGCTAAAGGTGCCATAGCTCGCTCACACCTTCTTTCAACCCTTCTGTATGCATCCACTCTACTCTCGAATATGAACAAGACTGTCCTTAACAAACACTCAATTTGCTACAACCACATTGCCAGGTTTGCCACTGGGCTGCCTTTTAGGACACATCATTGCATCAATCTAAATCAGCTTGGTTGGCTTGCAATACCCAGCCTAATACAGTATAACCAACTGATTATGGCCTATAAAATCCTCTATAATCCGGACAATACTCCTGCACTTCAAATATTATCACCCACTATAACAATCCTAGACCGCTTCGATCCTCTAACAAACTACTAATTCAGACTAGCAAATTTAATAACACAGCCGGTGAATCTCTCTTTGCAAACTCTGTAAGTAGATCCTGGAACTCACTTCCAGCTGATATTACCTTACTTTCCACCTTAGGTCAGTTTAACACTAGACTCAAACAACATTTGTCACTTAACTGGCTATGGAAATGTATCAAGCCTGGCTAACTCGAATGTGTAAAATCTGTGAGCCAGTTTACTGTGTAATTTAATTTAATCCTGGCTTGTGCTCAGGACTAACATTAACCTGTGGAACATGTTTAACTTGCTTACTTATGTAATCTCTGTAAATAATCTGTTTGTAATATGTAATGCTGGTATTATGTAATGCTGTATCTGCTTACCCTTGTAGCTTTTCTCCCGGGCCTCCCTGAAATGGACATGCATCCAGTCGGACTATCCCGGTCAACAAATGTAGGATAAATAAATAAATAAAATATATTACAGTGACTACAATACAAGTCAGACATTGACATGCACTGACAGCATGCTGAACACACTGGGGCATACGTGGGGACTCAGAATAGCATCCTGCCTGAGCATCACACACCTCCGCAGCTGGCATACAGGCACATGTTCCATCAGAACAGAGCACATGCCACACATGGCACACATCCCCTGTGCCACACACTCACAGCCTGTAGGGCTACACAACACACCTGCTACAGACGTGTCAGGTACCTGTCTTGGGTGCTGCACTGGGGTCCCGCTCAACAGGCTGTATCTGGTGAAGGTCACACTGATATGCCTCAGGGGCACTATGGTCCACCACAGAACACATGCATACAGGTCAGTCAGAGGCATGGACACATATGACTCACTCATTGACCATGCCAGTATGGCTGGCCTGAGACATACCTCTCTGGACTACATGATAGGGAACATAGAATGGATCTCTCAGCATGTGGCACAGGCCAGTATGAGCCTGATCTTGGTTGCCAACATACCCTCACCAGGTATGCTACCACTATATGTGGGAAGGGTGTTGTATGTCTACATTATGCTCAGTCTCCACTGTCATTCATAGGGTATCCGCTGGCTGTCAACGTGTGCTTACATGCTAGGGAACCACAATGATGTGCAAGGGTCATCTTGCACGTGACACCCATGGCCCGATGTATAATGGCAAAGCTCCTTGGTACACACATACTGCCTTATGCTGCAGGACATGGTTTACATAGCCACCTCTGTGGGTATCACACAGGTTAGGACACTAACAGTGCTGCTACACAACAACAGCAGTGTACACCGGAAGATGCATGCACCAGACACTGTCCTCAGCACGGTGAACTGCAATGTCTGTGCAGTACCAGATTCCTGATTCATGGCTCACAGGTGTTACCCATCACTGACAGGTTATGCCCCATACCATGCCTGTTGTCCCCTACACATGTAACACACATGGACAGGGGGGGTGGTATCCCAAGGTACCACAGATACACACACCTCCAGGTTGTTGGCACAGCACAAAGCATCAGGGCCTAATCATGTGCAGCTAACAGTGTGTTGGACTGCCATCTGGTTCATAGACTGGCACACACAACCCTCCCATACACAGGAAGACCACCTATCCTCCATAACAACACTGACAATATGACAGTCTCAAGAACTGTGTTTATATGGCTGGACTGCATCCAGCCAAACATTGTGCGTGAGCATTACTGTAGCTACAACACACTAATTGAAGGGTTCACAGCATGTGGTCACTGAATTACAGTGGAATGACATGTTACCACTACCACTACCACAACAGTTGGGAACATGCAGCACCTGTACATCGACTACATGTACACTATATGGCCCAGACCAGATGTGTATCCCCTGCTGTAGGTATTTTGCCATGTACACCCACACTGTATAGAGACATACCACGTGCGGACCCTGCACAGTAAGACACAGTCATATTGGTATACATTGCAAATACCATTTCTCCACTCGAGGCATGTGTCAGACATGGTAACTACTGCAGGTCACAGGTATTTATGTATATGTGTCACACACATACATCATGTGTGCAATGTCATTGCTGGTTTAGGCAATGGCATGCATTGTTATGTACAAAGACCCACACAAGGTCATACTGTGTGACACAACCACACGTGGCAGTTGTGGGTTACCAAAACATACCTATCTGTACTCTGACAATGGTAATAGACACAGTAGCAGAGCGCACTATTGGCATTACTAGCCAACTAGCCCTGTTTGGCTGTGCTGATAGTGTGGTGACATCCCCTGTGTTTACTGGGGGAATATGCAGCATCTGGTGTATTGTAGTATTTGCCAAAAGGATCTGTTTTCTCACACTTGCATTTACACACACCCTACTACCCCCACTTGCCATTTGCAGGATTCATTCCCCTACCTAACTAAGTCACGACACGTGACAGAGACGCATTAGCAAAGCGCACTATTCAGATTACTAGATAGTTCCTCTTCTCTGGCTGTACTTATAGGGTGCTGACATCAGTATTTTGAAAGGGTAATGTGCATCAGGTAGTGTGATCTCCTGATTGCCAAAACTAACATGTTTTTCATACGGAAACGCACACACATAAACTCCCCACATCCAAACACACACACACACACACATGCTATTTACAGGTTTCAAACTCCTACCTAACGACACTCAGGAGAGACGCATTAGCAGAGTGCGCTATTCGCATTACTGGGAGGCTTCTCTTCTCCTGCTGTACTTATAGGGTGCTGACATCATCTGTGTTTAGAAAGGGGAATGTGCATCCTGTAGTGTGTTCTCCCAGTTGCCAAAAGGGACATTTCCCTCACACAAAATTGCATACACACTAACCCCCCTCATCCAAACACACACACTTGCCATTTGCAGGATTCAAACCACTACCTAATTATGTTATGACACTTGAGATGGATGCATTAGCAGAGCACGTTATTCACATTACTGGGAGGCTTGCCTTCTCCTGCGGTACTTATAGGGTGCTGACATCATCTGTGTTTAGATAGGGGAGTGTGCATCCTGTAGTGTGTTCTCCCAGTTGCCAAAAGGGACATTTCCCTCACACAAAATTGCATACAAACTAACCCCCCTCATCCAAACACACATACTTGCCATTTGCAGGATTCAAACCACTATCTAATTATGTTATGACACTCGAGACAGACGCATTAGCAGAGCGCGCTATTCGCATTACTGGGAGGCTTGCCTTCTCCTGCTGTACTTATAAGGTGCTGACATCATCTGTGTTTAGAAAGGGGAGTGTGCATCCTGTAGTGTGTTCTCCCAGTTGCCAAAAGGGACATTTCCCTCACACAAAATTGCACACACACTAACCCCCCTCATCCAAACAGACACACTTGCCATTTGCAGGATTCAAACCACTACCTAACTATGTTATGACACTCGAGATGGATACATTAGCAGAGCGCGTTATTCGCATTACTGGGAGGCTTCCCTTCTCCTGCTGTACTTATAGGGTGCTGACATCATCAGTGTTTAGAAAGGGGAGTGTGCATCCTGTAGTGTAATCTCCTAGTTGGCAAAAGGGATACTTCTTTCAAACAGTCTTAAACACACACTAACCCCCTCCACACACACTGAGCATGTACAGGATTCAAACCCCTACCTAACTATGTTATGACACTCAAGACGGACGCATTAGCGGAGCTCGCTATTCGCATTACTGGGGGGTTTCCCTTCTCCTGCTGTACTTATAGGGTGCTGATATCATCAGTGTTTAGAAAGGTGAATGTGCAACCTGTAGTGTATTCTCCTAGTTGGCAAAAGGGATACTTCTTTCAAACAGTCTTGAACACACACTAACCCCCTCCACACACACTGAGCATGTACAGGATTCAAACCCCTACCTAACTATGTTATGGCACTCGAGACGGAAGCATTAGCAGAGCGTGCTATTCACATTATTGGGAGGCTTCCCTTCTCCTGCTGTACTTATAGGGTGCAGACATCATCAGTGTTTAGAAAGGGGAATGTGCATCCTGTAGTGTATTCTCCTAGTTGGCAAAAGGGATACTTCTTTCAAACAGTCTTAAACACACACTAACCCCCTCCACACACACTGAGCATGTACAGGATTCAAACCCCTACCTAACTATGTTATAACACTCAAGACGGACGCATTAGCGGAGCACGCTATTCGCATTACTGGGTGGTTTCCCTTCTCCTGCTGTACTTATAGGGTGCTGACATCATCAGTGTTTAGAAAGGTGAATGTGCATCCTGTAGTGTATTCTCCTAGGTGGCAAAAGGGATACTTCTTTCAAACAGTCTTGTACACCCACTAACCCCCTCTACACACACTGAGCATGTACAGGATTCAAACCCCTACTTAACTATGTTATGACACTCGAGATGGACGCATTAGCAGAGCGCGCTATTCGCATTACTGGGAGGTTTCCCTTCTCCTGCTATACTTATAGGGTGCTGACATCATCAGTGTTAAGAAAGGGGAATGTGCATCCTGTAGTGTGTTTTCCCAGTTGCCAAAAGGGACATTTCCTCTCACACACACAAACCCCACTCACCCACACACACACTGAGCATTTGCAGGATTCGAACCCCTACCTAACTATATTATGACACTTGAGGGAGACGCATTAGCAGAGTGCACTATCCGAATTACTGGGCATCTGTTCTGCACCTGTAGTATTTATAGGGTGCTGACATCTTTATTTCTACAGAGGTATGTACATGTAGTACTACCTGTCAGGTGGGGGATAGCATATATATGCATTTGCAGCCACCTACGTCAGGGTCAGATATGCACATCGCATTGGCAGGTTATGTTCTATACCATGCTTTGGGATCACAGGACCTGTAACACACAACACAACCAGTCCAGAACACCACATCCACATCCAGGACACACACTTAGCTTCCCTGGGAACAGTGCCAGGATATGCAGGTGTTCACATACACCATTCCAGTTGTTAACATCAGGTACAGGCATATTGTGTGTGAGAACTACTCAGGCCTGTACCACTTTACCCTACAGCCACTACAATTTGTGGGTCCATGTGCTATGGCAGAACCACACACCACAGCCACATGGGGGAATACATATTGCACCTGTCCATCTGCAACGTGGGTACTCACTGTTCCACACCAGAGGTAGACCACCATTGTTGATATCTGACCATACCCACCTTTCCCTGAACATCCATATCCCATCTCCACCCCCAGGCAAGGTTGTCACTGCACACAAACTGTATTTAGCACAAGCAGACTCTACACTTGTATAGACTGGGGTGGACGACTTCAGAGGACCCATGCTGGAGGACTATACTGGCCACTCAGCATAATCCTTGACAATTGCATTCTATGAGCATGTGTACGGTTTGCATTGGTCATGCTATCCCACATATACCCATGACTGCTCCACAACAAGACACCTGTCAGCTGTACACCAGCCATATATGCACCATACAACAGACAGAGTGACCTAATACATTGCAGAGCTGTAGCCCACAGAGGGAGGACATCTATGAACAGTTCCGGCATGGCACTTCATTCACACATACTCATACAACACAGTGTTGACAGTGGAATCGTCCAGAGAATGCAAATAGGGCTCCCCTCAGTCTGTTATTGACAGACACCTACTGTCAGAGATCCTCAGCAACCCTCTCACAGCACACACCGACAACATGGCTGTGGCTTAGCACATTCAATCCCTGGGACCTCCACAGTGCCCCTGCTTGACAGAGGCACAGCTCACTAGCCTCACATGTTGCCTTCTGTGACCTACTTTACAGTGGCACAGTAGCCTACTATCCTGGGGATGCAGATGCCAAGCACACTCTGGCTGAGCTGTCATTCCCTACGGCAACAAGCCTAGTATTGACCTCTACACCCATATGTTCAATTGTCGGATGCACAATATTTGTTGTGCTGTTGTACTGTTTGCAGGTCTTTATTGCCATAGCATTCCCTGTTTCTATGACCAACTTGTATATCTGTGAAAGATGTTTACATATGACGGTGATCCACTATATCACTTATGTCTCTGTAGTCATTTACTGTGTGCACTGGGCTGATTGCTGTGTTGTGGTTGGTTCCTGGACTGACACGTACAAATACCAGATATGTGTGGCCAACTGCTAAATGGAGATATGGCCTAAGTGTGTGAGCATGCCCAGTTCAGCCTTTCCATGGCATGTTGTCTGACATATGCCTCATTTATCAAAGTGTGCGAGCATACCCAGTGTGAGCTTTCCAAATGTTGCACTCTGAAGTCCACCACATATTTGGGTGTGTGTGAACTTCAACAATATCTCACATTTATGGTTGTGTGTTGGGTGTCATGTTGTGTACTAACTGGCCAACTGCTTCGTGTCTTCCACAACAGGGATTATACTGTGCCTGCAGGGATTGCATGGGATACTTTGCAGACAGTTCTCAACATACTTTCATAATGACCTAACACTGTAGTACCGTATAGTGTACTGGTTCAGTACTTTCACTGTGGTGGACAGTATCCTGGGCTTTAGTCCTATGACTGCTTGACATCTTCATAGTGAGCACAACAGACTGTGTAGGGGCCAGTTGTGCACATATGACCATGTTGCAATATGTTCAGATATGGACTACCTACACCAGGCTCGTCCAACATTGCTAGTGTATTCCACAACATGGGTGGACATTGGCAAACACTAGCGATGTTCCCTAGGCCATTTCGGATGCTAGTCACAGGGTGTGTTTGTCCTTCAACACACATTGTAACTGGAGTTTGCCATGACATATGTCATGGTTAGTATACTGTGCCTCCGTCTACCTCTGACATAACAGTGATACCCAAGGTTAGCCTACCATCTCCCATACACTCATCAGGATTCCTCTTGAGGGGTGTCGATATGTGACTCTCTTGCTGACCTGTACCAGGAGTTTACTGAAGAGTGGGGGTGCGTTCTGTGTTATGGATCATTCTGTACAGCTTGTCCTATGTATGTCAGTGCTGGGGTTCAGGTCTCTCATGTGCATAGCTCACTGACATTCAGATTGTACGAGGTGCAACATGTTCATTCATTCCAGGTTGGACACGGCTTCATACAGCAGGCACAACTTTCCTGTAGCTGGGAAGGATGGCGGTGTGTGGGGCTGCAGTTTGTTTACTCAGGCAACACATGGCATCTGTTCATGCTCTTTGCTACCCCTAGTGGGGTACTGTTGTGGACTTTACAGTTGATGGAGGTGTCTGCTGCGGTATATCCCACAGGGGCTATTGTAGTCAGTTGTGACGCTGATGGAGGATGGCTGCAGAGCCACAGTGAGTTCCCCTTATCTACATCTGCCAACCTTCATGTTTGGGTGGGTATATGGTACATGTTTCTACGAACACTACAGCCACATGTTTTTCCAGTTCAGGATATCTATAACCTTTTGTACCCATGTCTCACATTACATGTTAGGTACCTCATGGGTTAACACCTGTGTGGTAATTTGTGGGCACTTACTGTATATCCATGGTGGTTGTCTATACACAGTTCTGCAATTAGCTTGCTGACATGGCTATGGCTACAGTTGTCTGTTTGTAGGTGGCCCTTTTGTGGGTTGCTTGTGTCAGCTGGGGGTCGGATATGGTGGGCTGTTTGTACTCCTCTGCATACATGTTCAGTCACAGTCCTTCCATGTTGGCCTATACCTATGGGACATATATACAGAATGGGGGTGGGGGGGGCCAAGACCAGGCCTTGTGGGATGCCACTCATATCCGCTTTGTAGTCTGACATGGATGCGGCATGTCTGACCATGTTAGTTCTGTCCTTGGTCTGGTTTGCAACCCCTCTACTGACATAGGGCTATATATTTAAGCTGCTGAACATATCCATACTGAACTCGTACGGTATTGTCTAGAAGCATGTGCACAGTCCAGCTACGCTGTGTGAACCACATTGCCCTCATCAATGACCTTAATGACTGCTTCAAATGGGTCAGACATGTTTAGGGGCAGGTTCTGCAGTTACGACAGCTACACTGTGTAGGGTCCAGTATCAGTATGTCCACAAAAGCCTTCTGTCTGCAGTACATACTGATCCTTTCCATAGCTGTGCAGAACAAGCTTGTCAGGATCCTGGGGTGGTAGTTTGGAGTATCCATTCAGGCAACACCTTTGTTGTGATGGACCACTGTTGTTGTACACTGCTCTTTGGGTACATATCCTGTGGTAAGGCTGACATTGGGCAGTAGTGTGATTTGGCATTCCATTATTCTTGGAGTCCATGTTGGCCTCAGCACAGGACACCATCACATACCTTTGCTGCTGTGTGTTCTGCTTTGCAGATGATGGCTGTTACCTCAGCATCTGCAATGTCAGGGGACCATCAGTCTGCTGGGATAGGTATTTTGCACTCGGGGGGTGTTTGCACTACACCTGACAGGTTGTATGTTAGCAATATGTGTGTGTGTTTGGTATGTTGTTTGTACTATCTGTGTGATTCGGAGCATATCTGTGGATGCCCAACATGGTTCCTACCATCAGTTGGGTAAGCCTTGTGATTATCGTTAGTGTCCTGTACGTTTTGTATCTTCATAGGTTCATGGGTTCATACTAGGCTAGACACCCTAGGCCATTAGTAAGCCTAGCCAGAGTGTGTGTCTTTCGCCACCCCTTGCTATGTTCAATTATGGCCATGTATGAGGTTCTTCACTGTGCCTCTGTCTGGTCGTGACACAGTGGGGACCCCCAGTACACATGTACGGTCATCCATTCACTTGGCAATATTCCTGTTGAGGGGTGTCAGTGAGGGGCTCTGCCTACCATGGATTGGGATCCTGTTTCTGGGTGTGGGGATCCTATGGGTTATGTATCTGTCCCTCCAGCACATCTTATTTCATTATGTGTTGAGGCTGACATCTGTGACTCTCACAGCTCCAATGGCTTTGATTTCCTGTGGTGGAACATGCCCATTACTCCTGTGTTGGACATGGCCTTGTACAACAGACATACAATGCCTCTGTGTAGGCAGTGTGTGACTGCAGTCAGCTGGGGTGTCTACAGCCAGGCAGCATATGACATATATTTCACACCCTTTATCCTGTTGGTGGGGTAACTATGAGGTCTTCCGAACCACTGCAGGTGTCACGTACGGTACATCCCATATGAGTCATTGTACTAGATTATGGGTCTGATAAGGGAACAGTACAGTGGCACAGTGACCTCTGTTGATGTTGATGTGAATCCTTTCATGATACGGTGTCCAGTATCAACAGTCTTCATAGCCACATTGGCATTGTGGCTGTCACATGACAGATTAATGTCGACCTGTGTCCCTAGGTCCCCGATTACTCCTTGCATACATAATGGTTTGACACCTATGTGGTAATTTGTGTGTACCTTGTCTGGTATTTGGTGGGACATTCATACTGTCCAGTATCTTCGGATGTCTGGGTGGAGTTCTTGTGTGTGAGAGTGTGGTCTGTCGCATGCTACAGACTGTACAGCAGTTTTGACTACAGTTATGTGCACATGGGTGGTGTCCGCTGCTTTGTGCATTGTCAGTTACCTGGCAATATGGGTGTCTGTGCTGCATATGGATACTCCTCCTTTGATGTTTTGGTGCAGGTGTTGGGGCCATAACACATGATATGTGGTATAACCTAGTAGTGCTGGTGTGCTATCACTAGGCTTGCAGCAGGCTTCTGTCACTGCACAGACATCAATGTTCTCCATAATGGGAAGTGCCTCAGGGGCATGTATATTGCAGTTTACACATCTGGCATTGGTCAGCATTACCCTTATGTTTCCTACCACTTATGTTTTCTAGGGTGGTGGGTAGTCTTTTTGGCCTTGCCTACATATGGCTCTATGGAGGCGGCAAAGGCCTTATCCAGTATCCAGACGCAAATGGGTAACAGCTGACAGCCATCCCTGGGACAGCAGCATGGCTTGTCATGCTTTACATCTCAAGCAGACACACATTAGACCCTCTTGGACTGACAGCTGTAACTGTGCCAGCTGTTAAACATGAGCATTCTGTGTTTGTACTGTGGCATCATTCTTGGTGAGGGTTGGATGCTGCACACAACCAGTGTCATCCCGCCCTGGGGTACATACTCAGAGGGACCATCCATGTCTCTTTTGATGTTGACCAGGGAGGTACATCTCAGGTAATTCACACCAGCATGGACATTGAGTGCATCATATTTCTGCTTGCTTTGGGGTGACCTGCGTACTTGTGTTATGTGGCATTTTGTGGCAGCCTACAAGCAGCTTACTCTACCCTTTCCCTTGTTCAGTCTGGTGAGTGGGACAGCAGAGTGTCTGCCTATACAGACACCTATTACGACTGTATCAGGCATGTTGTTTCTCCTTCTGGCCTGTGATTGTTTGGCACACCAGCTTTGCGTACTATTCGTTGCATGTGCTATGTTTGAAGGTTGTGGTTGCTTGTGATCTGCTTTGGAGGCTTCTGTTGGTGTGGCGTGTTTGTAATTAAGGCCTCCGGGAATATTTGTCTGTGTTTATGTGTTTGGTTTACAGTTGTGGTAGGTCTATGTGGGACTGGTTTTGTGGTGTATGTGGTTACCTTCTCCTCCTGACTAGTTTTGACAGTACTGAGTTGTTGGAGCTCAACCTCTGGTTTGGATACATGGATGCATCTATCACATATATTTGTATTTATTGGGGGGTGTTGTGGTTGTCTATGTACTTGGTACTGGTTTCACATTGCCTCTGGATTCACAGATTCTACTTGTTGTGGCTGGACTTAGTGGATTGTATGTGTGGACATATGTTGTTGCCATACTACTGGTCAGTGATTACTTCCCTTTTTATGTTTGCTCTATCATGTGGTAGCTTCCTCATTCTCTTGCATAGTTTGGTAATGGCTGGAGTCCAGCATGCCAGATGCCTGCGTGTATGGCATTGTGTGTTGTTGTTATTTGTGATTGCATACTCCAAGCATTCCTGGCTGTGTTCATGGAATGCCTGTATAACATGTTCTGTGGTGTGTCCCATATTCTGCACTTGCACAGGGCCTTTTGTGGAGTCAACATCGGTTTTGAGGGCTGCAACCTATACTTTACACATGTTTTTCACTGTGGTATTCTGGCCAGGGACTGGGGTCAGGATGTGTATATCCAGTGTGATTACTCTATGGTCTGGTCTTACCAGTGAGGGGTACACTTCTCATCTTGCCATCCAGTACACATGTTGCTGATTATCACATCCAGTATGCTTACCCCTCTTGTGAGAGTGGTACATTGTTCCTGGGCATTTTGGTTTATGGAATCTGGGTAATTTTCTCCTACTGTGTTGGTGCTAGTACAATGCTACCGGGGGTATTTTCAGTCAAGCAATATAATGTGGTTTGGGGGGCTTGATATATTCATGTATTCCGACATAGGCCAGGTGCTGTTCCTGGTATTAGGACAGTAGTCTGCAGCAGGCTATATACTGCGAGGCAGTTTTAGCCATTGGTATTTGACCATGGCTATTCCATGCTGCTTCTTGTTGTGGTACCAACATGGGGTGTGGTTATCCTTGCCATTTCTTGCTAGTCACTCTCCTTTTGTAGCTTGTTCCATGTTTTGCGGCTGTACAGCACAGTATGAGGTGTGACCTGGTAGTGTTAGGGTGCTGATGTGAGCCTTGCCCAGTTCTCTATTACAGGACTGGTATCTACATTCTCCATACTGTGTGCGTTTACACTGCACACATCTTGCTGTTTATACATCTGTCATTGGGTAGCATTACATCTAGGTTCCTATCCCTTGTAGAACCTATGAAGGTGGGTTTGTGTTTTGAGACTTATCTATTCAGGGCATGCTGTGGGTACTGACAGCCTTTGCCGGTATCCATGGGGCATGGCATGATAGGTGCATGCCACCCTAGCAGGTGGTGCATCATGTCACGCTCGCATGTCTTCCCAGCCTGAAACACATTGGCTCCCCTTTGACTGACTGCATTACTTCAGCCAGTTATTGCACTTGATCATCCCATCGTCATTTTGTGGCTTCATGCTTGGTGAGGGTGGATGTTAGTCAGGATGCTCAGGTGTGCATATAGTACATGGTGTTACATTACTTAACACATAGCATTCATGCCTCAGGTGGTGCTGCAGGGCTGCCTCTGTCGGATGCACATATTACACTTCCCTGTACATGTTTGTGAGCAGGTCATGTCATTTTAGGCATCCATGTTATTATTTGAGTGAGTCAGAGGGGGTATCATTCCCAGGGTTCCTACTGAGCCAGTGTATGTGCTATGTGTTGCCTCTTTGCCAAGGCCAGGGCATACTGGGCATGCCTCCTTCTGCCTACTGGGGCAGGCTCAGGTTGTTCCTCCTCCGAGTCACACTCTGCCTGTGATGGCCTTGGCAATGGTGGGGGCTGTTTGGCCTGGCCCTATGCTGGTCCTGCTGCAGCTGTTTTCATATTATGTAGCATAGCACATACCATGACAATTTGGGTACATGTAGTTGGTGTGTACTGCAAGGCTCCACCAGATGTGTCCAGACACTGGAACTGTGACTTGAGCAGCCCAAACACACGCTTTATTACATTACGTGTTTGTGCGTGTGCCTCATTATGGCGTTCCTGTTCAGGTGTGTGTGCGTTTCTGATGGGTGTCATCAGCCATGGCTCCAGTGCATAACCTGCATCCCCCACTAGGTGTCCGTGTGAGATGTCCCCGTTGGCAAATGTCTGGTACAGCTGTGTCAAATGCCAGATGTGGGAATCGTGGTAACTCCCAGGGCAGCCAGCACACACATTCATTATTATGCCCTGGGCATCACACACGACCTGGCAGTTGATGGAGGGGAAGCCCTTGCGGTTAATGTAGGCCCTACCTCGCTCACCGGCTGGTGCTTTGATGCGTATGTGCATGCAGTCTATTGCACCCAGTACCTCAGGGTATTCCGCTATTTGATGGAAGAGATGCATATTGCTGGCCAATACCTCACGGGCATTGGGGAAATATACATGATCACCGACATGTGCTGACATGGCATCCAGGAACTGGTGCAGTACCCTGGAGGCTGATGCCTGTGATATCCCCATCATATCACCAGTTGGTCTTTGGAAGGTACCTGTTGCTAGTATTCTTAGGCCAACACATACCTTGGTTTCCACTGGGATGGGTTCCCCTCTGTTGGTTCTGTGTGTGAGGCGTGGCCTGCACAGCTCAACAATTTGCTGCAAGAGCTCTCTGTCCACTCTATAGCGCTCTACTATCTCCAGCTCATGTAACTCGTGGTAGGTGACCCTGGGCCTGTACACTCTTCTCCGTCTCCTCACTGTGGGTTGTCTGGCACCATCTGCATTGTCATCACCCTCAGCAAGTCGCCTATGTCTCATTATGACAGCTATGGCAGCTCCTAACATTTCTGCTCTGAGTGAAGCTTTTTCAGTTTTCACTTCTATTAGCTTACTCCTGTCTTGCAGTGTCTCTTAATGGAAACATCCTGCACTACTGTTTGCAGAGTTTTAAGTGCTGGGCTGGGCTACTGTTCTGCCTGTGTAATTGCCTGCTTCTAATTATTTTCACCTGCTAGCTTCAGCAGTTATCCCTGCTAACTTCCTATTAATTCTGTTGCTTCCTTTTTCCTCTCTGTTTCCTCAGGGGGGAGCAACGTGCATACTATCTGAAACACACTCACAGTGGCTTACACGCGTGCACACATGCTTACACGGTTCAGAATCTACTTATTCGGGTTTAAACATGCATACACCCGCGCAAACACTGTTACACATCTGCCAACAGCCTCCAACATACTCAGCCTGCCTTACACGCACGCACACCCGCGCAAACAGTGTTAAACATCTCCCAACACACTCCCACATGCTCACACTGCCTTACACACGTGCACACTGTCCTACTCGCGCTTCATGGCGTGCACATGTGCGCATGCACGGCCAGCAAGAAACTTTGGTGTAGATAACAGTGTACACCTTTCATTTCTTGACTTTCCATGACTTATCTAGTGGCACACGTCTTTCCATGATCTGTACCTGTCATCTATCATGTTACACTGGCCTCGAATGAACTGCATTTCTTTCTACCATTCCCCCCTGTGATGTCACCTATCTCCTACTCTATTCCTCCCCCTTTTGTATCTCTTACACTACTCAGACTGTGCTCATTTGGTATGTGACTGTGAGATTCAGTATCCGAACCCTCATTTACATGAGATTGCCTACTAATGCTTAGTTACATGTCTTAGACCCAGCTTCCCCCCTTAGCAATCACTACATGGTGGCCATGTTGGTTTTGGTCTGCTGGTCCCTGCATTGTCATTCCATGTATTGCATGAAACCCACATTTGTGGGTTTATAACCTTCTTTTTTATGGTTTTATACAGCGCAGCCCGTTTGCGCGGGGCTGCGCTGGGTTTAAACAACATTTTTAATATTTTTGCATCGGGTTATCTTGCCAATGGCCACATATTTGGCCATTGGCATGCTGCCTGAGTCATATGCAACCTTTTTTTGGAGCTGACATCGCTCCGTTGTGGAATTTGCAGAAATGTACTCAGTTGTCAGCTGAGTACATTTCTGCAGCTAAAACGTCTCCTACACGGACTGGTTTCTGCTTCGTGGATCGCTAATATACCTCATTTGCATACCTTTCGGATGCAAGTGAGGTATTTAGCATGTCCACACCCAGTCCGTGTAAGAGACATTTTAGCTGGTCTCTTATACGGAGCTTAGGGCTGTTCCTGGATCGCGAGGCTTGCATGGAGTGTTGCACGTCTCTTACACTCCGTGCAAGCCTTCGTGAATCCTGCCCTATATCTATGAACTGGGGTCACCATGTGAAGCCAAGGACAATTGTAAACCCTTTAATTATGTTAGAAAACTGAGAAACAACTAAACAATTTGTAAAACTCATACCATATAATAAGACAAACTCGCATTGTCAAAATCTTAGCAAATAAATTTAGTGAACATTTCAGTCTTGAGATGACTGTCCAAAGCCCTATGATTGCTATAGCTCTCAACCTCCATCATCACTAAAGAACATGTACTGAAAGTACTGCCCAAGGCTAAGAATGCTTCCACTATGGGAATAGATAACATACACAGTTGTTTGATAAATAGTCCCAAATACTCCCTGGTGCAGCCCGTACTTAAGCTTTTTAATCTGACGCTAGGTACGGGATCACCCCCATAAATATGGCCTACAGTACTGGTGATGCCACTCCATAAAGATGGCTCTACTACTGACCCTGGACTCATTAGTCTCATGAGTCTCATCTGCAAGGCCATGGAACACATTATAATATACTTCACACACAATGACATTAAATATCCTATCAGGCTATATCTGCAACAATTTAATTTTGTAACAGGTAGATCTTGTGTACTGAACCTGGTTAATTATGAGAAGGCAACACAAGCTGTCGACAGCAGTCACACTGTACACACAGACTGTCTTAATCTGGCCAAGTCATTTAAAACCATCCCTTATGCTAGGATAATTAATAAACAAATGCATTACAAATGTAGTAAGATGGATAGCAAAGTGGCTGAAAGACAGAATCTACACAGTACAGGTGACAGGGGTAGTGGAGTCCCCCCAGGGCTGAATGGTAAAGCTACTTTTTTTAAATGACAATGCCTTAGAGACCTGGGAACCTGGCTTGATAATTTAATCCCCTTTGACCACCACTTAGAAACATTTGTCAAGAAATCTTTCTACTTGGTGCAGCTGATCACTGCTTTAAAGAAGTTATTGCCCCCTTGTATTCAGCAATGATGAGACCAATTACAGAATACAGTCCCCCTTTGGGGTGTACCTCACCAAACTTAACAGACAGTTGGAAAGATCTCAGAGGTTCCTAACAAAGAGGATCATAGGCTTAAAATCCCTAAGCTACCATAAAACCTAGAAACACAAACTATCTTTTCATTTTTTCTGTGTATTATAGACACCACAGAGGCGACCTGTGCCTTGTCTTCTATGGTCCCAGTAGTCTAGTATATCTTGTACCTTCACAAATCAAACAGTCCCACAAACACTACAATAAGAGATATATACCTATTTCAGAAGATACGTAAAACAAGGTGGAGAGACAAATTACTCAGCATTTCTTCCACCTCTGGAATAGACTCCCCCTGCAGATAAAACACTATGGTACACAACCAAGGATAACCATAAGGCCTTTTACAGCTATGTACATAGCCTAAAAGGTAGAACCCAAGCATTTGCAAAATTATTGACCAACGGTATCATGCCCACTGACCCCACAGAGATAGCAATCCTGCTAGCTGATAGGTTTGGTGAAAATTTCACCTACTATCCCCTCCAAATTTATCACAAACCTTGCCCTAAACTTCCTCCCCACCCTACATATCTGAAGAATAGGTCATCAAAACCTTGTCTGAGGCAAAAAAACACAGCCTCTATGGGACCAGGTGGCATCCCGAGCTGTCTTCTAAACAGGCTAAAACATGAACTAGCATCACCATTAAGTACCCTTTTCAATCACAGTCTAACCACAGGCTTTGTTCCTGCAGAATGGAGAATAGCAACAGTTATTTCCCTCCACAAAGGTGGCCTAGCAACAGACCCAGTGAATTACAGACCCATAGGCTTGACCAGCCTCACTGTAAGGCCATGACAAATATCATTATGGACCTCCTAAATAAAGACATAGGTGACCTCCAAACCCTGAATCCAGCATAACTCGGCTTCGTCAAGGGCAGATCCTGCCTGTTAAATCTTGTAGATTTCTTAGTAAATGTGACCAGGGCCATTGATGAGGGCAAATCTGTGCGCACAACATACCTCGACTTAGCAAAGGCTTTCGACACAATCCCACTCTCAGTCATTACTGATAATCTTATCAAACTGAATGCAAACCTGTTCGTTGTAGGATGGTTTGCTAACTGACTCACAAACCAGACACACATTATCAAAGTGGGTGACTCCATATCAACCAGCAGACCTGTTAACAGTAGGGTGCCACAGGGGTCAGTGCTGGGCCACCTACTGTTTGGTATATACCTCTCTGAAGTTCAGGTCAAAACTAAGGGGTTGTGGCTGACCATGTTTGCAGAAGACTGCAAACTGAGTGCAATTATTGAATCCCCAAATGATGTCAGTATACACCTGGAGGGTCTTTCACAGACTAAGACACCAGTTGTTGGTGTCACACTATCAAATTGACAGCAACACCCTAAGTACCCACAAAGTGGTAAGGGTCTTGATTCACAAGTTGACAGCGACCTAAACTTTGACCACCATGTGTCTACTGTAGTAAGGAAGGCTTTCTACATAGCACACTTAATTAATAAAGGCATCACCTCAAGAGCAATAGAGGTTATAACCCCTCTGTACTCGGCACTAATCCAGCCCATAATTGAGCATAATGCCCCGTTCGGCATGTACTGTACAAAGCACCTGCAGCAACTGGAGAGAGAGACCTCAGAGGTTTCTAACAAAGATGATCAAGAAATTCCAGGATATGCCATACACAGACCAACTAAAGTCCCTGTCACTTTACTCTGTATCATATAGACTTCATAGGGGAGACCTATGCCTGGCTTACAGAGCATTCCCAGACCCAAACCTAGTGAACTTGCTGCATATTCGTAAATCAAATGGGACTAGGGCCACCCATTCCAGGGACTTAAATATGGCCTGCAACTTAAACAGGACATGCTGGAGGAACAGATTTATCTCACAGCAACTGCCATGTCTTTGGAATAGGCTACCTATTCATGTGAAACAGAACACCTCTATGACACTATTCAGAAGGAACCTGGACGAGTGGATGGGGCACCATAAATTCTTAGCAGGAATAGCACCCACAACTCTCCTGGACATGAGCAGTCATTACTAAATGCAATCTTTGGTATTAATTGGTATTAACTAACATTTCTATGGCATTATATTGGGATGAAACAGCTAGGCTTGAAATGATCTCCTGGTCAATAGCCTAATAATCTCCTATGATCTTATGATCCTATCTTCATTCAAAAGAGACCAAGATTATAGGATGAGTATTCATAAATTCACCTG
The DNA here is from genome assembly GCF_019279795.1 of Protopterus annectens. NCBI lineage: Eukaryota > Metazoa > Chordata > Ceratodontiformes > Protopteridae > Protopterus > Protopterus annectens. The sequence goes on along the minus strand of NC_056745.1, from coordinate 1,112,445,206 downwards.
AGACATGACTGATGTAGCCCTCCTCGAGAAGGTGGGTACAATCTAAGATGGGAACTGACAAGGCATAGTGATTAGAAAACTCAGTAGCCTTGAACTTCCTATGATTTCTATGATCCTGAAAGACAGTCAGTGTTCCTTGTGTTGTTAAATATACAAATAAGCATAATTTTCATATTTATAGGCTCATAGGTGATTATTTATTTATTTATTTGCATCTGTTTACTAGGAGGTTTACTGAGCCAGGGTGAGCCCGTTTTCAGTAGAGGCCTGGGGAGAAAAGCTCTAAAAACAAACAACATGATAAAGCTACATAATCAAAATACAGAAATCAAGTACCGATGGTACAGAACACTAAATTACATAATAGGTAATACAAAAGATAGTATACTAGTTAGGGTACCTGTCAAATCTTCGAAGCTCAAAATATCGAACGTTACATGGTCGAGACCAAACGTTCAAAATTTTGAGTGCTCGAAGATAGTCTTTCAACGGCACCGTATGGTGCACATAGGGAGAATTTCTTTTCTGCACTGATGTGTGGTCTTGGAGTTGGTATATTTAAGTAGGGGAGTGTGTGGGGGGTGCAGTCCCCCATGTGGAGGGTGCCGGGGAGCTTGCCCCCTGCCTACACTGTTAAAGTGTTTGTTTCTGTGTTTTCTCTTTTTATGTTCGAACATCCAAATGTCGAACATTTGGTCTCGACCATGTAATGTTCGACATTTTGGATGTTCGAACATTTAACATAGACCCACTAGCTATACAGATGTTAGATTTTAAGTATGCATGCCACACAAGAATACAATTGATGACCTGGGATAATAGTGAATGTGTGAACAGTATTGCAATTTTGCAGTCGAGAGGGAAAAACGAAGAGCAGCAGATTAAATATTCTGAAAGTAAGATATAGCCTTAGAGCTATTGCTATATAGGCAACAAGAATGAATAGAAGATATGGTAGGTAACTGATATAGTAGATTATGTGTGTATGGGTGGCACATGTTGGAATTAGTAAGTTAGAAGCACTGAATGTATATATGAGGAGTCTGAGCTGTAAGTGAGATGGGGAGGAAAAGTAGGAAGGCTAGGAATATTGTTTTTTTTATAATCAGTAGTGGTAGTTGTACATAGCCAATGGGAGAACAGGTATTGTTTTAGCAAAGTCTTAAAGCATTTAGGGTTGCTAGCAGACCTAATTGAAGAAGGGAGAGCATTCCATAATTTTGTTATACCATATAGGTAATGCATTTGACTGGCAGAAAGGCTAGGTTTTGCTACATTAAGGAGCACCTCATTGACTGATCACAGTGGTCTATTTGGGTGATACATGGTGAACAGAGAGGAGAGGGCAGGACAGTTAGAAGGCTTACAGATTATCTTATGAACTGTGGTTAGTTGCAAGTATATTAGATGTTGGGGAAGTTCTAGCCAGTTTAGACATTGGAGTGATACACAGTTGTGGCAGGAGTGTTTGACGCTGGTTACAAATTTTGCGATTTTATTGTAGCATGAGTCCAGTTTGGATTTAAGAGAGGATTGTATATTAGTAAGGAGAGGTGCACCATAGAGCAAGGGTGGAAGTAGAAAGGAAGAGGCAAGGGATAGTCTTGCTGTATAGGTGAAGAAGTGCTTGTGCTTGTACAGGATGCCTAGTTTCTGATGTTTTTTTTTTTTTTTTTTTTTTTTTTTTTTTTATGTTTGTGTTAATATGCTGGTCAGAAATTATGACCCCCTAGAAGTTTGGTATATGGGACTACTTTGAGGCAAGTATAGTTGAGTGAGATAATAGTAAATTAATTTTTGGTTAGGAGTGTTGTTATTTTGGGGGTAAATATAGTTTGGTTTTATTAGCATTTAGGGCTAAATTGTTATACATCCAGGTTTCAGTGAAGGTGAAGGTATTTTGGGTGAGCATAAGCAGTTGTGAAGTACACTTGGCCATGCAGATGATGGTGGAGTCATCTGCATATTGGATGACATTAGCATGGGGTGTGCTGATATGGAAATCATTAATGAAGGCGCTGAAGAGCAGTGGACCTAATATGGATCCTTGTCGGACTCCAGTATTGATGTTGAGGAAAGGAGAGAGGGATTGGTGCTATTTGGTTGCTTGTTGTCTATCTGTAAGGTAGTTGGAAAAACAGCCTAGGGCAGGGGGAGGTATGCCTAAATTGGAGAGTTTGGTCAGAAGAAGTGGGTGGTAGTCAGTATTGAATGCCTTGGAAAGGTCAATAAATAGTGAGGAGACAAGGTATCCCGAGTCTTGAATATGGTTGACTGTATCCAAGAATGATATAAGTACAGTGGTGGTGCTATGACTAGGCCTAAACCCATGCTGTATTGGGGAGAGGAGGTTGTGGTGTAGTAGATTGTTATGTAGTTAGCTATGGTTACATCTTTCCAGAATTTTGGAGATGGGAGAGTGGATGGCAATTGGACGGAAGTTAGATATATCATTATTGTTTCCATTTTTGTGGAGAGATGGTGGGAATGAAGGACTATTGAATGGATCTGTTTAGTAGTATACTAATAGGATAATCTATGGCATCTTCTGATTTTTGGAAGAATTTAGTTGGTAAGTTATCTGGAGCATTTGATCCAGGTTTAAGTTTAAGCAGGAGTTTTATTTTTGTTTTTTGGTGGAGGTAGGTATGGATACAAGAGAGAAGTTTGGTCTTGTTGTAGCAGATGGGTCTGGGGGCAGTGGGTTGATGAGTGGGAAGTTGGCAGTGAGATTGACTATACTGTTTTTAAAGAACAAGTTAAAAAGTGAGGCACTTTCAGCTGGGGCCATGTCTGGTCCAGGAGAGGGGTTATCACTTTTGCCTGGGTATAATAGAGAATTTATGGACCTCCAGAACTTTTTAAGATTTTGCATATAGTCATTTTGCAGAGTAATATAGTAGTCTTGTTTGTTTTTTATGACAAGTCACTTTACTTGATTACACAGCTGTTTGCATTGAGTGAAGTCTGCAGGGTTTTTATTTGTATGCCATAATTTCCATGCCATATCCATAGCTTTCATAAGTTGTTTGGTGGATTTGGTAAGCCAACTGGCCTGGTTGGCTTTCACTTTCCTATGTTGGAGAGGAGCGAGATTGTCTAGTGCATGGAAAAATGTTGAGTTAAAGAATTCAACAGCACTATTCAGTGGTAGGACTTTAAGTGGTTGCCAGTTGATATTTCTTAGGGTATCATTAAAGGTAGTTGGGCAGAGGTGGGATAGGTCTCTGGTATGCTTATAGTGGTGTATATTAAGCACTGGAGTTGGTTTGTGAATTATGTATGCTAGTAGGTGATCACTAATGTTGTTAGGTAGAGTGCCAGTGAAGGAGATTTTACTAGGGTCAAAGACAAGGACTCAGTCTAATACTGAGCCATTGTTTTTGTTGGGTCTGGTTATGGTAGTAATGAGTTGGGTCTACTTAAATAGGTTGATACTGTTTGTTGGGTGATGATGCATGATGTCTAACCAGTTAATATTCACATCACCAAATATGATTGTTTCATTCTCTATATTTTTGGATGACCAGGTTAGTATTTTTTCAAGTATTGGGATATTGTTACCTGGGGGGATATATGTGACTATAATGCAGATTCTTTTGCTGCTATTCATTTTCAAGTAGGATGTTAGTATTTCGGCTGTAGAAAATGGGGGAGTGGGTTTGTTATATGGGACTATATTAAAAGTATTATGGTATATGAGAGCAATGCCCCAACCTTTTTCCTGGGCCAGTCTGTTCTCAGGCAAGAGAAGCCTGATGGGAGGAATTCAGAGTTTTTCATATAAGGTTTTTAGCCAAGTCTCACTTGCTGCTGCAATATCTGGCTTATAGTGTTCAGTTCAGGCATGGAAATCTGAAATTTTGTTTCTGATGCTTTGGAGGTTTAATAGTAGTGAGGTTAAGGGATTTGTGACAGTTCTTGTGATAAAGAGGGGAGTAAGTGGGTCCGGGATAAGGGTGAATGTCATTGCATAGTATTATGTTGTGGTGAATGTGTATGGGATTAGTGGGTTACAATTTTCTTTTTGTGTTGTACTCATATATGGACGTTAGGTTTTAGTTTTTAAATGTAAGGTTAGAATTTTCAGCTTTTTAAGGAGGGGGTACATGTTGTATACAGAGAGGGTGATATGTCAGAGAAGTTAGTGAGTTTGGGCAGAAGAGTGGCAGTTATGTGAGTGGGCTTGTAATATTCACATATGGTTTCAGGAGAAATAAGTAGCTGTAGAAAGAGGAAGGATAGAGAGACAGTAAGGATTGCTAAGCCAGTGATGAATGGCATGTTGTACATGTTGTGATGGAGGGATATGTTTGGTAGTAAAGAGTAAGATATATTTGTAAGATAAACTGGAATGTGAAGATAGTGAGGTGGAGTATGGGGGTGTGTGACATGGACAATTATACAATTAGTGAAATGAGGGATGTAGTAAAGAATGAAGTAGTAGAAGGTTATGACTGGGTGAACAGTAGAGGTAGGTGGAGCTTTGGTTAGGATAAATTTAATTGATGTGGGGTGGGTGGGAATGGGGGTAGGGTAAGGGAGTGGAGTGAGCCCGAGCAAAGAGAGAGCAAACAGAGAAGGCAATGCCAGGAGTGGACACAGGAGCAGTAGATCGCTATGCTTTAAAAAACTATCATTGGGACTTGCACTTAAGTTTATCAGTGAGTAGTACAGTGCTTAAAGTGGAGAGACCAGGTGTGTAAGTGCAGATGTTGATAATGTATGGAGTGAGCCCTTGGTTTTGAAAACAAAGGAAACATACAAGAAAGTCTTAGCCTTTATCACACTTTTCTGAAGTTAGTTAGATGCCAAAGTGATACAGAGACTATGGAGAAATATGCATACTCTGTGGGTGTGGAAGAATAGTGGGTGGGAGTTAGTGAGTTGAGAAATATGTGTGCATGCCACAGCCTAGTTTATTTTGAAAAAAGACAAAAAATGCTTTTAACACCAGGTGAGGAAGAAACAACTGGGACACATACATATAGATTGTAATGGTGTTTTGTTTTTCCTCCCATCTTTGGCTAAAGAGCAACAGTCCTTGTATCAGTTTCAGGGCTAGTAGACAGAATTTCCCTCAGGTATGTTCAGGGTGGGGGAGTGGAGGTCACTTTGCCGTGTAGGTGTCTTCTGTAAAATAAAAGAGAGATGTAATGACAATAAAATAGTGAGCTTAGGGTGGTAAAATTACTCTAGAAGAGAGAAAGCAATAATGGAGGGGTAGTGAATATTATGGACAAGCAGAAAGAGTGAAACAGAAGGCAGAGGATTGAGAGAGAGAGGGAGAGAAAGAGTGAAGGTTGCGGGCTGGAGGGTGAGAGAGAAAGGGAGAAAGCCCGGAGAGAGGACTCCTGGGTTTGCAGGGAATAGTAGAAAGGGAAGAGAAGATGAGCGAAGCATGAGGAGCTAGAAAGGAGAGTAGCTTAGTTTACAGCACAGATGTGGAGAAAGGGGCCTTTAAGTAGGCACTGGAAGGGGAGAAAACACACAGGTAATAGCAGAATGATCAAGAGAAGCAAGTGTTTACTCTAAAATTTGGAGTAGGCAAAATGAAGAGAGAATACACAACACAGTAAGGTCAAGGGATGCCAGTATATAGTTAAGCTGGAATAACCAGAAGGAAGAGAGAATGCAGTTGCAGTACCCAAATACTACATGCAGTAATTCTACAATATAAACAGATTATGCCTTTCAATTGTAAAGCATAACAGTAAACAAGCAGTCAGCAGTTAATAAAGCACAGATTTGGAAAAAGGGGCCTTTAAGTAGGCACTAAGAGGTACTAGCAGAATGGTCAAGGGAAGCAAGCATTTACTCTAAAATATGGAGTAGGCAAAAGGATGAGAGAATACAGAACATAGTAAAGTCAAGGGACTGATTACTATGGTAATGATCACAGGGTACCTTTTTAAGCCTATCCATGCTTCCCAGATTTATCTGGCAAATTTTTATACCTTTGGGATATTTTAAGGGGCTTTGTAAATATCAGTAAACAAGAAATTAAAAAGGAATTTCGTACTGTAAAGAGAAAGTACAAAACAGAATGAATGAAGGTATTCTGATTCCATTTTTTAAGATACAAATTTGTTTAAAGAGGAAAGTATAGCTCTGGGTTTGTGTACATTGTATTACTATACTGATAAAGGCTGATTGTGCCATTATCACTGTTAAGAATAATTCTTTATGGATATATTGCAGTGCTGCTCACATGTTATTTACATTTGTTTGGTTTATGCTTTTTTAACTGGATTTTTCAGAAAATGCTTTGGAAGTAAACATTCTACAGCTCAGAGGCATTAACAAGTTAAAGAAGCAGGAGGGAAGACAAGAAAATTATGTGTGTGTGTGTGTGTGTGTGTGTGTGTGTGTGTGTGTGTGTGTGTGTGTGTGTGTGTATGCACACTGTGTATGAATGTGAAAACTGCTTTTGGTACAATCACTGCAGTTTTGGTATATTATTCTATCTTCGGTAAAGCCACATGACAAGTACAGCAAGCAAACAGGTAATAAAAACACAGTTGTGTGTCCCTTTAAATAAACCGCACCATTTCAGCATCAATTAAACAGATGAAAGCAACACTTACAATGGGTGTGGACAATCTCTCCAGTTCATGTTAAGGTTTAAAATAGTATCCATTTTTTTTGCAGTAAGTCCAAAATCAAACACTTATAATGACAGAAGACACAGCACTTTTGTTTCAATCAGTGTAAAATGAGCTGGCGCAATGAGTATTTTTTAAAGTGAGTATTCCAAGATTATATATACACAAAAGCAGAGTTCAGAATATTACAGACTTCAAAATATAGTTCTCGTCTAAGAGTCAGTGCAGACCAAGTTTAGCAGATGTACATCATTCACATTAGGAGGACACATAGTAAATTGTTGGGGCAATACTCACTGGAAAACAATATATTTTCACAAGTAGTAATAACTGAAATGTTTCTTCTCCTTAAAAAAAATATATACTTTCATATTTCTGTTTCAGCACCTGGTCATTTAGAATAAACACAAATAAATACAGTGTCCATTTAATGACTGTAGTGGACAAAAAAAAGCTACTTATGTCAGTGGAACAAGAATAAACAAAAAAAAAAAAAAAAAGTTCCCTGTAGCTGCAACACACATCTTCATCATCAGCAATCTTCTCTGTCTGTTGGCTACAGCATAATGGAAAATGACTGCATAAATATTCACTAACACATTGGGGTGGCACATTGGCACAACAGGTAGTGTTGTCACCTCACAGAAACAGGTTCCTCAATTTGATTCTCAGCTGGGGTTCCTTCTGTGTGGAGTCTGCATGACCTGCCTGTGTTCATGTGGGTTTCCTCCTGGTGCTGTAGTTTTCCCCTACATTCCATAGAACATGCAGTAGGTGGACTGGGCACTAAATTGGCCATAAGTGTGACTGTGCATGCAAGTGTGCGGTATGGAAGAACAGTTGCAGCAGAGCTAGACAACTGGTGGTATAAATATTGGCTCTAGATAGTTGTCACTGCTGAAGTGAAACCCCGACCCCATTTGCAAAAATGGGAAAAAGGGGTGATGGATGGATGTATGAATGCTGTTACCTAACAATTGCCAGACAGAGCAAACAGCCATAAAGTTACACATAATCTGAAATGCTTAAGGGGCTCTGCCACTGGAATGAAAACTTAACAAACCAAAATGCTCCTGTTTTAGACCTGCTGATCCCCTTTAAAAGTAAGTCTGCCCACTATATTTAGATTTGCCAAATTAAGTGTATGAAGCAAACATTTTAGCTGCATCTCTATTGGAGATAGAGCTACTTAACTCTCAAAATGTTATCAAAATCTAGGGAATGCATTTTTCATTATTCCTATCTGCCAGTACTTATGCTAAATAACTCTGGTGCTAGGCTACACAGACACAACCTTAAGCTCTGAAAGAAAAAAAAACATCTTAAATGTGGCACAGAGGCTTTACATTTAATAAATAAAGCATTTTTTGTTTATGGTTTACTTGTTCAATGAAAAGTGGATTGTCACATTTAAATTGCTTAATGGCAGTGCCGATTGCTGTGTGTTTAGTACCTGGATTAAGATACACTGTATCAACTTGTATTAACAGCGAGTGCTGCAAATGGTCTAATTTGATGTGCTGTAAACACATTACACACAATACACTCAAGGCAGCACACTAAGGATGAACCCTGCAACTGATGCTGTGAGAGTGAATGAATTTAAATGAAAGTATGCAGCAATATTTAAAGTAAAATATTTTTATTTCAGAAAGTCTAACTGGAGGTTTAGGACTGTGAGATGAAAAGCTACCCTTTAAGACCTTGTTATTTTACAGCAGTCTGATGTTCAACACAATTAGAACTTATAACAGCTTGACTGGCTCCATGGTATACAGAGCTGGAGCCTTGACTATGACCTAGGTGACTGGGGTTCGATAAGATGCCATTGAACAGGAGCTGCCTGGAAGGAAGGGAGAGGAATAAAGGAATATGGCCTGCTTGTCTCTTTCAGGGGGAAGGAAGGGTTGCAAGAGCTTGGGGAGTACATAGAGAGGTGAAATGTCTTTGACAGAGACTGGCAAAATTACCTTCCATGTCTCAGGGTTGGTACATGGGACTGCTAAATGGCAACATTCCTTGAGAAGGTAAGGGACATCCAGAGTGGTGAGCTCGTTGCATGCCCCCTTCCTCTACTTAAAAGAGCACAAGTGGGGATGTACAGCTGCATAAAGGAAAATCCTTAAATCACCCCTGATGTCTGCATTAATAATGACCCCCCCCTCCTCTCCTGGCCAGCTCTAAACCTTGGTGTTGATGGAACAAATGGGTCAGTTGTCTGACAGAGGGCAGATGATAGGCAGTGGGGGAAAATGTAAAATAATTTACTACATGTTTATTCTGTGGAGAAGCTAGGTTCCACAACACAGTGTGTGTTTTTCTGTCTGTCTGTGCACATGTGCAAAAATGGGAGAACTGCAGTTGAAGGAAAAGTCTGATGGAATTCAAGTTGCTCCACTATGAAGTAATACATGCTTTTGTTTCAGCTTGTTACCAGAAACAAAACAATCACAATTTAACAAAAATGCAGATAGACTCTACCCTCTCCACCAATCGTACAAAGTAAAATGGTACTCGGGTGATATTTTGTTTTACAGTTCTGCTGCTCTTATTGTGCCGCAGTGTGGTATTCTGCTCTTTGTGCAATCCACGTGATCAGGTCTGTGTGTGTAGGGGTGCACATGCAGCCTCTGTGAAACACTGTTCTGTATTTCTTTTTTATTAGTACATGAAACCATTCAACAAGGTGAAACGGAACTGAGACATGAAGCAAGAAAGGAGGAAAATGAACAGACCACTCAAGATTACACACATTGAGTTAACAGCATGATCTGAATACTGTACTCAGTTTTCAATTCTCTTTGTAAACATGTATGTCAGGATAACACCAGTGACCCACAAAGGTATCAGTGACATATATGTATTTAAATGGATCAGAAAGCACTAATAGTGAACACTAGAAGTGTCAGCATGTTACAAGAAAAGACTGAGAAATAGAAATGCTGTCTGCTGCTGAAATGTATTCCTGAGTCAATTGCATTACTCACAATAAAATATGATTGCAGTAAAGACTCAGTTCTAATTGTGACAGGGACAGCCACTGCTCTTTGCAAATATACCAGGTTGAAAGAAGTTTAAATGAGCACCCATCTGAAAGTAAAGAGCAATATGTATTTGTCTGCTCCACTCCTTCCACCCCCCCTCCCAAAAAAAAACTTCTGTTGACAGAAGTAAATGGTGAAATTCAAGAACAAGGTGTGACATACAATAGAAATACTAAGAGGACAGATTTCTGTGGCAGTGCAACAAATGGCTTTTAACACTGATGCCAGTCAGTATCTGGCCTGTGTTAACCAGACTTGGTGCTTCATGAGGGTAATATCCATATTACACTGCCACTCATCTGGCATCAGATGTCATGTCTCCCAAATAAAAGTAGTGTCCCTACCTGCATTATTCAGTTCATCTAATGAGACTCATAACTTTAGTTTACTGAGTTAGTGAGAAATGGTGCAACCATAACATTTAGCTACTTTTTACAGAAAATAAGTCTTCCTGTCTGCCTTATGCACAAGTATAGACAAAGGTGGTGAGCACTTTGATAATTGCAGGTCTTCTTCAAAAATGAACTATAAAAAAATACAGGATGTCACTCATACAGAAGTGAAAGCCTTCAATATTTCAGCTGGTCTTCAGGAGGGCCAACTGTAGTAGGAGGAATCCTAAGAAGTATTTCCACAAAGCAACCTCAAGGAGAGGGAAGAACAGGTTTTAAATGCCACAGGAGAACTTCAGGGTAGAAGGCCCTAAATTGCAAGACTCCCAAAAGATGCTCTACTTCTGGAATGGGGGTGCAGATAGACTGCTTGACAAGAGTATGTAAGCATGATCTGGAGGCCACAGCAGATATGTTTTTCATACACACTCTGCAGTAATGTGCAGTAAATTCAAAACCCCCTCCTCCATAGTATGTCCTATCAGGGTATTCATCAGGCATCCATTAGACTTGTAGTGGCAGAAGAACATGCATCTGGCACTCTGTTTTGTTACAGTTGACTTGGTAGTAAACCCCTCAGGATGGAAGAAGCCGAAGAAAAGCGTACAGGAAAACCTGGAAGGCTGATTATTAGGATACCAAACAGGACTGGCTTCAGCAGCCACAGTCAACTCAGTAATGAATGCTGAGACAGGTGTAAGCTAAGTGGCTGTGGCACAGATGTTTGCAATGGAGACATTTTTGAAGCAAAGACTGGAAGAAGCCAAGCTACTGATGGACTGGCTTTTAGCAGCTGCTTTTTGTGAAGGGTAGTAAGTCACCAGATGGCAAAAAAAAGAAGTTATGTACTCACCATAATGTTCCATGTTTGTTGTCCATCTCACCCTTCATTCTTACTGGATGGGTTTGGGGCCGATCTTTGGCTTTGACTCAGCTGAATACACTAGCTCGAAGTCTCTAACTTGGCTCGTGGCAGAGTAGATATCCCATCATGCAATGGTGCAATCTCCAGATCTAGTTTGCTGCTAATTATTACAAAGACTAAAATAAACATATGACATCAGGTCAAGATAAAACAAGGAGAGTCAAAGGAGCTTATTTATCAGAGGAATCAATTGTCCACCAGGTCCTCTAGGAGTCCTTGGCTGGGGGAAGGTGGGCGGGTTGTAAGAATGAAGGGTGAGATGGACAACAATCATGGAACGTTATGGTGAGTACATAACATCTTTATGTTGTCCTAGCTCGCCTTCATTCTTACTGGATGGGAGAGTGTCCCTAGCACCTTTTCCTGGGTGGCTCACAAGAGTACATCTTTGAGCACAGTGGAACCAAATGAAGCCCTGTCCCTGGAGGCCAAATCAACTTTGTAATGAGTAATAAATGTATGAGGATTCACCCACATAGCAGCAGCACAAATACTGTCCATTGACATCCTGGCCTGGAAAGCAGAGGATGTTGCCACTGCTCTGGTTGAGTAATCTCTAATTTTGAATGGCAAATTTCTATTATTGGAGGTGTATATAAAAGTGATACAATTTGAAAGCCAGTTTGAAAGTGTGACTTTGGAAACTGGCATGCCCTTTTTTGCTTCAAAGAAAGAGATAAACAATTGGTCTGATTTTCTGAAATCTTTAGTTCTATGGAAATAGAATCTGAGTTGTCTATGCACATCCAATTGATGGAGTTTATACTCTGCCTTGTTGCTATGATTGGGGGAAAAAGACTGGAACCTCAATAGATTGGTTTAGATTGGATTGAGAGCAAACCTTAGACAGAAATGATGGATTACTTCTTAGCGATACCCTATCCTTTTGAAAAATCAAATATGGTGGTTTGACTGATAGTGCTTGCAACTCTGAGACTCTTCTTGCAGATGTTACCGCTACTAGAAGTATAGTCTTCCAAGAAAGAAATTTGAGGTCAAAAGATGAGGAGGGCTCGATTGGTGGCAATGTTAGAAGAGACAGTACAAAATTTAAATCCCAAGGAGGAAGAGGGTCTTTAAAAAGAGGTCTCAATAAAGAAGTGCCTTTTAAGAATGCTTTACACAATCTATGTGACATTAGGTTAGGAGAAAATTCACCAATGTGGAAATTTGAGATTGATGCCAGCCGGACTATAATTATAGTTGCAGCCGAGCCTTGTTGGAATAGCTCAGTAAGAAATTCTAAAATCGAGTGAATTGGAGCAGAGAAGGGGTCAATGTTTCTGGTTTGTGTCCAGTAGGAGAACCTCTTCAATTTACTAGTATATCATTTTCTGGTAGGATCTTTATGAGAGGATATCAAAATGTGTCTGACTACTGGAGTGAAGTCTTGAAGCCTAGGTTTGGAAGTGGAGCAGCTATGCTGTCAAATTGAGGGTGTGGAGAGAAGGATGAAGTGTTCCTGACATATGGGTCAGAAGGTCAGGAATTGGGTCCAGAACCCATGGCTTCTTCTGAAGACGAAGCCAGAGGAAGGGGAACCAAATCTGACAAGGCCAATATGGGGCAATGAGAATCAGCCTGCTTCCCAAGGATTTTGATTTCTGGACTTTGGGTATTTGGGGAAATGGGAGAAAGGCATAAAGAAGTCTCGAGGATCAATCGTGAACAAGACCATCTCTCAGTGTCTCCCCCAGAGGGGGCATTAGGACAAAGTAGCTGCTGCATTTGGTGTTCATGGGTGTGGCAAAAAGATTGCAGCAAGGCTGGCCCCATTTCCGGAAAATCTCTTCTGCTATGCTCTGGTTTAGAGACCACTCATGGGGCATTAAAATTGCCCTGCTGAGCTTGTCCGCTATTATGTTGGATTTCCCCTGGGATGTGTGTTGTTACTAGAAAGCCTTGGGAAGATATTGCCCATTGCAAAACTCTCAAGGCCTCTTGACAAAGTGGGTATGATCTTGTTTCCCCTTGTTTGTTTATGTACCATACCATCGACATATTGTCTGACTGAATTGCAATTGTCCCTAGTGGAAGAGAGTTGTGGACTGCCTGCAACACCAGAAGTACTGCTCTCATCTCTTAGAACACTGATGTGCAAATGGGCCTCGTGGTCTTGCCATATGCCTTGGACTGTCCTTCCCAGATAATTCCCCCCACACACCCTATCTGGGAAGCTGTTGTCACTGTAGCAACAGACTGTTGTGGAATAAAGGGTCTCCCGATGGTCAGATAATTGGACTTGGTCCACCACCATAGATCCCTCTTGCATGACTTCATTATTCTGATCAGATGGGACATAGGAAGTTCTTGTAGTGACCACTGAGGAAACAGTAGCCACATGCATCCTGGTGAGAGGAACTAGAGTTATGGTTGAAGCCATGGTTCCTAGAAGTTTCAGAACTACCTTTGCCTTTACCTTGTCCTTGGGAAGAAGGTGGAGTATTTGCTGTCTGAGGGCAGAAATTCATTCTGATGGAAGATGTGCCATCATAGAAACAGTGTCTAGGTCTGCACCTATGAAGGCAATATGTAGACAGGACAACAAGGCAGATTTTTGCAAACTGACTGTTATGCCTAGCTGAGCACAAATTTCCAATGTCACATCCCTAGCCTTGTTGAAGTAGATGCTTGGTAGTGGCAGTTAGGAGCCAGACATCCAGATGTGGAAACACTTGGAATCCAAGACATCTCAAGTGAGTCATTACTACTGCCATGTATTTGGTGAACACTCTGGGAAGCTGTAGTGAGACCAAAGAGCAGAGCTCGGAACTGATAATGACTGGCTCCCAGCCGGAAGTGTAAATGGCTCCTTGACGCTCTGTCCATTTTATGTGGTAGTACACATCTTGGAGGTCTATTCAGCACATCCAATCATCTTTTCCTAAAAAGGGAAGTATTGACTGCAGTGTCACCATTCAGAACTTGGACTTTTTGACAGATTTGTTCAGTTTGCTGAGATCCAATATGGGTCTAAAGTCCCCTGTTCTTTTTGACACTAAAAAGAATCTTGAGTAAGTTCTGAATCCTATTTGGTCTGCGGGGACTTTTTGGATGACTCTTTTGTCCAGCAACTTTTGAATTTCTATAGTTGCTTGCTCCCTTAGACTGGATGGAACATCTGGGATTGTTCTGATGTGTGGTAGAGGATGGCAAAAGGGAATGGAATAGCCTCTGGATATTATGCTTTGTACCCACTTGTCTTTTGTGATATTTTACCAGGCTTCTGGGTACAAAGATAAACATCCTCTGACTGCCTCCAGAGTAGAGCAGATGGGCCACCTTTCAGGAGCACTGGTAGGGACGTCCGCAAAAGGAATCACGGTCACCCTGGTTTTGTGGACCCCCCCCTGCTTCTAGGATGACATCTATCAATGTTGCCTCCCCCTCTGCCCCTGGGGAAGGATTCACCTTGTGCGTCGTGGAAAGTTAGCTGGGATCTTTTGAACCACATTTTCCCACTCTTCTGACCTTTAGGGTAAGGTCTTGAAGGTACTGAAAAACGTATTCCAACGGCAGAGATAGTTTTCCCTTTCTGCTCTCATCTGGTGAGTGTGTCTTTAACTTTAGGGCCAAAAAGTGAGGAACCATCAAAAGGGGCATTGGTAAAGGTAGACTTAAAAGGTTCCACAAAATTACACAAGTGCATCCAGGAGTGTCTCCTCAGGGAAACTCTGAACCCGCTGCCCTACTCACTCCATTTGCTGCATATGACATCAGTCTCATGGAGGAGTTGATGGAATTTAAGGTGGACAGCTGGGAGGTGACTTTCTCTGTCACCCCTGCAGCCAACGAACCTTGTAAAGTATCTCCTAGCTCCTTCAAGAGATTTCTTTGTAGCCTTGTAAAGTGTGTGAGGTAGTTCAGTGATGTGAGTGTAAAAGTCTCTAATGAAAAGACACGCTTCCCAAATCTGTCCATCTTTCGAGAATCTTTGTTCGGAGGATGAACAGATGAGGATGTCTCAGAAAGTTCCTTCTTGGTGGCTGCTGCCACCACCACAGCATCTACAGGCACACCTTTCGTAAGAAAATCCTTTCCAGTGGGGGCTGACAGAAACTTGTTTGGCTTCCGAGGGACTGGTTCCATAGTGTCAGGTGACTCCCACACCTTTCAACTGACCAAATCTATTAGCTCATAAAAAGGTGGAGACACCCAGGAGGCTGAAGGTTGTGATCCAAAGGCCTTCAGGTACACCGACTCCTCATCAGAAGGGGTGATGGGGTTCCAGCTGCCTCTCTGTTTTAGGATCTCAAGGATATCTGCAAATGAGATATCTTCAGAGGACGACTGTGGGGACCCTTCTGACTCCTCAAGGTCAGTGTCTGAGGTGACAGACTCATCAGGAAAGTCTATATGCTTCTTCTTGCATGTTCTCTTCTGAGGGAGCTCCTCAGAAGGGTATTCTGGAGAGGCCTCAGAAGAGTGGGATTCACCCAAGGGGGGGGTTCCTGAGGCCCTGAATCTCTGCTATCTGGTGGAGGGGGTGGGGCCGAGACAGTAGCCAGAGCTTTGGGGAGGATGAATGCCAGTATCCCTGTGTAGAGCTGTAGGCAGGGACAGCACACTCTTTATCAGTTTGAAAGCCGAACCCAAAGGCTCTGAGGACACCCCTGGTTCCAGGAAAACAGAGAAAATCCCCAGCTCCAGGGAGACCATTTCTGAAGCTGATGTAGGAGCCGAGCTCAACTGAGCCAAGGCAGCAAGGCTAGATGCAGAACCGAAGAAGCTCAGGTCTGAGCATCCCCCTCGGGGCCGACTGGAGAGCTACAGCTCCTAGACACCACAGATGGCACAGAGAGTGTCAGAGCAGAGATTGGCTCTGGAATATCCCAGATAGGGTCCTGGAACTGACGAGTCTACAGCAAGTGGTACTTGGCACTCTGGCTCCAAAGATCCAGCTTGGCTTGGAGGAGGAACAACAGTGGATGTAACAGTCTCAGAGGGCTCCAAAACCTGTTGGGTTGGAGCCAAGGACAATTTTGCCAGCACTGGCGACTTTAATAGTCTGCGTACCACCCTCTCCATGTCATCATCAGACAGGTTCCTAGAAGACCTGGATGATAGGGTTGGTGAATGAGCTCTTTCTAAGATAGGAGATCTCAAAGTAGGGGAGAACAGCAGAAGTTCACTGAACCGACTCCCAGTCACAGTTTCTTTCAGCTCCGAAGATCTTGGAGCCAAAGAACTTGGTTTATCAATGACAATTATCTCAGTCGGTTCCAAAGGCAGTGGAGCCAAGGAGGTCAATGCTTGAGAAATTTTAGACAATTTAGACAATTTTTCAGGAGGCTCAGACTGAGCCAAAGAGACTGGAGATGGCCTTTTAGTTGGTTTGTCCTTTGCAAAGGAAGAAGACTTACTGGATGAGGACAAAGAAGAACTCTGCAGAGTTCCTCAAATGGTGGTTCAAGAGTCCTTTTACCACAAGTTTATTTTTTCCTGTAGAACACGGGCGCTAAAGAAGTGGTAGAATGTGCAGGTTTCCTGTAGATGGATTGCTCATAAACAGTAAATGCAAACACTATGTCCATCCGTAATGGACATTTTTTGGGAGCACTTTTGGCATTTCTTAAAGCCCGAAGGCTTATGTTCCTTCTCCCTAGTTTCCTTGGACATGGTAGGGATGAAGAAATCCTAAAATAACTATAAAACTATAAAACTGTATAGAAATCACACAGAAAAACACATCTATATATGAACAATTAATTAACACACACAGCACTTCTAGTGAAGCTAAGGGAAATAATTTGGTATTTAAATAAACAAGCACTAGGTCCTCTAATTTAAACGGAACTAGTAGCTGGCAGAAAGGGACACACAGACACAGAACTCTACTACTAGCCCTCTAACTGAAATGGGCAGTTATCTCTCTAACTTAAATGAGCTATGCTAACTAATAACTAATTAACTAACTACAACAATTAAAGCACACCACTACAGTTAAAGGCGGTGGGATACACATTACAGGCAGGGCCGGCCTTAGCTGAAATGGCGCCCTAGGCAAAATAGTACTCCAGTGCCCCTTAAGCCCCACCCACAACAGCACCCCTTAAGCCCCACCCACATCATACTCCTGAAATACCCCTATAAGCCACATCCACATGAAGGTCGCTCCCCAAGAAAGCCACTCCAGTCATTTCCTTAAATTATTTAAATGCACTGGAAGAAGATACCTTGTAATATAGTTAAACTGCAAGTGAAGGAAAGTGGATTTTTTTTTAATAAGCCTGCTTTATCTGTTGCTCCTTCACACATTTTACTGTAAAAGTCATGTCCTCAGAAAATACAAGCCCATGTGCCTTCTTTCAAACAGATGCTCAAGTTAATCTTAACAGTTTAATTTACTATGGGAAGGCGAGCAAGCCTTACAGTTCAGTGAAAGTAGAATAGCAACCTCTCTCCTCCCTGTGTACAGCAGCTTAAACTAGAACAGCACAAACACAGATAGACTCAGCATGAAAACCAACATTCATAGAAAATGCATCTGACCAGTGGAGGAATAGGTTTACTTTTGGGTCGTTTTCAAAATAGACTCCTTGCACACATTTTAAGGCAATGCATACATGAATTTGTTCTTTTATTCACCTTCCTGATTGTATTAAATTATATTCCTTGTATAATACAGCACCACTTGTTAGAATGTGTTTTAAAATTTGTAGTTTTAAACATTTTAATAAGCAATGAAACAAAGTATAAACCAATAACAAAATTACCCATTTCAGAAAATTTCAACCATAAAAGGCAACCAACCAAGACTTCTGTCATGACAATCCACAAATATCACTTGATACACAGTCTCTACAGAAGTAAAATCATTGGAATAATTCCACATTAAAAGATATCTGTAACTAATGAAGAGGTTGCTACTGGCAAACAACTTTACACCTCAACGTTTCATCTACAAATTCAGTGCCTGTTGCCCTTGCATTAATCTATATTACATTAAAAAATTTGGTAAACTGGGAATATTGCAATAGGAAATGACTAAAACCGACAAGTTCATAGTTACTAGGCATCTCATACAAAAGGAGGAAACTCAGGAGTGCAGAACCCCTATTCCTCCATGTAATACACCAAATAATCTGCAATCATATGGGTACTGCGATATCAGCACTTCATCTACATGACGTGGGAGTAGACTCCACAGCCTTCTGCACCAAAGGCAATTATGCTACTAACACTGCTTTCAAATTCTACAACAATATGCCATTTGATAAAACAGTTGCATATTGAAAACGGGACTTAGCATGAGCAGCAGTAAACTTTCCTTTGAAACGTAATCCCTTGACAATACACCGAAACTCAGTCCCTTGAAAATGCACTGAAAACTCCATTCCCTTAAATGCACTGAAACACAAACTCCTTTCTGTCAGCAGTCGGGTAGGTGGTGTAAAGCAGTGGTTCCGAAACCTTTATGGACCAAGACCCACTGTTGAAAATGGTAATTTTCATGACCCATTACTCACATCAGTATGTGTAGCACCTGGTCCTCCTTAAAGAGAGGACGCCGCACCATGGAGTGTTTTTCCGGGATTTAAAGAGGCCATGTAAACTACTCTCACTTTATTAGCAGAGAAAATCATGGTCAAATGGGACCCTAGGCAGTGTAATAGATTGAGGAGGCCTCCTGAGCAGCCTCTCTTGCAGCAGCCCCATCCCCAGCCATACCAGTGTTTTGTTACTTGGCTATTTCTCCTAGTTACTATGAACAATGTTCAAACCTCAGTGTGTATACAATTAGGTATTTTCTGCCATTGAAACAGCATTAAAACCTACATTCAAATGAAATGCATCTGGAAAGTGGAGAATTAAGTTTACCTTTGGGCTATTTTCAAATTACAGGCTCCTTGAACACAGTTTTATGGCCATGCATTCATGTATGTGTTCTTTGATTCACCTTCCTGATTGTAATAAATTATATTCCTAGTATAATACAGTACCAGTTGTTAGTATGTTTTAAATTTGTAATTTTGAATATTTTTCCAGCAAACAATGAAAAAATTTGACCCAATAATGACAAAACTGCCCATTTCAGAACATTTTAACCATAAAAGGCCACTCAAACTTGTCATTACAATCCACCAGTATCAATCAATACGCAAGGACAATTGCGGTGGTGCAGCGGTTATCGTCGTCACCTCACAGCAAGACGTTCTCCTTTTCGATGCTTGGCTGGGGTGCCTTCTGTGCGGAGTCTGCATGTCCTCCCTGTGGTCGTGTGGATTTCCTCCGGGTGCTCCGGTTTCCTCCCACAAACCACAAATCTGCCTACTGCCATCTCTTATTTGTGAAATACTGGCCTTCACATTGAATTAAAATTTAAATGTACACACATGTTAAAGCTCTGGTAATGACAGTTATTTTTTTTTAAGTGGTTTTGTCTCCTTTTTAAATAGAAGCCATAAACCATCTTCAAAAATGTTTGATAGAGCAATCATAAACACCAAAATACATTTTCTGCAAAGCTAAATGCCTTCTCTGTCAGTGCTGACAAGGTCACTACATATATACACTGAGAAGAAAGGGAACTGAAAAGAATGCAAAGCCTGGAAGAGAATACCATCACTGTCAACAACTAACAAGACAAATTGCAAACAAAATTTGTAAAATGTTAAAGATATTAGTATTGTTTTTAATACACTGCATATTTCTCAAGTCTGAGGTGAGACATCTAGGGAGACACACTTTTATATTTACTTTGATTAGGCACTGTACAAAACTTCTACACTGGCTGCAGTCACTCCAGTAACAGGATTTTTTAAAATAGATCAAAACTGCAAGGCTTAAAACTACCAATATTACAAAACGTAACCATGCCTTCTCAATATTTTCGAACTGCATGCACCTCCCCACACATTCGTGGTAGCATGCTTTCTGTATAAACGACAGAAGACTGCAGTGCAACAGAACAACTGCAAAACAGGGCAGCACACAAAAAATCATTACTACTTCTATAAACTAGTCAAATAAATTAAACTTCTATTATTTTCATTCATGCTAAATGTCAGCATCTGAAATGCCAACATGTAATGCAATTGCATTAAAATATCCCATTCCAATACACAGGAGCTACCTATTGGCTTAGCCTTATAGGTCAACGGGCTGGCAAAAAGGGGTTTCTGGAAAACAGCAGTCAGGAAAGGTAGCAGGCTTAACCAGATACACGTATAGATTTCATCCCTGTCAGATATTAAATCTTAATCAGGCCAGAAATCTCAAGAGTCTGATCCTTGGAAAGAAGACACTTTCCCCTTTGGAAAAATTAATATGGCATTAAGAGTTCACATAATCCAAGGATGACATTATAGACTAAAGACAGGGAGTTTTCTAAAGTATACATTAATAAGGGACTTTGGTTCAGAGGCTGACAAAGGAAATATAACAGCAATGAACAGTTTTTTTTATAACCGATTACTAGGGCTAATAAAGAAAGCATGAATAAGTAAGGTTATAATTAATCAGCAAGTTTAGTATATTTTGTACCTGGAAGATAGTGATTTAAACATGAATTAAAGACACTCTCCAGAGATTTACGCAAATGTACAGAAGAGTCTTAATAGAAAGAAGTGCCTACCTACACACCGACACATAGTGAATAACACATATGCCAGAGTGATTTGGTTTACTCTCAGGTTGTGTCGTACACAACATATACACACGTATAAAAAGAACTAAGATACAAGTCGTATCTGTACTGTGAACACCTTTTATTCCTGCCATCTGTGCCCTAATATATATATATATATAAACAGAATTACACATGCATACAAACACTTACCTTTTTTCTAAAGCAAACTGCCACGTGGATTTAACCCCCGACCCGACTTCACGGAACTGCTATCTTAAAATTTGTGCGCGACTGAAAATTGTATTTACTTCCAAGCTGGCGTAAGCACACATGATTCTCATCACAGGAGAAGACGCTAATAGGGCAATCGACCTGCTGCAGCTGTAAAAGTGGGAGGGCGCTCACCCCCCATGGTTCCGACGCCTTGTATTTTTTTTAATTGTTTAGAGGCATTCTTTCTTCCCGCCACTTGCTGCAGGCACTGGGAAGAAAGAATGCACTAATTAAACTAAACAAATAAATAAGCCAAAATTGCGCCCTTTAAAAGGCCGGCCTGTACGGCGCCCTAGGCGGTCGCCTAGTTCACCTATGCCTAAGGCCAGCCCTGATTACAGGCCTAGCGAAAAAAACAACGGCCAACAAGAAACACAGCAACAGCGATAAATTAGGTACTAAGGCTCTGAAAGGCACAGCACTCAGAACTAAACTAACTAACTAAGCAATTCTAAAGATTAAATGTGTAAAGATTAGCAAAAAGACAAAAAAAATTAGCCACAGCCAAGAAGAGAACATCCGAACTCGTAAAGCGGCAAACGAGATCTGGAGATTGCACCACTGCATGATGAGATACCTACTCTGTCATGAGCCAAGTTAGGGACTTTGAGCTAGTGTATTCAGCTGAGTCAGAGCTGAGGATCGGCTCTGAACCCATCCAGTAAGAATGAAGGTGAGACAGGACAACATAACATGATAATTTTATTTAAATTCATTCTGTAAGATTTGTTTGGCAAGTGCTAGCCCTATACCAGCCAATATAAAGAAGAAGAGCAGCCATTCAACCTTCCTCCACTCAGAAACCCTTTTCAGCTAAATCTGGAGATGATGGCACTCATGCTAGTTGTGAAGAACCCTTTCTCCTTTGGTTTCTGCTCATTGAAAACAGGGAGATGAATGGACTACTTCAAGAACAATTCTGGCATTACTTTTGTAAGAAAATACTGGTTCCTCCAGAAAGACCTTTTTTCAGAGTATAAACACCTTTATAAAAGTTAAAACAGTTTAATATGTATTTCTGAATTATGCAGATACCTGGATCTCTTGCACTGCTCAAACATGCTAATGTGCATATATGGTCTATAAAATGCTATACTGCAAAGCAAAGCACTGTCATGGAAGTATTTAAGTATTTCATCTTCAAATAACTCTAAAACATCAGCATTACTGTGTGCACCAAGTATCACATCTCTGGATCAGTCTTTGATATCAGCATTATATCTATGCAGCTCAGTGACATTGATTCCCTATGAAAAGGTGACAAATGAGCCACTGACAGCAAACTCAATGTAAACTCAGTGAAACATGCACCCCCTTAACCTGCGCATGCACCTCCTTAACCTGCAATGGCATAATGTCAAAAGCATATTTTTATGAGGGTAGGTTTCTCTGCAACCCCTACACTGGGATTTTGTTCATCACCCCTCTTATTTGAATATGCCAACTCCATGATTGTACAATCATGGAGAAAAGAGAAAACCCCTGCAAGAGTTAAAAAAATATTCACAGTATGCACTGTAGCCAGGCAGTGTAACAACATTATAAATGGGGAGTTGCAACTAGGGAAATTATGTTTGATGGGCTATTGTATTCAGAATAGTAGATCATCTACCAGTACACAGCCTACCAGACTTAAGTCCTTTAAGAATACTGCTCTTAGGTTCATAGGTTCATAGGTTCATACTAGGCTATCTGCCCTAGGGCATTTATAAGCCTAGCCAGAGTGTGTGTGGCTTTCACCACCCCTTAGGATGAGAATACTATACCCATTAGTTTGCTGTGCCTCTGTCCAGCAGTGACACAGAGATGATTCCCGGGGTAAACCTACGATCTCCCATCCACTCGTCAAGATTTCTCTTGAACAGAGTCAGTGAGGGGCTCTGCCTCACATGGACTGGGATTCTGTTCCATAGTGTAGGGAGTCTCTGGGTGATGAATCTGTCCCTCCAGCACGTCCTATTTATATCCGTGTTGAGGTTTAAGTCTCTTGCTCTCATGGCTCTGGTGGATTTGGATTTTTTGAGGTGGAGCATGTCCATTAATTCCGGGTTGGACATGGCCTTGTATGTCAGGCACAGATCACCTCTGAGCAGACGGTATGCGACTGAATAGAGCTGGAGTTTCTTCAGTCGGGCATCGTATGACATATGTTTGAGCCCCTTTATCCTTTTGGAGAGGAACTTTTGGGCTCTTTCCAACTGCTGCAGGTGTCGGCTAAGGTACATTCCGAATGGGGCGTTGTACTCAATCATTGGTCTGATAAGTGAAGAGTACAGGGTACAATGACCTCTCCTGATCTGGATGTGAATCCCTTCATGATCAGGTGGGCAATGTAGAAGGTCTTCCTAACCACTTTGGCAATGTGAGTGTCAAAAGAGAGGTTACTGTCAACTTGGGTCCCCAGGTCCCTGATAATTTCTTCCGTGTTTAATGGATTACCACCTATGTGGTAATTAGGGGTTACCTTGTTTTTCCTAAAGGGTATGACTATACATTTTTTGGCATTTAGCTTAAGGCCATGGCTCTGGCACCAGTTATCCATTTCTATGAGACCTTTCTGGAGGATGTCTGTGCCTGATGGAGTGTCAATTATGGTGCCCAGTTTGCAGTCATCTGCAAATTTTGTCAGCCACAATCTCCCTATGTTTGCCTGCACTTCAGAAAAATAAATGCCAAACAAGAGGGGGCCCAGGACTGAGCCCTGTGGGACACCGCTCATGACCGGCTTAGAGTCTGACATGGCACCAGCAACTCTAACCCTGTGTGTTCTGTCCTTGAGCCAGTTTGCAACCCATCTTGTGACATATGGGTTTACATCTAAGCTGGTGAGCTTTTCTATGATGCCCGAGTGGGGTATTGTGTCAACGCTTTGCTAGGTCAAGGTAGGCTGTGTGAACTGCCTTACCCTCATCAATGGCCTTAGTGACTGTTTCGAAAAAGTCGACTAAGTTCAAGAGGCAGGATCTGCCCTTGACAAAGCCAAATTGGGCAGGATCCAGTGTCTGTAGGTCCCCAATGTCTTTATTTATGAGTTCCATTATGATCCTCTCCATAGCTTTGCAGACAAGGCTCGTCAAGCTTATGGGGCGGTAATTTCCAGGGTCCGTAGAAGCACTGCCTTTGTGGAGTGGGACCACAGTTGCCATACGCCATTCTTTGGGTACGTATCCTGTAGTAAGGCTAAGATTAAACAGCAGCCTTATGTGTGGGTTTAGTTCCTCATTGAGTTCGTGTAGCACACAGCCGGGGACACCGGTCCCACTGATGCTGTGTTTTTTGCTTTAGAGAGAGCAGCTCTCACCTGGGCATCTGAGATGTTTGGAAGGCTAGACTCTGGTGGGATAGATATTTCTCCTTTTGGGGGGGGGGGGGAGAAATTTGCACTGAACCTGTCTGCCAGTATGTTGGCAATGTCTGTGGGTTCAGTGATTTTTTATCATTTTGGACTAATTCTGAGCATATCTGGGAGTTTCCACCCAGGTTTCTAACATAGCTAAAGAAGGCCTTATGATTGTCTTTTGTGTCATTAGCGATTTTTCTCTCAAAGTTGGCCTTGGATGATTTTATGAGTGATCGTAGTTTTTTGCTAGTATTGATCAGAGATGCCTTCCCTTTAGGGATTTTGCTCTGTCATGTAGTAGCTTTCTCCTCTTGTTGTAGAGTTTGTTTATGGCTGGGGTCCACCAGACCGGGCGCCTGCCTTTGGTGGAAAGGGTCTTGATTTTATTAGGGATTGCTTGATCCATACATTCCTGGAGGTGCTCGTAGAAGGCATTTGTAAGGGTTTCAGCAGCGTGGGTTGTGGTTTCCACTGGCTCGGGGCCTTGAAAGATACCACTCCAGTCTTAAGAAGTGTGAAGTTTGCTTTTGAGAAGTTCTTCACTGTGGTCTTTTTGCTGGGGTGGGCGGGATGTGGATCTCTAGTGAGATTAATTCATGGTCTGATCTCACCAATGAGGGATATACTTCGGTGTGGAGCATTTTGTCCCCATGTTTGTGATTATCAGGTCTAGTATATTTTCTCCTCTTGTGGGAATGGTGACTAGTTGTTCCATAGCATTTGAGTTTATGAACTCCAGGAACCTTTGGGCTAGGGTGTTGGGGCTTGAGTAATGTTCCCAGTCTATGTTTGGGTAGTTGAAGTCACCCAATATGATGGTGTTTGGAGAGACATTCATACTCTCCAGTGTCTTCAGGAAGGCTGTGTGGGTTTCCTGAGTTTGAGAAGGTGGTCTGTAGCATGCTACAAACTGTAGGGCAGTTTTACCTATGGTTAATTGCACCTGGATGGTCTCCGATGCTTCGTGCGTTGCCACTAACCTGGAGGTGTGGGTATCCTTTATGAATATGGATACTCCCCCTCCTTTGTGGTTCGGTCCAGATTTTGGGGCCGGAACGCATGATATGAGGTATAACCTGATAGTGCTGGTGTGCTCTCAGGAGCCTTGAACCAGGTTTCAGTCACAGCACAGACATCGATGTTCTCCATACTGAGGAGGGCTTCGAGGGCGTGCATCTTGAGGTTTAGACTTCTGGCATTGAGCAGTATTACCCTTAGTTTTTCTCCATTTTTGTTTTCTAGGGCGGTAGGTTTATCATTTGAGCCTTGCCTAAAAAAGGCACTATGAAGATACCAAACATACTCTGAATCAGTGTTCGGAACTGAGTCAAAGTTTGAGAAAACAAATCCAAACAGTTGCTCTGCTATCTGGAAAACAATGAAACAAACAAATGTTCATCCTTGCATGACATGCATTTCTATTGAAATGAAGTTTATGGTTTCGAATGTTCATGTTTCATGAAAAATTCAAATAAATATTTTTTTCAGTAGGCTTCACTGCAACCCCTTGTTGTATTTTTTTACCACTTGCCTCATTATATATTACATATAGCTTTGAAGTTGCAGTATTGTAAAGAAAAAGAAATGAATCTTGACAAATTTGAAACATTTAGCTTACAATTCATTACATGGCTTTTAACTTCTATGGGCTAATCAGCTAAAAATGTCTCCAATATAGTTTTCATTATGTGTGATGCAGAAAATTCAATTTTGTTTTCATGAGGGAAGCTTTTTTAATATTTGAGATCTGGGTGGATGTGTTGGTCATTGTTGATCACTTCAGCCATTTTTAGCTGTATAACGATACATATATTTTCTCCTCTTGTGGGAATGGTGACTAGTTGTTCCATAGCATTTGAGTTTATGAACTCCAGGAACCTTTGGGCTAGGGTGTTGGGGCTTGAGTAATGTTCCCAGTCTATGTTTGGGTAGTTGAAGTCACCCAATATGATGGTGTTTGGAGAGACATTCATACTCTCCAGTGTCTTCAGGAAGGCTGTGTGGGTTTCCTGAGTTTGAGAAGGTGGTCTGTAGCATGCTACAAACTGTATGGCAGTTTTACCTATGGTTAATTGCACCTGGATGGTCTCCAATGCTTCGTGCATTGCCACTAACCTGGAGGTGTGGGTATCCTTTATGAATATGGATACTCCCTCCTTTGTGGTTCGGTCCAGATTTTGGGGCGGAACGCATGATATGAGAGGTATAACCTGATAGTGCTGGTGTGCTCTCAGGAGCCTTGAACCAGGTTTCAGTCACAGCACAGACATCGATGTTCTCCA
Source organism: Protopterus annectens (assembly GCF_019279795.1). Taxonomy (NCBI): domain Eukaryota; kingdom Metazoa; phylum Chordata; order Ceratodontiformes; family Protopteridae; genus Protopterus; species Protopterus annectens. The sequence goes on along the minus strand of NC_056745.1, from coordinate 1,112,418,774 downwards.
TACTGAGGAGGGCTTCGAGGGCGTGCATCTTGAGGTTTAGACTTCTGGCATTGAGCAGTATTACCCTTAGTTTTTCTCCATCTTTGTTTTCTAGGGCGGTAGGTTTATCATTTGAGCCTTGCCTAAAAAAGGCACTATGAAGATACCAAACATACTCTGAATCAGTGTTCGGAACTGAGTCAAAGTTTGAGAAAACAAATCCAAACAGTTGCTCTGCTATCTGGAAAACAATGAAACAAACAAATGTTCATCCTTGCATGACATGCATTTCTATTGAAATGAAGTTTATGGTTTCGAATGTTCATGTTTCATGAAAAATTCAAATAAATATTTTTTTCAGTAGGCTTCACTGCAACCCCTTGTTGTATTTTTTTACCACTTGCCTCATTATATATTACATATAGCTTTGAAGTTGCAGTATTGTAAAGAAAAATAAATGAATCTTGACAAATTTGAAACATTTAGCTTACAATTCATTACATGGCTTTTAACTTCTATGGGCTAATCAGCTAAAAATGTCTCCAATATAGTTTTCATTATGTGTGATGCAGAAAATTCAATTTTGTTTTCATGAGGGAAGCTTTTTTAATATTTGAGATCTGGGTGGATGTGTTGGTCATTGTTGATCACTTCAGCCATTTTTAGCTGTATAACGATGATAATTAAATAGTATAAAAGTGACATCTAAACATTACATCTTAAAATAAGCATAATGCTTTCAGAATATTATTCCATTTAGTCAGAATGTTGCTCCATATAGACATTTCCATGCAGGAGGTTTACCAGGAAGTTAAATTAAGTCAATAAGTAAGACTTTAAATACGTTTTAATTAGGCAAGTTTCCACATGGTTGGGTGAATGATTTGACAGTAACTGAGAAATGCCCTTAGGACACTATTCATCTGCAAAACAAATCTGTAGCAGATGATAAAGAAATAGTGTAACAGAAATAGAGAAGGAGTGTGTGTATGTGTGTGTGTGGGGGGGGGGGGTAAATGTGACTGTAAGAATTAGAGGTACTAGGAAGCAATTACGTTTTGAAAACCTTAAGAAGAAGCTATTCATTCTGGAAAACAAATCATTATACCATGCTTTCCTGGACAAGATTACTTTTCCCCCCTGCAGTCTTGCCATTGAGTTGATTCAAAAGAACAACTGTGTGAAGTTGTATTGACTGCCAGAGTCCCCATCAGTGGCATTAAGCAGAATGATGAAGAAGGTATACAATTATATTATTTAAGAAAGAAACCGGATTACTTTTTTAAAATGATAAAACACAAACAACAAATACAAACAATCCAAAAACTGAAGGTACTGAAGACACCAGCGAGCCAGCAAGAAGTTAAAAAATTTATATTAATTCAGTGGTGCTTCCTTGGGCTGGAAGGAGCTGTACATCTGCTAATTTTGTTACCACAGCTTTATAAATACCTAAGGTTTTGCTTTATTCAGAGACATTAATTAAAACAGCAAGGCATAGTCCAGTTTAAGAAGCAGACAGTTCATATTATTGCAACACTGGCATTAACAATTAGTAACACGGTCATCCTGTAAGCATCTTATACCTGGGCTAGTACTTTAGAGACACTTAGTATGGTATAGGTATGAAATTTGCTGAAAGCTCCAAACTAGATTTTAAGGATCATAGAATAATAAGGTTATAGGAATTACTAGGAAAGTGAAGACTGGAGGCCATATAACTGTCAGAATATTCTGGCTTGTAGATTACTTACAGGTGATCTCTGCCTGGCCTTTAAAACAATATCTGATCTGGTTCTATTTCAAAGTTTATGCCTGTAACATATCACTGGGGAAGCATATACATTGGGGAACACAATGGGAAAAAGCTAAAAAACTATGAACAGCACCAAAAATGACAGAAAACATTGCACAATGCCTTCAAAGATTATTGAATAAATTTCATCTTAGTATTAGAAATAATTAAGTAGTTACAATTTGAAAGAGTGAACACTTTTCACTGTTGTAAAAACGTGAGCACTTTTATAAGTAAACATTCATTCAAACGGAGTTTTGGCCAGCAGCCTTTTGTATGGGATAGTGCTGCAGCAGAGTAAGGGAATTTGCCCTTACTCCACTGTTGTATGATCTCAGAGTTACTATATATAATTAGTAAAGGGTATAGGGGTGCAGGAGGGCTTGCCCCCTCTGCAAATAAATAAATAAATAAATAAATACATAATTTTACTTTTTCATATTTCTAATCATTTCAGATTTGCTCTAAAGTGATCACTCTTTGTACAATATTCCGAGACATCTCTCTCTCGCGATAAATAGATAGATAGATAGATAGATAGATAGATAGATAGATAGAACTATATAAAGGGAAGTACTAGGCTAGCTGCCATGGGAGATTTTTTAAATTAGTGCAGTTCCCACAGAGGTGAGAATTAAACTCTATACCTTGTGACTATGAGGTAAACACCTTAAGCATGATGCCAAACCCAAGCCAAAGTCCACTCAAAACTAAAGAAAATAATAATCCAATGTTTACTGTGGATTCTCCAAGACCACACTGCAAACTAGGTTTTGTAATATGGTCTTCTCTGTGTATCTACCATTCATTCCTCCAACTTCCTTTTATATACCTTTGGATATAATATGATCTATGATATTTTTTTTATACATGGTATGCATTTCAATAGATGTAAATGTTCCTAACTGGAACTAATCATTTTTATGGTCATTTTTTAAGAAACCAACATTATAATCAAAATCTTTCAAGTGTTTACTTTTTTTATTGTGTAAGCAGGAAAAATGGTATCTAGCACCATCCAGTGACCAAAACTGGTATTACAACAAATGTTCAAGAATTAAAATTATTCCTAGTTTGTAGCTACCTTTATTTTTATTTTTATTTATTTTATTTAACATTTATTAACCGAGAAAGTCCGACTTGGAATAAAGCCAGTTTTCAGCGGAGGCCCGGGGAGAAATGCTCCAGATGCATGTCTTTGTACCTCCTGAATGAATGATCCACTTTCTTTCTTTAGCGTTACACATTTAAATTTTTTCTATAAATATACTTGTTCCTAAATTGAAATGAATTATTTAAGGACATTTTATAAGAAACAGCACTTAAATGAGCACCTGACAAATTTATTTTCTTTCATTCTGCATTCTGCAGGATAAAATGGTCATTAGCATATACCTCTAAACCTCTTAGTGCAAGAATTTTGGACAAAGCCAAAAATCTTGGGGAGACAAAAGCCTAGAATCAGGGACAAATATTAAATATTGCTCTTAGAAACTTAAAAAGCTGATAGAATAACAGGTTTGCAATAGCATGCATTTTTCGAAAGATATTGCTCTTAGAAACTTAGAAAGCTGATAGAATAACAGGTTTGCATTAGCATGCATTTTTCAAAAGATGTGAAGTTTGAAACTCAAATATCTGTAATTCCTTTGTAACTTCAGCCCTCAATTTGCCAGAAATCCCCAAATTTTATGAGTTGCAGGCCAAACATAAGAGATAAAAATCTGGACATCTTGCTTTAGCAGCATCTAGTGACCACAACTGATAGATATTACAGCAGATTAAATAAGTAAACATATTCATTTAATCCTGGTTTATAAGTAGCCCCTCTATTATTTATTTGCATTATTTGTTTAGTATCAATCAATTCATGTTTTTTTCAGAATAATTAAAATTCCCAGCACGTATATTATCTAAGCCTAGAAAGTAAATATAACTGCTGGATGTATCATGGTAAGCTTATGTAAGATTCTTAACCTACAGGTCGTGAAAAATTTGAAGACTGCCTTTGCCGGACAGCTTATTGTCTAAAAAAAGTAAAATCATCTGTTGTCTTTATTTATCTTTATTTTTTTTAGGGCATTCTTCTTTAAGAACTCCCTTTGCTTTCGGTCGCTCAAATGCAGAAGTTGAAAACAGGTCGCGAATACCTGTTACATCTGTGCAACAGATTGTTTATGTCTTTGTCATCTACACATGCCGACCAGAAAGTGTGTGTGTGTGTGTGTGTGTGTGTGTGTGTGTGTGTGTGTGTGTGTGTGTGTGTGTGTGTGTGTGTGTGTGTACGTGTATTGAGATACCATGTGATGAAAAGTGGGTAGTATGACCTTCAGTGCATTTAAAGGGACTTGTGACTTTAATATTCTCAAAACCTTTAGCTAGAAAATGTATATATTAGGCTAATAGGAAGATTAATTCCATTTTAGTGAGGCTGTAGCATGAAAGGAAGCTGGTTCCTTAATCAGAGGTTCTGCCCAAGGAATCAGGATTAGGGGATTTTGATGGCCAAACTAAAGGTTATTCTTGATATAGCCTGAGGAATACTCAGGCAAAGGTTCTTGTTTGTAAAGGCTGAGGGGAGGGGGTTGGCAGGGCTTTCAACTCTGACTTTTTGCTTGTAAGCCTGTGCTGAAAAAAATAAGTTAGTGAAAGAATTAGAATTACAGAGACCAATAGGGAAGAATCATGACATTCAACCTTGTCAAAAGATAACCAATTACTAAAGTAGTAAAGGATGACTGTTTTCAAACAGAAAGAGAAACTGATCAGAGCCCTAGGATTCTCCCTCTAAGGTTAAAACAGATGGCTGGTCAGAAACAGGACTCTCAACAGAAAGCACTTAAAGAAAGTTACTAAGCTGAAAGTTTAAGACTTACCAAAATCAGAACCAGATGAAAATCACTGGCATAGGTTGCCCTTTGTAGATTAAGAAATAGAAATACCCTTTTTATAACACTACCATCATTTGAACAAATGTGGTCTAAATGTGGAGGTGGAGTTTCTTGTTGGATAGGAAAATAATTTTCATTTTGCAATATTTTTGCCTTACAGGGAAATCAGCCAAGCTTAAAATGATGCACAAGGGCAGATAGCCTAGTACTTGCCTATGAAATGATGAAACTGATCATTTGTGTTTCAATGTTTGTGCATTTTGATGATTTAACATCAGCCCACACACATATATGTGTATGTATATATATATATATATATATATATATATATATATATATATATATATATATATATACACACACACACACACACACACACACACACGTGTGTGTGCATGTATGTATGTATATATATATATATATATATATATATATATATATATATATATATAACTGAATTTGCTCGAAACTAGGTTTGGTAGACATCTATTTAGTCGACACAATTTGGTCAGCAGATCATCAACAGATATGCGGGTTCGCACAATTCTCAGGGTTGAGAAATATGTCCTTCCCCAATATTGTGTGATCTCCAAGTTAGAACATATAATTAGAAGGGGTACAGGGAGCTTCCCCTGCAAAAAATGATATTTTTCTCTGTTTGTTTAATTAATTTTAATTTTTCATGTCCTGAGATCAGTGCTCTGCATATGAATACTATGCTGTCAACATTTTTGACATTTTTTGGTCGACTTTAAGGATGTTGACATTTGGGTCCATTGACATTTTTCAGTAGACCTATATAGACAGAGAGACGGACAGATAGATGAAGTAGAAAATATGAACATGGTGTTAAGGTGGCAATTGATAACAATCAAACCCACAAACCTGTAAACATCTAGCAATCTCAGAAATATTAACACAAAATAACCCATTATTCTCTGTGTTCATAAACTTTCACCCCATATTTCGGTCTCCAAAAATTAATCCAGAATTTCTAAAATCATTTTAACCTTATCCCATATTTTAGTAGTAAGAACAGCCCCATGACTACATAATTAAATCTTGTAAGTCTCAATGCTACGAGTAAATTATTGCTTTCTTTCTTTCAACATATTTTCAGATTTTTTTACCTAACAATAGAAAAATATATTGCATTATATTCAGACTTAAAGTGCCACATTCTCTTTCTATCAGAGCCTCAAGCCCTAAATTCTGTTTCAAAATAAGTACATATGCTCCCCAGTTTCCTTTGTTTTGTATCCCTCCATTCAACACTTTTGTTAATTAACCTGTTTATCCTTCATCCTTGTTTTAACCAGAAGTTCATCATTAACTTTCCATGTAAAATTCCATAATCATGTTAATACACTGTATGCTGTCTTACTTTAATTGCTTGTTGAAACTCTGTGAGCAAATGTTACTATGCTCATTCCAGATGAAACTTTTTTGCAACATCTAGTTCTTCCAGCTCTGTTTATTGTTATCATCTGAAAGCCTACATTCTGCCTTCTAAAGTTCTGAAAGAAAAATCTCATGCAAATATATAATTTAACTACATTGATTTGCCTACTCATCTTTCTTGCTTCCTGTAGCTTTCTGTATTTCCATATTTGGATTCTGCAAAGGAGGTTCTATTTCATATTCTTTATTAATTTCCAGATAAATAATAAACACAAAGAAGCATGTTGTAACTAAGGCTAAGGCTGTGCAATTTTCAATCCATCTGTTTTCTTTCCTGTGTACTTTCTTTTTCTGCAGTTAATCTGTTATACCAGTAACTGAGAAAAATGTGAATTAAATCCTTGTTTAAAGCTTATGGAATCAGATTTCTGCTATAGATGCTCCAGACTGAAACCGTCCTTATAAAAATATTTACTTCATTCATTTTATTGCAAGGAAAACTATTGCAGAAGGTTATCATATTTTTCATCTCTCCTAAATTTCTTTCTGCTTCTCTCCCCTTGCTTTCTGTAACTCAAACATAATAACCAATGTCTCATTCTCTTCTTAAAAATAAACACCTCCTTCCTTTATAACTCCTCAAAAACCTTAATACTTCCCCATGTTTGTCATTCTAAACTGTTAAACTGGTACTTGACAACATTAACATTTTCCTCACATTAATTTACCCTTTTATTCATATATAAAATTAAATCTTTGATATAAGAAATTAATGTTGCCACTTTCATCTAGTCCAGCAAAGCTTACCCTTACAACTGGCTCTATTTTTTACTTCCTATCAAACATTAATACATAAGCCAAGCTAGCTGGATTTAAAGGGAACACTTGCGTGAAGCTTTTATTGATGTAAAATTTTTACATAGATGATCATTTACTATTATAATAATAAAAATTCCAGTAAAAGTCTGTCAATAATCTAAGAAAACAAGGGCCAAATCCAGAAGTATTTAACACAACTGTGCACGCCTTGCCCTATGAAGAGTTCCCTGATTTTTATTTACCATTTTTATTCCTGCTGTCTGTCTACCATCAGATCCTTTCTCAGACAACTGGACCATTTGTTCCCCTTCATTGGGTGGAAAGCTGACTGGGAAGGACTGTCACTGAGACAACAATCATGAGAGTTTTTTTTTTCCCTCATTGTGGACCTGTTAGCACTAAGAATGACAGTATGACCCAGGGATTGTCATGCAATAGATGTCAACAGGAATGTGTCACTCACTTGCATGAGTGATGTAACCTCTCAGGACACCCTGTCCTCTTAAAGCCTGTGCTTCTGCTGGGTCTGTAGTCTTGTGTACCCTGGGCATGCACTACCACACCACCACCCTAAAGACAGCCATAATGGCTAGCCCATCATAGCTGCCCGCCCCCCCCCATGTTAGTTCCCATAAATGCTGAGCTTCTGCTTGAACTCAGGTCACCTAGGCTGTAGTCAGGACCTCAGCCCTCTGTAACAAAGGGCCTAGCCTTTTCCTGCTTTTTTAAAGTAAGTTACATGTAGGGCAGCATGATAACACAAGCAGCAACTCCACAGCAGATTCCAAAACAAGGGGATCGGGAAGTCATCAAGCCGCCCTGACATGGTGTAGGCAGTGCTCCACCTAAGTCAGTACCACAGACTTTACATGGTGAAAAGGCAAACAGCCTGCAGTACACCTCTCAACTATCTAGAATTTCACAGAATATCCAGATTTTTACCTCATATTTTCGGTTTGTTCCTCATAGAATTTGTGTTTTTGTGCAAATTATCGCGGACTGAAAGCACTAAATAATGACAGTCATTTGAGGTTCAGACTTCATATCCTTCAGTTAATGCGATTCTTGTCATTCTAGCAACTTTCCAACTTTGTAAGATCAATATTTAAAATCTGTACCTGATTTTGGGCCTTTGACCACCCTATTACTTTTGGCTTTGTCCAGAATTCTTGTGCTAAGAGGTTGAGAGGTATGCAGGTTGTGTGTGGGTTGGGGATGGCAGTGGATGATTTGCATTTGTAGATATTGTTGCCTGTAAATTTTCTTATCAGGACACAGCAGATAATTCGAATAAGCCTAGCTGAATGAATTTGTGCTGGACTTCCTTTAAAGAAGCCTTGTAGCATGTCCTCCCTGGATTTTGAGATGTGAACATGCATGCATAACAGGCTTTTTACCTGTCGTACATGCACTGTTATGTCTGACATACAGGTGGCATTGCAATCTCATTATCTGTCCCTGTTGTATTGCTTAGGGTTTCCATCTTACACCATGGCAAAAACTATACCAAAGCCACACCCACCACACCACTCTAACCCTCATTCTCTTCACCCCTATCTCTTCCTTAGCAGCCCACCTCAACGTCAATTTTGTGATGCAAATGGGCATATAAGTGGAAGAAAGATTTTATTTTTCTCTGATAGTCTCTGACTTGATTACTGTGGTGCAGCGGTTAGCATTGCTGCCTCACAACAAGAGGTTCTCAGGTTCGATCCTCAGCTGGGGTGCCGTCTGTGCAGAGTCTGCATGTCCTCCCTATGGTCGCATAAATTTCCTCCAGGTGCTCCGGTTTTCTTCCACATCCCAAAGACATGCTGTAGGTGGATTGGACACTCTAAATTGGCCTTAGGCATGAGTGCATGCGTGTGTGTGCCTGGCCGCCAGGCTGGCAACTTGGCACCATAAAACACCACTGCCAATCATGAGCAGACAGGTGTTCCGCTGCGGTGACCCCTAACCGGGGAAAGCTGAAAGAAGAAGAAGAAGTCTCTGACTTGATTACATTGCGTTAAAGCAATGCTTTTCTTTAAAAATCAAGTCCAAAGTGGTGCTTCCACAAATTTTGGCATTCCACTTGTGCTGCCAAACAGAATACCAGAGTCTGTGATGTGTTTTTCAAAATACAGGGTAATTGTTTTGATTTCCAGATATTCTGAAAAAAATGGATATGTGGCAACCCTAGCAGTGTATACTTAATGTACTTGTAATGATGCCATAGCTTTGGGTAATATACAATGTACATCATTCCAGGGGCACAGACAGAATTTACTATTATGGTAATATTGCAGAATAGTAGAGGTTCTCTGTAGCTCTACTCAGACTTTATGTAATTTGATGCTTTTTCACATCACAGACTATGAGCCTAGTTTCCACTTCAGCAGTCCTTATAGTATCCACTGCTTCTCTTCCGGTTAGACGACATTGTTTTATAACTTTTCTCTTTCCATTTCCACCTTCTTCTACTTCTAGCCAGTTTCTTATGTTTTCCTTCGTTGTGAGTTTCAAAACACATTGTATAATCAGTGTTAATCAATGATATTAGTATCCAGATTTTTAAGTCAGAACTTTCCTCTTTTCCCATAAAGCTTTCATTATAACATGGACATATAAAAATAAAATGAAAAGAAAATGTTAACTCAGAATTTCAGAGTGATGTGTTGCTACATAGGTAGAGCCTTCTGAAAACAAGGACAGAAATGTAATAAAACATCTTTATTAATATTGTGGGGGCAGTGTACAGTACTACAGTAATTTGGGAATAAAAATCTTAACAAAAGGGCTGTTTCACGGTGCCTAGTGCCTTCATTTGCATTTCTACTTCAGTATACTGTTTATACTGAAGCAGAGTGAAGTCATCGCTAGGTGAAACGGCATTATGAACAGTCAGGTAAACACTAGCCCCTTCCTGTGGTCTGCATTTTTTGATTAACTTCAGATATGCATACTCCAGAGGGGTACTTCACACATTTACAGAACATCATCATTCGAAATGAAAGGTAGATCATTAATATAAATGGAATTTGTGTGTGACTAGAAGCAAAGGAAACCCTACCAATATGTAGCAAAATATTCTAAGCTACTTTAACATACATCCATATATCCTGCTTCACAGATGCTCCATTTTAAGAGTCACAATTGCTCATTTCTTCAGTAAGCACTCCAAATAAAAGGAAACCAATCAAAACTCCTATTATTTTTGATATTTATCATATTATTATGTCATTACATCATCATCAACACCATTAACCCCATTTTTTCATGTTTCTATATGGGGTGAAGGTGTTGCGCAAACTCAATTCAGTGCTACCCCCTGCCTTCTTCAACAATCACGACTGTCACAGGCCTTCTCTCACACAATCCATCTGTCTGCTGTATACCCTCAGTTCCTTTTGCCTTCTTCTTGCCTGTCCCAAATCTTCTTCAGCAGCTTGTCATCTGCTTTCCTGCACATGTATCTGAACCACCATCATCTATTCTCTGACTTTTTCTGCAATTGAAGCTACTTGGGCTTCTGTTCTAATGTCCTCATTTCTTCATTTGTCCCACAGTGTGCATCCTGCAACTCACCTGAAGTACTTCATTTCCATCACCTCTACCTCTACCTTCTTCATCTGCTCATTCTTTACTCCCAGGTTTCTGCACCATACAGTAGTACTGATCACACCACTGTTTTGTACACCTTACGTTTCAGTTTCTTTGGTATTCTTCTGTCATACACTATACCTGACACTCCATGACAGCTGGCCACAGACCCTCTGCCTCTAGCTTTGACCACTTTATTCAGACTTCTTTTCTCCTCAATCACCCCTCCCAGATACTTGAAACTGTTAACCTGTTGCACTAGTTTCTCTTCTATCTCAATACTCATCTTCTGATTTTCTCTATTTGATGCCATTACAACTGCCTTATCTGTAATCAGTTTTATCCCATGTGCCCTAAAGTTTGCATTCCTTTCCCCTATCATCTACTGAAGTTTTTTTGTTAAGAGCCTGCATATAATGCAGTTCCTGCCAACCTGTTTGTTAATTTAGCCCATTGTTACACATAATGATAAAAGAAGAGGGAATTATCAACCAATGTTTCAAGGTCTCTAACAGCAGTCTCATTTTGAAGCAGGTATCGTCTGTACTGTCTACTTGGTGGTACCTACCTAATATGTAAATATTACACCTATTTGTATTTAATTTGAGCATTTTTCAGTGCACCAGTTATGTACAATAAATCCCAGTTTGCAGTTGTCTACAAATTTGATTAGTCAGAGGTCTTGAGTTATGGCTTTGAGATCAGAAAAGTAAATGACAAACAAAACAGGTCTCACCTCTGAGCCCTGGGGGACACCAAAGATCGCCTTCATACTCTCTGATGCTTTTGGCATGTTTTGCCTATTTATAGTCATACACACATTGGTGCACAACACCCCCATATATGACTATCAATCACGAGTATGTTCACCTTTCATACAGCAGCATAAAACTAAAAATACATTTTCCTACCCCCATTCCCTTTACATATCATTAAGCGGTATTTTGAATATAGCTTATGTTGTGTGTCTGCGCTCAGTTTACTCTAGTGCAGTACAGGACTATGAATCACTAACATGCTGCACCAGGCTCCACGTAGCTGATTACAGTGTAAATGTGTGTTGCATATTGTTCATCTTGTCTATGAATCCTAGCCTTGGTTACAGACCTTTATAAATAAATTGTCCCAAAGTTCAGAGTGTGTGAAAACAGAATCAAAGATGAAGCAATGCCAAACTGGAAAGGTAAGTACCATTTTAATTGTATAATATAGTTGTTGAAATGTAATCTGGGAGTTCTAGGAAATGAATAAACAAGACGCTAAAAATGAATGGGGGTGGCACTGCTAACGTGCCAACCTGTAGACCTAAACAGCATTTAATAGTACCAGAAATTCAGCTACCTTGTCTAAGCATCACATTTAAGCACTTCACCTCTTAAACAGTATTTCTAAATATTTCTGAAACTAAAGTTGTGCTAGTAGACATTCGAGCTGTACAAACAGAATTTGAAGAAGTCACTGAAAATGACTGCTGACGGTACTTTAAATTATTTAGGGGAGCTGAAACAATGATTATAAGCTCTTAAGGCAGGCACTTTTGAAAGCACTTGTAAACACTCAAACAAGGCTGCTGAAAGAATGTTTGAACTCCAGAAATGTTATTAGGCAGCTTCTAGCTACAGGTAAATTTTCTCCTGGAATGACGTTCTGCATCACTCTCAAACTTCCTGTTTGACTGAGGATACTGATTGATATGCTTTTGTGCAATGTATTAAATGCATATCTGATGAAAGTACACAGTGATGGATTGGTATCTCATCTAGGTATGGCTAATTACCTTGTTCTATTGAATATCAGAATAGTCTTTGGCAACTCACAATCATGAATAGGATGAAGGGAGTGTCAGAAAATAAAAAAAATAAACACTTAAAATACTACTGTAATGTGTACTGTGGTGGCCCAGTGGCATTTATGTCATGGACCAATATCTGTCACAGTTGGTCCCATAAAGGCTGGCCAGCCTCCTTTAAAAATATGACAGAGTTATAGACTGTATACTACTGGAACTTGTAGGATGACAGGTACAGACAAAGGGTAATCTAGGTATGTCGTACTGTATTCAAAGGGACAGTTATGGGGTATGCCATATGCAAGATGTAGGAACAGATATGGAAATACATACAGCAAGTACTTGTCACATGTTGGTACATATGCACTCCTCAGAGGGCTTATCCAATTTGTTTGGACCAACAGGTATGTATAGGGTAAGTCAGTCAGCCCTATTTGCCAACAATAGGAGACACTTTGGTAAATATTGACAGCACGGCCATGTACTAATACAGTGAGGAGGATACATGTGCATAGGCATAGAACTGTCATACTCACCACAGCAGGCCACAGTATGAATTACACCCTCGCCATTTGTAATGGTAGGCATATATAGGAACAAATTGTCCTGATATCATGGGCTACCCTGCTGTCAGTACAATCTACACATGCAGACACAAGACATTTATATTGCCCAGTATGTTAGAATAACTTGTCCCTATACATGCTTGTCACTACAAATTTTGAGAGCGCAATTCATACTGTGGGCTATGGTAGTGGCAGGCATGTATAGGCACAAGTTATACTGATGTCATGAGCTAGCAATATGAATGTCTGTCTGCATGTGTAGATTATACTGGCCGCAGGACACCCCATGAGATCAGAAAATTGCTTGTTCTTATACATGCCTGTCACTACAGCTGCTGATGGACAAGTTATTCTGATATCATGGAATACGCTATTGCATGTACAATCCACACATGCAGACAAACATTCATATTGCTAGCCTTTTGTAATGTGAATTACAGCCCAACAGTACATGACCTAATGAAGGCTGATAAATACAGCTCATCACACACTACCTCCTGAAAGCTAACTATAGGTCTGGAAAGTGCTGTTATTTCTCCTAACACTGCTGCCTAGATAACAAGTATAGCTTCCCAAATCTGCACAACCTAGCATATAAAACGGCGGCATGCCTTTAAAACAATGGCATTTTATACCTCTTTGTAAAATACATACAGAACTTAGGTCAGGCTGCATGAATATCTATAAATGCCTTCGTTTTTGTTTTTGCACATCTATAACTTATAATGCAGCTTGTTGCCTAACGTCAGCACTGACAACTCATGGCCCTGAGCTTGGGCTGGAGACCTGTATCAATAAACAGGCTTTGCTGCTTCTCAGCATTGATGACTCATGGCCCTGAGCTTGTGCTGGAGACCTGTGTCAGTAAACAGGCCATGTTGCTTCTAAGCACTGACTACTCATGGCCCTGAGCTTATGAACAGGCTATGCTGCTTCTCAGCATTGAAGACTCATAGCCCTGAGCTTCAGCTGGAGACCTGTGTCAGTAAACAGGCCATGTTGCTTCTCAGCACTGACAACTCATGGCATTGAAGACTCATAGCCCTGAGCTTCAGCTGGAGACCTGAGTAAGTAAACAAATTTTGATGCTTCTCGGTGCTGGCAATTCATGGCCCTGCGCTTGAACTGGAAACCCGTGTCAGTAAACAGGCCATGCTGCTTCTCAGCATCGCAACTCATGGCCCTGAGCGTGGGCTGGAAACCCCTATCAGTAAACAGGCCATGCTGCTTCTCAGCATCGACGACTCATGGCCCTGAGCGTGGGCTGGAAACCCGTGTCAGTAAACAGGCCATGCTGCTTCTCAGCACTGACAGCTCATTGCCCTCAGCTTGTGCTGGAGACCTGCATAAGTATGCACATGATTCTACTTCTCAGCACTAACAAATCATGGTCCTGACCTCCCTCCCAGCTTCTTGCTAACATTTACAGAAATTTCCTGTTCCTGTAGCACTCTATCTTACACTGTAGTCCAATCAGCCTCATCTCCATCTTTTTGCTTTTCCTCCTAGATTAAATCCACTAAGACTTACATTTCAAGTCTTTCACCATCAAAATGGGTTGCAAGTGTCTCTGTCATCTCTGTGTCAGGTTCCATAGGCCCTGCATCATTCTTAGTTCTGTGATTGCTATCCTCCTCTATGGTTGGAAGTATCTAAGCCCAGAACCAGTCATCTGCCACCACCTAGTGGTTCAGACCAAAAAACAAGTAGGGAATTTCCCTCTTGTCCTGGTCAAATTTTCCTTGTGTCTTGGCCACATTATTCCAGTCATTATAAAGTACAGCCTCAAGTATCCACTGAAAAGAGGCCAGTAGCATAGTGGAATTAATACAGTCAACAGAAGCAAATAAAATAAGATAGAATAGATGCCTGCACCATGCATGAAGGAGTACAAAATTATATTCTGTCTCCTTCATGGCCAGTTCTGTGGCACTTACTGTGCCCCAATGGGACCTTTAAGAAAGTAGTTATCTGGTATGAACTGAGTGAGGTCTTGACTTCAGCTATGGGCATTGCTAGGATGAGGAAACAGAACAGGCATTGATATGATGACTTGGGGTTCCTTAACCCTGATGATTGCACACATGCAAAGTAGAGGTTGGACAGCTTCAATGATATTTTAAGTGAAAAGCGCTATACTTTTTTATTCTGATTTTGTTTGGGACTGTTCTTGCTACTAGCAATATTTATGATGGTGGGATTTACTGTTCTATAGAAATTGCATTTAATGTGGGCTTCTGCAGGAATCTGTTATGGTGTGGGATTTGCTACACCATCTCTCAGTGCCTCTAAACTACCCCATTTGTCTATTTGTGCAACTCTACCACTTTCTTCGTATGTACAGTGGATATAAAACCTGTACACACCCCTGTTAAAATGCCAGGTTTTTGGGATATAAAAAAATGAGACCACAATAAATCATTTCAAAACTTTTCCCACCTTTAATGTGACCTATGACCTGAACAAATCAATTGAAAAACAAACAAATCTGTTAGGGGAAAACATATAAAAAAATAAAAAAAGTACAATAAACTGGTTGCATAAATGTGCACACCCTTAAACTAATACTTTGTTGTGTGTACACCCTTAAACTAACACTTTTTTGTGTGTGCACACCCTTAAACTAATACTTTGTTGAAGCACCTTTTGCTTTAATTACAGTATTCAGTCTTTTTGGGTACACACCTGCCATCAATTAAAGAGACTCTGATTAACCCCAAATAAAGTTCAACTGTCCTAGTAGGATTTTCCTGACATTTACTCAGTTGCCTGCTACAGCAAAAGCCATGGTTCGCAGAGAGCTTACAAAGCATCAAAGGGATCTCATTGTTGAAAGGTATCAGTCAGGAGAAGGGTACAAAAATATTTCCACAGCTTTGGATATACCATGGAACAATAGTGACATTGCAAATAACTGGATGTCCCTCCAAAATTGATGAAAATACAAGAAGAAAACTGGTCAGGGAGGCTGTCAAGAGACTTACAGCAACACTGAAGGAGCTGCAAAAATTTCTGGCAAGTACTGGTTGTGTACTACATGTGACAACAGTCTCCCGTATTCTCCATATGTCTGGCCTATGGGGTAGGGTTGCAAGACAGAAGCCTTTTCTTACACAGAAAAACATCCAGGCCCGGCTAAAATTTGTAAACCAATACATCAAGTCTCCCAAAAGCATGTGGGAAAATGTGTTATGGTCTGATGAGACCAAGGTTGAACTTTTTGGCCACAATTCCAAAAGGTACGTTTGGCGCAAAAACAACACTTTGCATCACCAAAAGAACACCATCCTCACGGTGAAGCATGGTGATGGCAGTATCATGCTTTGTAGTTGCTTTTCTTCAGATGGAACGGAGGCTTTAGTCAAGGTGGAGGGAATTATGAACAGTTCCAAATACCAGTCACTTTTGATCCAAAAACTTCAGGCGTCTGCTGAAGATGAAGAGGAATTTCACCTTTCAACATGACAATGACTCCAAGCATGCATCCAAATCAACAAAAGAATGGCTTCACCAGAAGAAAATTAAAGTTTTGGAATGGCCCAGCCAGAGCCCAGACCTAAATCCAATAGAAAATCTGTGGGGTGACCCGAAGAGGGCTGAGCACAAGAGATGCTATTGCAATCTGACAAATTTGGAGTGCTTTTGCAAGGAAGAGTGGGCAAATATTGCCAAGTCAAGATGTGCCATGCTGATAGACTCCTACCCAAGAAGGCTGAATGCTGTAATTAAATCAAAAGGTGCTTCAACAAAGAATTAGTTTAAGGGTGTGCACACTTACGCAACCAGCTTATTGTACATTTTTTTATTTTTTTCACCAAACAGATTTGTTTGTTTTTCAATAGAATTATACAGGATGTAGTTCACATTAAAAGTGGGAAAAGTTTTGAAATTATTTATTGTGGTCTCTTTTTTTATATAAAAAAACCTGGCATTTTAACACTTTTTATATCCACTGTATATTAATGCCTCTCACACTACTAATGTGACACCTTTATATATATATATATATATATATATATATATATATATATATATATATATATATATATATATTTTTTTTTTTTTAGGTTCTCACAAGACTTGCACAGCACAGCCTTTTCTATGGATTATGTATTGCACTTATGTGTATGTGGTTTACTGCATTGCATAATTTTACTGCATAGGATCATAGGAAGTTACTAGGCTATTGGCCATGATACCTTTATAAGCCAAGCCAAGAATGTAGCCCATGTGATGACAAGTCAGCATCCTATGCTCCTGTCCAGCAGGAACACAGGTGAGGTGTACTTTCTGTTCCCCATCCAGTTATTCAGTTTGTACTTAAAAAGGGTTAATGAGTTACTCTGCTTGACATGGAGAGGGAGTATTTCCACAGAAAGTGGAGTCTCTGGGACACAAATCTCTCCCACCATCATTTCTTGTTGATATCACAGACCAGGTTGAGGTCACGGGTGTGGGTTACTGAAGTGAAGCTTGACTTGCAGATATGCAGCAGTCACATCAAGGCGGGGTCTGAGATTGCTTTGTATGCCAGACGGAGGTCCCTCTGAGGAGTCTGTATGAGATTGAGTAGAGGGACAGGGCTTTAGCCTATCTGTGTAGGGTAGATGTTTGAGGCATATATATATATATATATATATATATATATATATATATATATATATATATATATATATATATATATATATATATATATATATAGGTCCATAGGTTCATAGGTGTGTACTAGGCTAATGGCTTTGGAGCCTTTACAAGCCTAGCCCATAGTTCCCAGGGTCTGTAGTTGCTCCTCCTTTGTGGAGAGGGATGGCTGTAGCAATGCACCATTCAGTAGGGACAAAGCCTGATGTGAGGCTGTGATTGAACAGGGCACACAGGTGAAGTGCCACTTCACTCTGTAGTTCATGTAGAACACAGCCGAGGATATTGTCAGACCTCATAGAAGCTGTATTCTTGGCCTTGGACAGTGCTGTTTTAACCTGTGCAGCAGTAATACTGGGTGCCTGGTAATCTACTGGTATTATGATTGGTCCTTTGGGGGGGGGGTAAAGTTGGCACTGAATCTGTCGGTCAGTATATTGGCAATATCTGTTGGCTCAGTATAGGAGGTACCATCGTGCAGTAGCTCAGAGCAAATCTGGGTATTGCCATGGAGATTCTTTACATAACTATAGAAGGCCTTGTGGTTGTCTTTACTGTCTGCTGCAATTCTGTTTTCATAGCTAGCTTTAGAGGATTTGATGAGGGATCTCAACTTTTTTTTTGAGGCTGATAAGGGTTGTTTTTCCAGTCTTGGGACTTCACCTTATTCTGCATAAGTTTCCTCCTTCTGTTGTAGAATTTGTTTATGGCAGCGGACCACCAGATTGGCTTCCTTTTTTTGAAGGAGAGTGTCTTGATTCTGTTGGATATGGTGAGATCCATGCATTTGTGTATGCGTTCATACGTGTGCATTGGTGTATGATTCGGTAGTCATGCAACTATTCTCCATTTGCATGGGTGTCGTGAAATTATCCACTTCTGTTTTTAGGAGCCGAAAGTTAGCTTTGGAGAAATTTTTCATGGTGGTTACCTTTGTGGGGGGGGGGGGGTGAGGATTTCCAAGGTGATTAATTTGTGGTTGGATCTAACCAGGGAAGAGTTGACTACTGGTGTAGAACAATGGTTGCCCATGTTAGTAATGACCAGGTCAAGGATGTTGCTACCTCCAGTGTGGGTAAGAATGAGCTAGTCCAGGACATTGGAATTAATGAATTCCAGGAAACAATGGGCAAGTGTATTGGTACATGAGTAGTTTTCCCAGTTAATGGAGGGGTAGTTGAAGTTGCCCAGTATGAGAGTGTTATGTTGGACACTAATATTCTCCAGGGTGCTTAGGAAGTTGGAGTGTGAGTCTTGGGACATGGTTGGGGACCTATAACAGGCTACGATCTGAATCACTGTCTTATCCAACATTAGCTGAACCTGAAGTATCTCTGATGCGTTATGTTGAGCTACCAGTCTGGAGGTGTGCTCATCCTTTATGCATATGGAAACACCACTGGCTTTGGAGCTTCAGTGCAAGTTCTGAGGCCGAAAGGCATGGAATGAGTTATAGCCTGGTAGTGCAGAGGTGCTTTCTGCTGCCTTGATACAAGTCTCTGCTACAGCACAAATGTCAATGCTCTCCATTTTAAGGAGTGCTTCTAGTGAGTGCATTTTGAGATTTAGACTTCTAGCGTTGTGCAGCATGACCCTCAGATTGCATTTGTTTGTAGCTGTTACAGTGGTAATTTGGTCTTTGGAACACTGCATAAAAAAGGCACTATAGGGGTGGCAAGAGCCTTGGCCAGTATCTGGAAGCCCAGGGCTGACATATGCAGGCCATTTCTGGCAGAGCATCGAGGTCTGTCAATCAAGTCATCCCAGGCAAACAGATACTGGATCTCCTTAGAATGACACCAGAAACTTAGCAAGGTGTTGAAATCAATCTTTGTCTGCTTGTACTGCGGTATCATTCTGGGTGATCTTAGGATGCTGCTCAGGGCTAGGGTCATACCCACCTGGGCTACATAATCCAAGAGCTCTCTTCATGTCTCTTTTCATGTAGTCCAGGGAGGTATGTCTCAGGTCATTCACACCCACATGTACAATGACAGAGTCATATTTGTACTTGTTGTTGAGGGACCTGAGTGCATGCATTATGTGGTGGATCCTGGCATCTGACAGGCAGCTGACTATTACTTTCTCCTTATTCAACCTAGTGAGTGGGACATCAGTGTGACTCTCTATAGAGTCACCTATGACTAGTGTGTTGGGCATGCTGTTTTTCCTTAGGGGCTTTGGTTGAGTAGCACACTGTTTAGGAGAGTTATGTGTCTCGTGATTAGTGTTGTGTTGTGGTGGTCAAGTGCATTTCTGCCTTGGAAGTCTCTGCTGTATGGGTAGATTTTTATTCAAAGCCTCCACGAAGGTGGGTGTGTGGTTTGTGTTTTTATGTGAAGGCAGTGCTGGTGTGTGTTCTGG
The DNA here is from genome assembly GCF_019279795.1 of Protopterus annectens. Lineage (NCBI taxonomy): Eukaryota > Metazoa > Chordata > Ceratodontiformes > Protopteridae > Protopterus > Protopterus annectens. The sequence continues at coordinate 1,112,398,947 of NC_056745.1, read as the reverse complement.
AGGGCTATGTGTTCCATGTGGTGTGGTGCAAGTGTTGACCTTCTCCTCTTGACCAGCTATTCCGGTCTTGGCTGGAGAGTGTGTGGCTTCCAGTTTGGATATATAAGTGCACCTCTTGCAAGTCTGAGTGTTGGGAGGTAAGATGAAAGGGTTGTCAGTGTACATGAGGCAGTTGCTACATTGCCTCAGGATGCCCAAGTTCACCAGGTTAATAGGAGAAAGCACAGGGAACTGACCTTTAGACATGCCTGGTGGGGTTGGCATTAATAATAAGTACTGGAGCTGTTTCCTTGTAGAATGTTTAGTGCTAGTGGTACTTTTGTGTGCTACAATAATTGCTACAAGAAGTTTGGTATGGTAAAGTGCTAGACTAATAAGCTAGTAAAAGTGCAGGAGAGGAGAGAACTAGCAGATCTAAGGGAAAAATTAAAGAGCAGAATTTGGCACCTCTCAGAAGCTTACAAATAGTCCTGGATACAGCAAATCTGTATCTGGACTAGACTAGCTACAGGAAAGGCAGGAAACAAGCACAAATGCAGACTTTTAAATCAGAAAGATGAAAGATATGGAAAAACTGCCCAAACGGCCAATAAACTACAAATTCTGGGCCAGAAACCACTCCTCTTGTGGTAGATAGGCTATGTAGTGCTTAATATATATATATAACATATCTATATATATATATATATATATATAGAGAGAGAGAGAGAGAGAGAGAGAGAGAGAGAGAGAGCTAATAAAGGTGTAGAATGATGTACACCATCCACATATATCTGTATAACACAGTTACATAATGCACACACACAGCTATGTCTACGTTGACATTCCTGTGATATATATATATATATATATATATATATATATATATATATATACACATACACATATATAGATTCACTTTATAATCTCGAAATACTGAAATCTCAAATTTCAGTATCCCGAGACTATAAAGCCAAACATTCACAATATCAAAACCCCAAAAGCGCGAAATTCAAAATTGTGACTTTTAAATACACCCTCCATCACACAAATAAACATGCATACACCTTCCTTCCACCACTACAGCAAACCAACAAAACACACACAAACATAACGACACAAATACACACACCTATCCTACATACAAGTGGGAGGACCCCCATGTGGGAGGGCTGTGCCCCCCCACACTCCCGCTACTTATATATACTAACTCCGAGGTCGCACCAAAAAGACAAAGACACTAAACCCACCACTACATACTCTATATTCCCCTTGCACAAACACACACCACATACGTACAAACACCACCACTCTCAACACTTACACACTCGCACTCTTACCTCCCTACCCTAACCTACATCTAAAACTTCCCAACACGCTCACATACACTCAAATCCCTACCCAAAACCCTTAAAAAAGCACTTACCTGAAACTCCACATATATCCACACAACAGCAGGCAAACCATATCCCACAGCACACCAAACCTTACAAACACAGCAAATCTCACATAATGCGTCACCACAACCACTTCGATCAAGTGCAATTTCGCTCAACTGCACTTTCGGCATTTTCATCTCGAGATAATTGAACAGCCTAAAAGGAAGCTTTCTCAGCATTGATAAACCAACCAGAACCAAAAACAAAATGCTGAACCCCTGTGTCTTGAAACGCTCAACAAACAAGGCAAGGAAGCGAAATATAAACCTTTTATTCCAATGTAATCCAAAGTTAAGTGCTTTCACTCGCTCATTGCGAGCTTCATCAGAACTGAAAAAACATATACACAATTTCAGATTTAAATAGCTTTTTTGGCACCAAAAAACACCCTATCTAAAACAGCATGATTTAAAGTGACAGTGTTAATAAAAATATTACCAACATATATAATGCACAATTATTGTGAATAATATAAAATTAATTCCATATAAAACCTATAAAAACAGTATATAAACAATATATTGTATTCAAAAAATTGTATTTAAAAATATATGTATTAAAGCATAAATTTAATACTTAAACAATCATTTATTCCTGGTTCATTAGAGGCGTCTGTAAATAGTTGCCACCAGGTTTCTTTATATGATAATAAACTTTTAGGGTCACCCCCTCTAGAATCTATAACAATACTGTCAATAATACCAAATTTGAACTTGTGGTCATCACCACATTTTTTAATGTGTCTATAAAGCGCATTCTTATCGTTTTTGGTCCTAATGCTATATAGATGTGCATAAATTCGCTTATTGAATTTAAGTTCTGTTTTTTCCAATATAGAACCCTGAACACGCTACACATTTAGCTAAATATATCACCCATCTGGTGTTACAGTTCCCTTGTTTGAATCTAATAATGGTCTTATTGATGTTGTCCAAAATAATGCTTTCTTCCTCAAAAATTGTATAACATTGGTTACACCTACCACACTTAGTGGTGTGTCTCTTGCTTAATAATTTATGATCAACTTGTCTTTCCAATAACTTCTTAATATTCTGCCCCATCTTGTTAACAAATATCGGCTGAGTGCCCAAAAGTTTAACAAGATTCTGATCCACCTGAATGATATTCCAACTATTAGTCATGATCTTTTTGATCTTACCTACATGTGGACCATACTCTAATATACATGCTCTTCCAAAACTGGGTGAGCTTTGGATGTGTGCATTCTCTACCAGATCTATCCTATTGGCATGATAGTAATAGTCACCTAACAAAAATGTGTATTTCTTACCCAATTCTTTAACAATATTTGCTGTTATATTTGTCATATTCCTGGTGTCATATCCTCTTTCACTGAATAGGGTAGTGATGTATGATACCTCTTCCAACATCTCAGAATAAGTGGAGGTCATCCAGTAGCTCGAATTATCTGACCTCTAAAAATATTGTAAAATAACTTCCTAGGGTGATTGCTTGTAAATTCTAGATAACTATTAGAGAAGGTATTTTTTTCTATATAACTTAGATTTAAAGCATCCTTCCCCTTTAGAAATGTAAGTATCAAGGTATGGAAGACCATCTTTATTGCAAGTGTACGTAAATTTAAGATACTCGCTACTCGCATTTAAAAATAGCAAAAATTCATTGAGTAGCACCTTGTCACCATCCCATAGTATGTATATATCATCCAGGTATCTTGAGTAATATTTAATATGCTTGAAGTATTCGCTAGTAAATAGTTTTGATTCTTCCCAGTCTAACATATATATTACATATGATATGGGAGCACAAGCTGCTCCCATAACTACGCCTCTAGATTGTTTGAAATATTCCCTTTCATATTCAATATAATTATGTTCCAAAACTAAGGACATAAGTTCCATAATCAAACAGATGTTATCCCAACATAGTCCACTATACTTATGAATGCTGTTAATAGAAGCATCTAGTCCACTCCCTTTGGGGATGCAAGAAAAAAGATCAATGACGTCCACTGTGACAAATAATAGGTCAGCATTCCATAAGTTGACCGGATACTCATCAGAGAACATCTTAAAGCACAGTGGTTGTGTCCTTGAACTAATCCAAACACTTTCAATAGTTTGAGATTTATATCTGAGAAGTAGACTTTACCAGCAACCTTTTTTTAACTTCATCTTGTGTTATTGTTTCTGTTTTATAAGTCTAATACAGTAGTATATATTAGTAGTAGTGTTATAGTTTCTGCTTATTAAGTCTAATACAGTAATATATATTATAAGTATATCTCCTATTTTTAGTATTTCTTTTGTGTTGAAATTGAATTTTCTTTTTTTACCTTGTATTGTTTACTCATATTAATGCTTTATTGTGCCAAATCATTGTTTATTGCCTGTACTGGTCAACAAATGTAAAATAAAATAAAATAAATAAATAAATAAATAATATTTTCTCAAAAATTCCCACGAATCTTTGACTAAATGTGGTATTCGATCATATATGTGTTTTAAAAAATGATCCACCGCTGTTCCAAGTGGAAAAGTCTTTGATCTGCTCCCTGATATGATAGGTCTAAACAGGGGGTTGGCTATGTTTTTATGGACTTTGGGAATACCAACTATGGATGCTAATGTAGGATGTTCAACCTGAAGAAATCCATATGTATCACCTGAAATTCTATGATCAATATAAAATTCTTCAATATTGAAATCTATTTGTCTATATGCTATCTTTATTTCATTTAGCGATACTATTTCATAATTACCTGAATTATACAATAAATTGTGAATAATAGTAGCATATTGAGTACTGTCGTATAAAACAATACCCCCCCCCCCTTTTGTCGGGTTTCATAACTCGAATGTTTCCATTGCTCCTGAATCCTTGCAAAATCATATATTCATCCTTAGATAAATTGTAATTTAATTTATTTCCTTTAATTTGATTATATAATGTATAAATTTGTCTTGAGACTGTTTTATCATATACTGAAACTGTAGGATGCATAGGGGGCATAAAATAACTATTCTTTTTTAATATTTTTTGTGTAGAAGATCTACCTTCCACATTATTTTCGAACGTGATAGCCAAATTTAATTTACGAATGTATTTTTTAAACTCTTTAAGAGTGTCAATAAGTTTAGGCTTAGTGGTAGGTATAAATTTCATCCCTTTCAAGAACAATTTAAAATGTGACAAGTTGATCTCTGTATCAGTGTAATTATATATTTTAAAATTTTTATAAGAACAAACAACACCTTCTCTTATAATAGATTCACTTGCAACTACTTCACTTGAAGGACTAAACAAAGTCGTATCTAGGACCCTCTGATCTATAAAAGTCTCACATGTCCTTTCTGTTTTTTGATAAACTTCCACTACATTAGTATTTTGAACTGATAAGGTGTCTGTTTTATAACCCTCTGGCTGTACATTTAGTAATAAGGTCTGTGATGTCGTGTGTTGAACTCCTTGTATTTCTCTTCCCATTCTTTGTTCCTTGGAGGTCTCCTGTTGCCTCCCTGGTCCAAAAAATGTCTTACTTTGTTGTCATGTAATGTTACATCATATTCATCTTTTTCATGTCTGTGCTTCAAAATATTCTTGCTGTTGTATTTATTAACATTAGAGTCATTAATATCAACATAATTGCCCCATTTATAGGCCGTATTAATTTGATATTGTTTAATGTCCCTCTGAAATGTATTACTTTTCCTGTGGTGTGCCCTCTTAGTATTATATTCAGCAGTATTAAACTGTTTCTTATATAATCGCTCCCATTGAGGGAACACTAAGTCATCTTGTATCGTTTTGTTAATAATTTCAACTTCAGCCAACAATTGACTAAGCTGACCATTATTACATTTAATAAGTAATTTCATGTATTCCATGCCAAATGAATCAAACATGGTGTTAAACTCAGATTTAATATTTTCTGTTAACACAATGCCCATGGGAACCTTGAAAAACCTAAGTCCCACAGGCACGACCTTAGAGTCGATACATTTCATAAAATATGCATTGTCAAGCTTTAAGGTGTTAATGTTATTAAGTTTCTTACCCAACGTATAAATCATATCTCGAAGGGTACCATGAAAAGGCATAGAATTGCTGAATTTACAGTCAGTATTATGATGAAAGTCACACGAATTGTCCAAAAACCTTTGTAAATGATCAGAATGATGCAATGTCAATCTCTCCTGTCTAACAGATGGAACATTAATGTTTGCTGATATGTGTCCCGAATGGTTATCATGGACCATATGAGCATATGTCCTCTGAGGCATCTGTCGTTTGGGTTTAGCTCCTGTGCATTTAGTCTCATCCTCAGGATCTTCAAAAGTAAAATCAAAAGTGAAGTCTGAATAGCCTAACCTGCTGCTGCTTCGTTGAGTATTAGGAGCCGGTAGGTCGATAGGGCTCATCGAGCGCTGTGCAGTCCTTTGTCCATTGGGCAATTCCGAAAGAGTTGGACTCAAATGCGGTGAAATATTATGAGTATGACCACTTCCTGTAATTATAGGAACCGCTAAATTGGGCTTGTTAGAAACTGAAGAGGTAGATTCTCCGCTACCAAAATTGGCAGATGGTAATGTCTTACTGAGACCCAAATTAGTCAATAACAAAGAAAGATTTTGAATTTCGCTCCTCAAATGAACCAATTCGGTTTGTACCTTGTTCCATTCACCTCTGGATACAAGTGGTGAAGAAGCTGGTGAAGCGTCTCGATCAGACATCATGGGGAACAAACAACTGAACAGCCTAAAAGGAAATTTTCTCAGCGTTGATAAACCAACCAGAACCAAAAACAAAACGCTGAACCCCTGTGTCTTGAAACGCTCAACAAACAAGGCAAGGAAGCGAAATATAAAACTTTTATTCCAATGTAATCCAAAGTTAAGCGCTTTCACTCACTCATTGCGAGCTTCATCAGAACTGAAAAAACATATACACAATTTCAGATTTAAATAACTTTTTTGGCGCCAAAAAACACCCTATCTAAAACAGCATGATTTAAAGTGACAGTGCTAATAAAAATATTACCAACATATATAATGCACAATTATTGTGAATAATATAAAATTAATTCCATATAAAACCTATAAAAACAGTATATAAACAATATATTGTATTCAAAAAATTCACACTCTTACCTCCCTACCCTAACCTACACCTAAAACTTCCCAACAAGCTCACATACACTCAAATCCCTACCCAAAACCCTTAAAAAAAAGCACTTACCTGAAACTCCACATATATCCAAACAACAGTAGGCAAACCATATCCCACAGCACACCAAACCTTACAAACACAGCAAATCTCACATAATGCATCACCACAACCACTTTGATCAAGTGCAATTTCGCTCAACTGCACTTTCTGCATTTTCATCTCGAGATAATGAAAATCGAGATTTCAGTATTTTGAGATAGTAAAGTGCTTATATATATATATATATATATATATATATATATATATATATATATACACACACACACACACACACACACACACATGTGTACATGTGTGTGGGGAATGCACACCTACAAGCAGAATTCTGGGGTTAATTGTACTTACCACAGAACCCTGTGCCTGTGGAATGTCACACTATAGACAGACAATGGTGAGCAGGTGGTGTAGTGTGCAATGGCTGCAATACAGGACTTGGATAGGCCATATTGTCACTAGCTAATTGTCTACCTAGCAAAATGCCACTGTCCAGAAATGGCGATACTGGTACCTGTACACACATATCAGGGGTATTAACAGCTGCCCCACTGCTACGACACTAGATACAATAACAGCATAAAGCAGGATCATTCTGCAGACCACGCAGGCTGTATAACACAAGGCCATTTTGCGTAGCCGACAAGTACTGTGGCTGAAGTCACACATACGTCAGATATAATCAGTGGTGCATGCAAGTAGTACTGTGAGCAGTAGTGTGTATTAGCAGGTAGGTAGGCATTCCAATCTCACATCAGCCATGGGGTGTGTGTGTGTGTGTGTGTGTGTGTGTGTGTGTGTGTGTGTGTGTGTGTGTGTGTGTGTGTGTGTGTGTGTGTGTGTGCATGTAGATGTTTCCCATGCAGCAGAACAGATATGCCCATCAGGCTTGTGTTTGTGCAATGGCCAGTCATTTTCTGGCCCTGCAACTAGCATCATCCACAACATTGGCTTCCCTGTCAACAGCTGCTGATGTCATCCACCTTAACATCACTGGCAGACACTCTCAAAAGAAATAAGCTCCATGACTCATGCGATAAGTACTTAGTGCTATAGTGTATACTACTAGATGGGTAGGAGTTCTACTCTGAATAAGGCAACTCTGTGAGTGTGCGTGTGTGTAAATATATCCCCCTGCAGTAGTGTGCCTCTCTCACCTATCCGTGTGCAATGACTGCACATTTTAAGGCCCTGTGCCTACCTATCAACTTCCCCACTGGCCATCTTTACAAGGCCTGCTGATGTTATCTACCTTATCCGCACTGGCAGACACTCTCAAAACAGATAAGCTCCATGGCATATGTGATAAGTACTTAGTGCTATAGTGTATACTACTAGATAGGTAGGGGGGTTACTCCCAATAAGGGCAACTCTGTGTGTGTGTGTGTGTGTGTGTGTAAATATATGCCCTTGCAGTTCTCTCACCTGTGTGCAGTGATTATACATTTTAAAGCCCTTTGCCTACCTGTCAACCTCCCCATTGACCTCCTGTACAAGGCCTGCTGATGTCATCCACCTTAACAGCACTGGCAGACACTCTTAAAAGAGATCTTCTCTGTGGTGCATGAGATAAGTACTTAGTGCTATATTGTATACTACCTAGATAGGTAGGGGTTTTACTCTCAATAAGGGCAACTCTGTGAGTGGGTGTGTGTGTAAATATATCCCCTTGCAGCAGTGTGCCTCTCTCACTTATCTGTGTGCAATGGTTATACATCTTAAGGCCCTGTGAGTAGCTACTGGCCCTAAATAGCCCACATCTACCTAGCATAAATGCTATCCACTACCACCTACATTTGTAGGTACAGAACACCCAGGTGACACATATCAAGAGTAGCATGCCTTGTCAAGGGATATGCATGCAGGATTATGCTGTCAATCCCCATTGTCCCTGACGCACTGTTCTACACATACGCACCTAGGTAACCATACACATATACAGCCCTACCTTGCTGATCTCATATTTCCACTGTGCTGCCATGCCATCCTGAGATGCTGTATTGCCACTCAAACCCCTGTAACAGAAACATACACTGTTCTAAGAGACACCTGTCAGTCTGCAACACTACCACCAATCTAACATCATGCAACAAAGGTACAAAAACTTTGATGTGTACTCATGACACATGCCAGCATAAAGCACCCATCATGGCATGCCACTACTTCACTACAACATGTCATGTAATGTAATATAGTCACCAGACACATATTTGTATGTCCCTGCATTGATGGTATGGATGGCAGGGATGTGGCACAGGTATTATCATATGCACAAGGTGTGGTGTGGGGGTGCTACAGGCCTAGGCTGTGCCAAACAATCATGTATGTGAGTGAGGAAGGGGTGCTGGTCGGCTGGTCCCTGGAGAGGTGCCATGTGTGTCTGTTGGTAACCTGCATGTGACAGTGATAGTTGAGTATGTGCACGTACATAGTCAAGCCAGGTGCTAGCCCTACACATGGGTATGTTGGACAGCTGTGGACCGTACATGGCAAAAGGGACAGCTCACCATCTCCAGCTATGAACACGGGAACTGGCTCTGCCAAGAGTGGCACTGGCACCACCATGCCCAGGGTCAGATGCGGTACTAGTCGCTGACAGTGACTGGTGTATGTTGGGCCTGTGTCCCTCACAGGACTACCCAGGACCACATGCCCATGGCCTGCCACATCATGGTGTAGACAGCACCCTCCCTTCTGTAATGTCTGAGGTACTGGCACTATGGGAGCATGAGTGTGCATGGCCATGTGGACTCTCAGAGGATGTTGTTGCTGACCTACGTCCACGTGTCTGATGCCCTACTCCCACCAATTGTTCCAGCAAAGACAATGTGCGGTGAAGGACTGATAATGTTTCACCCCACCATCTGTCCACTACATCAGTGAAATGATGCATGGTGTCACTAATGTGGTGGAGAGAGTCACAGATGTCAGACAGTAATGCATCCATGATCCTGAGTATCCATCTGGTGTTCCATTTGGAACATGCCTGTGCCTCCATGATGGACAGAACCATGCATCGAGTGATCCGTAATGTGACACCTGTGACAGTGGTGGATGAGCAGCAGTCCTCCTTCAAGCACCCCTGTCAATCTATCTGTGTGGGACCTTGCCAGCTCTCTGGCTATGACTAACACTCACTGATGCCATTGATGCCCCATTCTCTTTTTCAATACCACCACACTCTGACTGTCTGATATCTGTGGCTGCAGGGGACTGGGTATGTGTGGGCATACTGACTGTGTGTGGGAACAATGGGGGAGGAAGTGGGATGTTAACCCATGGGACAGATTCAGCCCCCAACAACCCCAACTGTGCCTCACTATGGCCACCATCATCATCAGAGTCCGATGAGATACTGACAGGTTGTGAGGACACACTTCAACCCCCATGGTCACCTGTGAGGAGGAAGACAAAATAAGTACATTATGTATGGCTATCTACACACACACACACACACACACACACACACACACACACACACATGAGGAAACACAACTGCACATCTTATTTCTGATCCCATGCAGAACACACAAGCAAACTAGAACATACACAGACAAGGCAGGCCCTTTAGAACATGCACTGCAGCTACGTCCAGTTAATGTTGCCACTACTATACACCTGTGAGATAAGCAATGTGTCAGTGTATGTGATAGACCTACACCTAAAACACAGTGCACCCATCTTGAGCATACTATTGCCCCCTGTATAGCAGACTGCATAGGCCTTCACAAAAATAAGTGCAAATATGTTACTGCTCCTGCAAATATATTACTGTGATTACCAGTTCAGTGCACTTCAGTTAACCCCTCTGAAACTGAACATGCAAGTATTGTAGTCTGGCTAAGTATATTAGTTGTGTCCACAGCAAAATGGCAGCCCTTAACATTCCTAGGGTATATAGTATCCCTAAAAAAACAGTATCACACTCACCGGGTACAGGACCTTGGACTCTGGCCACAATTAACTTTTTTTTTTTTAACAATACCTGACATACCCGTGGAAATGTGAGGGAGACGTATTGTCACCAATACCAAATGTGGCATTGTTACAGGATAATACTGTACTCTACTCACACCTCTACTCACACCTATCATCCAAATGGAAATGTTCTTGCTTTCACCCTATATAAATTGTAGGGATTTTCTACACTAAGCCACTCTCTACCCCTGCACATATCTGCTCTCTGATTTCATTTCTAATTCCCAAAATTATTTAGCCAACTCTCAGTTGACTGTAATGAGGAAAATATTGCAAATTATGTAAAAAAAAAAAAATTGATGTTTTTGTTATTTTGCACTGTTCTTACTATGTATACTTACTGTTTGGACATTTCTATTGTATTTTATCGTGTGCATTTGTAACTTTGATTGTACTGCCTTTGTAGCCTTTCTCCCCGGGCCTCCACTGAAAATGGGTACTTTGTGGCCCAGTGGACTTCCCTGGCAATCAAACTGAAATAAAATAAAATAAATAAATAAAATAATATGTGTGTATATCAACATGTAGTGTAGTTAATGTGATACTGCCTATATTGCTGACATTCTGGCTATGTGTGCACAACTGTGCTTTAACCCCCCCCCCCCCCATTGCAGATATACCTGACACCTGTGTACTGGTATGCAGAGGCTGCCACAATGACTGATACAGTATTTCAGTAATGAACACAGGAGACTTACCTAGACACTTCTCTGCTGTGGATGCTGTGGCACCCACCTCCACAATGTATAGGCTGATGGATGCTTGGGAGCTAGTGGTTGATCCTAGGTTCACCAGGAATTCCTCTGTGGCTGAGAGTGGTTGTTCTGCTGCAGGCCCTCCACTGGTGGCAGCACAGTCCCTGGCTGCTGTTGCCCAGTGTCAGACATGTTCATAGCTTCTGTCCTGTAACCCTACTTGGTTGACTGCTGTGACAAGATCAGCCTACAGTGATGCATGTTGTTCACAATACTGGCAACTCCTGGACAGCAGAATGTTGTGATGCAGTCTGAGGCCATCCAGGGTAACATTATTTTCAGGGTATGAAAGCATCGGGTATCTCCATCTATACATGCTTTCTGAAAGACAAGAAGAGGGGAACACATCACAGGACCACATAGATTGCTATCCACTATGTACAGACCCTGCACATCCAAATTGGCCTGCACTATTCACTGCTACCTCCCACGTCATACTCCGCCGTCTATCAACACACTATGTATGTGGTTATCAGCAACGTAGTAGCAATACTGGTTATGTCCCAGTGTGCTGTGATGGAGTGTGCTGCATGTCTCCACACCCATCAATGCCATCTACTGTGGTGTGTCCCCTATGGGAAATGTCCCAGTACCAGGTCATACAGCCACTGTCAGAAAAATAGGTGTTTGTTATTACAAGTATATAGGGACAGTCCAGCAACATCCATGTGCCACAATGACAGCAGTGCAAATGTGCTGTAGGGTATCTTCCCTGTAGGCATCCTACTTCTCCAGTACACAGATGTTTGAGGAATGTGTACATGTGCCTGATATATGTGGTCCTTTTGCCACAAACATGTGGATGTCTGGCAAACTGTTGGACAATAATTGATGATTGTTCTCAGAATGTAGACAATCTAGCTGTCATACACCAGAGCCTTCAGAAAACAGTTATGCTACAGTAATATCTGTTACTGTATTCATACCCTTAATTTGTATGACCAATATGTACACTCTGTCACTGAGGTTGGGCCTGTGTCCCCCACTAATAATGGCTAGGACCTGAATTCCTGCTGTAGGGGGTTGCCAGGTATGCTAGCCATAGCTCTCAAGTGATGAGATCTAAATGTTGACAAGACTGACCTAGCCAGAGTACATCAGGGACACCTTTACAATGTCTGAACTATTCCAGTGTGACATTGACAGACTGAGAGGAGCTGAATAACAGTACATCATGTGATATGACAGCTGTGTCCACCTTTACTTACTGAAACTATGTCTAACACATAATCCAGTAGCATTCACACAGGAGCCGACCATTGTAGGAGGGAGTGAGAGAGCTAGAGCTGTGATTTAAGTCACAGCAGGCACACTTGAGAGGCATGTCTATAGCTGTTGGATAGCAGAGTATCACCAACATGTCATTCCCAGAGATGTACTACAGGCCTACTGTTCTAATCCCTGTTCCCCATAACTGCATCCTCCCATATGCATCCCATTATATGGGGACTTGTATTACAATACCTGGTAGAGTGATGTAATCATTTTGTGCACAAATCCTCAATAAAAATGTTTCTGAAATCACAGTCTGTCTTGGTAAAGCAAGTTACAGACCTGTTTTCCATAGACAGCTGCTTACCTTTTGTAGGTAATGCTCAATAACAGGTGATTGCTTGTGCACCGATCAATGGCTTAGACTTGCTAACTGCATCCAGAACTGCTGGGTAGTACTTTCATTAGCCATTGACATGGCACAACAGTGCAATATTTAAAGCCTTCATGTAGGCCTTGGTCCCTTTCTTAGTCTGTGAGATGGACATTAGTGACGTTTGGAGACTACAGCATAGCAAAGGGTAGGTACAAATACTGTCCACTGTTGAGATTTATGAGGTATGTCCACAGTTTTGCATGCTATGTTTGGCCATTGTCAAATGACTTTGTGATTATCTGGCAGTTCAATGTTAAACATTGTGGGTTGAGGTCAGTAAGGGGAAAGAGACATGTGAGTGTCAGACATCATACCCATCAGAATATGCATGCTGCTGCAGTAGCTGCTGGTCTGTCAGCTCTGAATGTTTGTAGGGGCAGACTATGGCACATGTCCTTGTTGCTTGACCTTTGCTCTGACCCCTTTATGTGTGGGTGTTGTATGGATCCCTTGTTCTAGGGGGTTGTGTGTTATGGTAGGTCTGTAGCAGGTAGCTTAACACACAGCTGCATATGTTGCAGACTGTAGCTGCTGCTTTTTGACTAGGACTCATAGTGAGGAGTATGAACACTTTAGAGGACAGCAAGCTGTGTGTGTCACTGAAGGAGCAGTGTCAGCTCTGTCATTACAGCAGAGTCAGGGTGAGGGTACCCATAACAATCCAGCCGAGGCATGTGTTTAAGGTACATCCGTTATGTAACAGTACTAATTAGAGAGTAGTAGGAGAGATATAGGTAGGCTATACAAATATGTGCAGTGCGTCCCTACCTACAGGCCTTTGACTTGCTAACATGAGTAGCAGTTACGTCAGTAGCAGCAACCTGTTTTGGTGAAAATTTAATGACTCAGTCATTATTGGCTGTATTCACAACAATGTAACTGAAGTGCAACACACTGGATTCAAACCCAGGACTGTGGGTGGCAAAATACTCTGCATGCAAGGCATTTAACAGTAGCTCATACTGAGTCACTGCTGCAGTAGTTGTATTTTCAAGTTATATGTGCATGCATACAGTCTTCTTCTTTCGGCTTTTTCCGTTTAGGGTTCTCTACAGCGGATCACCTGTCTTCTCATGCTTGGCAGTGGAGTTTTACGGTGTCGAGTTGTCAGCCCGGTATCCAAACCTTCCTCAGAAGGCACAAAGATGCATGCACCCCCTCCTAGGACCAATTTAAAATGTCCAATCCACCTTTGGGATGTGGGAAGAAACCAGAGCACCCGGAGGAAACCCACGTGACCACAGGAAGGACATGCAGACTCCGCACAGAAGGCACCCCATCCGAAGATCAAACAGGAGAACCTCTTGCTGTGAGGTGGCATGCATACAGTCTGTGACACTAGAATTGCATTAGCATGTGTTTTCTGATGGGTATGAGGTGTGACACTGAAATGTCTGTCATGATCTTCTAACCTCAATCTTTAATCACTTGCCAGTAGTTTAGCAGATACATAATGTTTTTATGAAAACTATGCCAAAACTAGGGGGTACAACTATGGACATTCTGCAACAGTCTGTACAGTTGACAGCTATACCTGCTATCCCAGGCCTTATGTACATCCATTATTATTTATTTGGCTGTGTACTGGTGCCAGTGTCTGCATCACAGTCCCATGTAAACTGCCAATGTCCCCATTATATGTACTTGCAGTGTGTCAATGGCAATCAGGATATGTTGGTGGAAACACCTGTTTTAATTCCAAGCTGAGTGGCCTACTGGGCTAATGCACTGTTCTGTAGTTGACAAGGGTCTAGGTTTGAGACATGGTAGGGGTGATTATTTTGCAGATGTGCCTAACACTGTCAGAAACACATAACATGACTAAGGCATTTTTAAGCAGTTTTAAGTGGGTTTGTACAGTGCACTGTACCACGCAGCTCCACTTAAACCCATGCTAAAATTAAAAAAAAGAAAAAGAAAAAAGGGGTGATAGGAAAGTGGTGAAATGGGGGCAAACAGAGAAAAAAACAATATGAAAGGCAGGTAGGGATGTGCAGGATGGGTGTAGGAAAGGACCATAGCTCTCCATTTCTAGTACAGCAATAGCTGTGCAGGTTGTACAGAATTTGGAATTTGGAGCCTTGCACCCCATTGAGAGGGGTGAGGGCAATATAACTGTGTTCATTAATTAATGTAATAATTGATTGTGTACAGTGGATGTGGGTACAAAATGGAGTGGTATGTATGGGGCAATAGTTTTCTTGTGGGACAGGTGCCCATTTTTTTAAGGAGAGAGTGGAATTTTGGTTAAGGGATATAGGTGCATTTGGGGAGGTAAGTTGGGTAGGAGAAGTTGCATTTGCGGACAGACAAGACACCATACAGGGGCAGTGTGTGATACATAAGGGAGTAAACACCTTAGATGGGGAGGATGTTGTAGAATCAGAGATCCAAGTGCTCCCAGACAGCAGCAGTGTAACTGAGCTCCCCACCCATGGGCAGTCAACACCACTCTTTCACTGCCCTGAATGTGGCTGTGCTGGAGACTGGGCACCAAGGCCACGTTGCCCCTTCATAAGCGATTCTCATACTCACTATGCACTATCCTGGGGACCATCACCAGTAGTTGATGCTGGGTGACAATCCCCCTCCGCCCCCACTCTCGGGGGGAGGGGCCTTATTTCCTGAGGCAGTTCTACCCATGGGTGGTGCAGGGCCAGTGGAGGGGGCACCACTGGCTTTGGTCCCAGATGTACTGGGACCCGGTGCCACAGCCAGCAAAAGTAGGGTAGGCAGATTGCCAGGATCCAGCCTACTCAGTCAAGCTGTGGTGTTGAGGTATTTCAATCTGTATAGGTTAGTAATGAACATAATATTTAGTTAGTTATAACAACATGCCAGAACATTGCAAATAACCCAGTAACATAACATTGCATAGTATATGGAACACAACAATAAGTGAGATAACAGTCAGTATAGTAACAACATGCCAGTAATAGTTATGACATAAGGTCAACAACTGAGGTAATTCAACAAGATATGTTAGTATGCAACCATTGTATTACAAAACAATAATAAAACACAAGGCCCAACATAACATTTACAGAACATTTGTTAATAGTAAACCATAACTGATGTATAATAATAATTATAAATAATGATGAATATAAGGGGTAGGGGGATAGAGGAATACAGTCCTTTAATACCAGTAAAGACTATATAGTTTGCAACAGTACTGTTAAATACTCTACAGGTCTGCCCTTCCTTTATGTATAACAGTGCCCTATAGCTGCTGTAGCATGTACATACCTCTCAAGCTATCTGCACAGGACAGTATGGGCAAAGCTGTAACACCTGCAGGTGCACAACTACAGAGGACCTATATGACTACCAAGATGTACTGTGGACTGGTGTAGTGTAACTGTGCTATTGACATAATCATGTCAATGATAGACCTGTGACAAAGGGATTAGGTGACAGTGATTGCAGTTCATGACAGTGTGATACTTGAGAGACATGTATTGTGTACAGTACAGAGAGTAAACAACTATCATGCTGTCCTTGGCAGGCATGGGGTTAGACCATCAGCAAAAATTCACAGACAGACCAGGCATACAGCCATACCAAGATTACACATTTTATTTATTGTATTATCTTTTATTAGTATTGTACTTGTTGCCTTTATTTTCTGACATCTTTTCACATTCCTGATCAATGCTGTTAACAGTTTGTTACTTCTGAACACACAAATTATTAACCCATAATAAGGGCTACTGCACCAATTTACCTGTAATTCTTGTGGGGAGAACATCTGTTAACAAAACATAGCTGATTCAGTAATATTTTATAGTACTTGTCACTGGATTCGAACCCTGGTCTGTGTGTGACAAAATGCACATCAGACACAGCATTTAACAAACTGAGCTACTGATGACTATTGACTGTCAGATATTTGCCCAGAGCTCACCTGGAAACAAAATATGATCTGGTAGTAGTAGTACAGTTTTATACAAGACTGCAGTGACAGTTAAACACACATGCATGAGATTCATGCATAACAGAGATACTAGGGAAACTGTACATTAATACATAGAATGCAGGTGTACACAATAAACTCTTAGTGGGTGGAACTATCTGTGACATGTACAAACCATATCAGAGTATTGGGCTGGCTACCTGACCCATATACAGTTGCAGGTAGTATATTTCCAGTCTACAGCTATTACAGTTTTATACTTGCCTCCAACACCATACCTCAGAGCAGGAATGCATATAGCTGAAATGCAATGGTTAACACAAGACAATCCTGATATACACAATCTACCTGGCGTGTTCCTGGTATTGCTTCAGATGTTAGTGCAAAACAAATGTCATAATGCATATATCTTGTAGTACAGCTCTAAATATACAGTTTAGCATAACACTCTTTCTTAGCTAACCTTGAATCAGTTAGTGGTATTCTTTGTGTTTTTATCTCAGAGCAGATGTCATACTCGATTTCATGAATAACAGCCCTACTTACACACATATTGCACAACACAGCTTTATTAGGGGAACCTTCATGCAGTTATTGTTATAGTTTCGAGTCTTTATTAGCAACAGTTGATATAATGTAGGTTGCAATACTGATGTAATTCCACAACTATTGCAGTAGAAACTTTATTTCACTATTATCAGGTTTCGTGCTTTAATCTTTATTGCACTATACTTGGCAGTAGTCAGTTATTGCAGTAGAAGCCTACATCCACATTCCTGTTTGTACCTACTGGCAGTGAATGAATTACTCTATCTTGTGTATTGGACTATAGATTGCAAATTAATCTGTACTTACCACACTAACAGCACAACTTGGCCAGGTGCCCTGCATGGGCCTCTAGGTTGCAAGCTCTCTCATCTGCAGTTGTAGGGAGAGAAGCGCATCATTATGCATACCTGTCTAACATTCAGATTAGGTATTGGTAAAACAATGCTAGCAGTATTTACAAACTTGTGGGGTATTCCCATCCCAAGCATCCTGGACCCAGAAGTCTCCCCTTCCGCCACTTCAGATCATCATAATAGTGGCAGATCTGCTCAGCTGTGCAGGGGATACCTGTTGCACTAGTGAGATCACGTGCCAGCCAGTCTCAGGCCTCCAGCTTGAACTCTGATCCCTGGTACTGGCCCTGCAGCAGCTGGACATCATGGTATTTTACTAGAAGTCCAACCAAGACCCTGGACTCCAGAATGCCCCACCACTGTGCCCAGAAGTGTGCACCCTCTCCTACACCTGCCATAGTTCCTGCACAGTTCAAACTCCAACAGGTTATGCTATATTCCCACCTGTTGCACTTAAATAAGCCTGTTTTCCAACCCTTACACACCATTGGGCCATTTTTTAAAAATGCAATGCATTGCTTGGCACCACACAAACCAGCTTAGCTGAGCTGAGCAGTGGTTAAACTGCCAGTGCTTAGTAATGCTTAGCGGTGCACAAACCAGCTTAGCTGAGCTGAGCAATGCTTAAACCGGTAAATGCTTAGCAGTCCTTTGCACCACTTAGCAATGTGCAAACCAGCTAAGCAGAGGTGTACTGTGCTAAGCACTGCTAAAACATTCCTTGTTTAAGCAGTGCTTGGCAAGGCTTAGCTGTGCTTGCACAGCTTAGCTGAGCACAGCAAATAAGGATTTAAAAATACTTGTCATAATTTGCATTTGCAAAATAAATCCTTAATAACCTGTCTGTGTATTCAAACCCTGCACCTACAGCACATATGGCTGCCACTCTATTTGGCTATGTGGACATGTAGAATACTGCTATACTTTTACATATACCTCTCAACTATGTTTAAGCACTGCTGAGCACCACAGACAGCCATGCAAACTCACTCAGCTATGCTTAAACTTGACCTTTGCATTCATAATTAAATGTATCCAGTTTCTATTTTTAGATGTCTGGCACATCAACCAGAATACACTCCAAACCAGGAAAATTAGAAAAACGAACCAGAAGGCAAGTTGCAGGATGATGGATCCTCTTCATTAAAACACACTTTAGCACTTTCATCAATGGTATAAATGTCTTCGGAATGAAAAAAAAAACAACTCTACATTCTCTACTTATATAATAAAATAAAGTCACATGTTTTCAATTGATCTTTCAGCTTCAACCCAGCCTGTCTTAAAAACACAGTACATATTTTATTTCTAAACATACTACAAGACACACAATATAGTTGAACTGAAATACTTTGAACAGAAAATATTTTAAAAAGCAAATTCAGCTTTCATCTTTAAAACATAACTGATATAAATCACATAATTGAGCCCTGGGGGTACACTGGCATTGTATTTTATT
This sequence comes from Protopterus annectens, assembly GCF_019279795.1. Lineage (NCBI taxonomy): Eukaryota > Metazoa > Chordata > Ceratodontiformes > Protopteridae > Protopterus > Protopterus annectens. The sequence continues at coordinate 1,112,379,666 of NC_056745.1, read as the reverse complement.
TGCCACTTTAATTTTTTGTACTGCAAGAATAAATGTAAGTGTCCTCCTCTTGGACCCATTTCATCTGTTTCCATAGCTATGTATTTAAAATAATGTTCTGGGTGGTTTATGACATGTTTTGCAAGTGCATTCTTTTCATCTAGCCTTGAAATGTCATAATGGTGTTGATAAATCCTCTTTCTAAATGCACCCTTGGTTTTACCAAAGTAGAACATTTGACATACTTGACAAACTGCCATGTAAGCCACCCCAGAAGTAAAACAATAACCTTTAATAGTGGTTTTAATAAACTGGCCAGTACCTATTCTTACACTTTCACCCTCTAAAATAAAATCACACAGTTGGCATCTTCCACATTTGTGCATACCCCTTTCAGCCACTCTAACACTATTACTTTCCAACAAATTCTTAAAACAAAGATCTTTCTTATAGACTATGGTAGGTTTTCCCTACTTTTTACTTAATATTTGATCTATTGAAAAAATACACCACTTATGTCTTATGACCTCTTTTATCCCATAGAAGCTAAGATTATATGGTAAAATCAAGGCTCCTTTGTAGATGGTCTGTCTTTGCACAGTATCAGTGCCATTTTGCTGCATATAGGACAAGGGTGCAGTATTTCCTAACAGGAATTTAAAAATACTCTTTGTTCTTTTATTTACTACCTCTCCGATCACCTCAATAAGTAGTTTGACCGGGTACCCCCTCACCAACAACATTTCCTTAAGTATCTGGTAGTCCTTAATAAAGACATAATCACAACTCACCATTCTAGCCAATCTAACACATTGTCCTTTAATTATGGACCTTTTTTGATGTAGTGGAGTCCCACTAGTAAAATGTAGAAGGGAGTTGGAATAGGTGGGTTTCCTATACAACGTAGACCCAAAGCCCTTGTTTTCCGTATCCAATAATAAGAATACATCCAAATAATGTATCACTTCACTATTAACTTCCATTTTAAACCTCAAAAAGGTGGCACTGTTGTTAATAAACTGAAATAATTCATCCAGTTTCTCTCTGGTATCCCTCCAAAAAATTATGTCCAAAAAATGAACATACATCACCCAGCTTTCAGAGTAACAAGAATCAAACACCTTGCTCATTTCCCACTCAGCTAATACCATATTAGCAAATGCTGGGGAACATGCTGCTCCCATTGCCACTCCCTTCTTCTGTTTGAATAGTTGTTCTTCAAAAATTAAAAAGTTGTTCTCCAGAATGGCTTCCATTAATGCCCTAATAGTAAGAACCTTGTTATGGCTAAACCCGGAATTTTTACACAGAAATTCATAAAATTTTTCCAAACCCTCATTATGGGGGATAATGGAAAAAAGGTCAATAACATCTATTGTGACCAACAAAAGTTCATCTGAATAAATCTGTGAGTTAACTTCAGATAAAAAATCCCACAAATCCTTAAAAATATGTGGGAATTTATCCAATATACCATTGACCTGAAAATCTACAAATTTTGCCAGTGAGAAGGTCTTTGAGGCTTTGCCATCCACAATAGGTCTTAGTAGTGGGTCACAGACACTCTTATGAATTTTTTGGAATAAAAAAATTGTGGGTGCCCTAGGATGGTCCACTTTCAAATATTCATATTCCTGTGAAGCAATCTGTTTGTTTAACAATAGGTCCTCACACAGTATGTCAATCTTCTGGTAGGTAATATTTCTTTCATTAATGGAAACTTCCTCATAAGTGTCTGCATACAAGACTACTAGTAGTTTGTTGGCATAATCAATGTGGCCCATAACAACCCCCCCACCTTTGTCAGGTTTTATAATTCTTAGATTTTCATTAATGCTATATTTTTAAACAGTGCTAATTACGAAACACTGAGATTACTAAAGTTATTTTTGATGGAATAAATATCTCTGATGTCCTTTTCACACATTTTCTCAAAAATATTAACAAGGGGTGAAGTGGGGGGTTAAATGTACTGCTTCTTTTTAAAGGCATTACTCTGTCTTACACTGGGTTTTCAAAATAGGTGTTTAAATTAATTTTCCTAGTAAACATCTTAAGTTGTATTAGAATTTCTTCAATATTTCCTTTCCTTAAAGGAACAAATGAAAAACCTTTTTCAAACAGTTCTGCCCATTCAGTGTTAACAAGGGTGCTGCTTAAATTAAAGACCTTAAAATCACCACTATTGTTAGTAACAATGGTACATTTCAAATTGTCTTCATTTTCATAAGTTTGTAACACATATTCATCATTCAATATCTGCTGTAACCCCATGCCCCACCCCCTGTAACTACCCTTGCCGTTCCATGTTGCTTGTGAGTAACTATTGTTCCCTCTCCCTCCATTGTGGCCCCCTCAACTCCGTTTCATTAGTCATTCGGACCTCCCCCTTCCGTTGCTTCAGATCATCATAATGGTGGTAAACCTGCTCACCTGTGCAAGGGTACCTGTTGCACTAGTGAGATCACATGCCAGCCAGTCCCAGGCTTCCACCTTGAACTCCGATCCCTGGTACTGGTCCTGCAGCAGTCGAACATCATGGTATTTCACTAGACGTACAACCATGACCCTGGACTCCAGAATTTCCCACCACTGTGCCTGGAAGTGCATACCCTCTCCAACACCTGCCATAGTTCCTGCACAGTTCAAACTCCAACAGGTTATGCTATATTCCCACCATGTTGCACTTAAATAAGCCTGTTTTCCCACACTTACACACCACTGGATCATTTTTAAAAATGTGGTGCATCACTTGGCACCACACAAACCAGCTTAGCTGAGCTGAACAGTGGTTAAACTGCCAATGCTTAGCAATGCTTAGTGGTACACAAACCAGCTTAGCTGAGCTGAGCAATGCTTAAACTGGCAAATGCTTAGCAGTGCTTTGCACCACTTAGCAATGTGCAAACCAGCTAAGCAGAGGTGTACTGTACTAAGCACTGCTAAAACTTTCCTTGTTTAAGCAGTGCTTGACAAGGCTTAGCTGTGCTTAGCAGAGCTTAGCTGAGAGCAGCAAAGGAGGATTTAAAAATACTTGTCATAATTGGCATTTGTGAAATAAATGCTTAATAACCTGTCTGTGTATTCAAACCCTGCACCTACTGCACATAAGGCTGTCACTCTTACCATTTGGCTACATGGACATGTAGAATACTGCTATACTTTTACATATACCTCTCAACTACGTTTAAGCACCGCTGAGCACTGCAGTGCACCATGCAAACCCACTCAGCTATGCTTAAACTTGACATTTGCATTCATAATTAAATGTATGCAGTTTCTATTTTTAAATGTCTGGCACATTTCAATTGCTGTGTTCCATGCAGTGCAAATATGAAAGAAAATATTAAATACATATGCATACATTGATATCCGTCAGTTTGACAGTGCAGGGGATGTGTTATTCATCTCCAGACACAGTAACACACTCCCTACACTGATTCATTAGCCATGTTACATGGCTCTCCCTCAGTAACATACATTCATTAATATGCATGGTGCTCTACCGAGGGGGTACTCTGTACACAGCCACAGTACCTTCCGTGTAGGCTTTACACTATGCCTACATGGATTTTATTAAATCTGGGGATAGTCTATTATAGAATGACTGGTCATTAACATTCAAATATGTGCATACTGATTGGTCAGCCCAACCAGCATGCCTGTTTTAAAATTGAGCATATACCAATAGAAACAAGTCCTGTTACCCTGAATTTCTTCTATTAATATACAGTATGGAGCTTTCCAGTTTTCTCAATTAAAAATCAAATAAACTTTGAAATCCAAACAGTCACAAGAGAGCCAGGACAGAGAAAATACAAGGAAAATCAGGTACATTATGCAAAAGTAAAAAAACTTACCTGATTATCTTAAAAAAACTTTGATATCCAAACAGGGTTATTACTATTATACAGTGACATTATTTAAGAAAATACAATGAAATTTGGGTACATTATGCAAAATTAAAGAACTGTACCTGATTATCCTTGGATTTTCTCTGCCTCTTGTACATCTGAACTGTCTGGATTTCAATTTTTTTTTTTATTATTGAAAAAGACAAAAAAACAGAGATCTTCCTATCTGTATTACTTCCCTTTGAAAGCACTGATATAATGCATAATGGGTACAGAATTCCCATATGCATGTGCAGTATATCAAGAAAGCCCCATGATATGTGGACAAAGGTGGAATAGCACCACATTGCTGTTATACAAAGACATTTAAGCAAAGTAAATAACTTTTTTTTAAAATAATGTCATTGTATAATAGTAATTACCCATGGCTGGGTGTGAGTAGTGTTGGATTTGCCCATGGTTGGCTTTGTTTGGTCACTCGAGACTCGTCCTCGTGACCAAACCACACCAACTGTGGGAAAATCTAGCATTACCCACACTCAGCCATGGGTTATTGCCATATTAATTGATAAACTAATAGACTGTTACTTCTCTACAGAAGTAATCTTATGGCTTAACAATTACCTGTGTAATAAAATATTCAGCATCACAGGTTATAACTCCTTTGAAACAGTTGTTGTTGTTACTAGTTGTGTTCCAAAAGGATCTGTTCTGGACCTCTACTCTTTCTGTTTAAATAAAGAGACCTCCATGGGTTTTGCATCACTTAAACATTGCTATTTATGCAGATGTCTTAGTAATAATAACAACACAGAGGTCAGCTGGTGATCTAACCACAGCACTGCAAAAACAATTCTTCTTGGTTTGAAACTGTATTGCTAATAACAGATTCACTATCAATGCTACCAAATTCATTGTCATGTTTTTGGCACTACAAAGAGATTAGCTAAGATTTCACCTCTCTGCATAACTGACCTCAAAAGTACAGTAATTTATTTCATAAGATGGCTGACCCTACAGATAAAGTAATCCCTTTCACAAGACAGTAAAAGTATTTAAGAGTACTCATTGCTGGCTAAACAACCATTTCCTTTCATAGAAAATTCAGAGGTACAGCAAGCATTTAATCTGTTCACAAGAATATTGCCAATGTCTATTGTGCCTGAATGGGAGGTGCCATTTTGAATATGCTCAGAGCAATGTAAGTTGTTGTTCCTTAGAGGGCTGACATATCTAAAGAAGGATTTATAGTTGCCCTTAGGTTCTCTAATTTGGTTCTCAACTTGAGTTCCTTCTGTGAGGAGTCTGCATGTCTACTCTGCATTTGTGTATTTTCTCTGGGTACTCCAGTTTTCTCCCGCATTCCAGAGATTTGCAGTAGGTGATTACTCTAAAGTGTCATTAGGTGTGTGTGATATTAAAGAAAGCTTATAGACAGGTGTGTAGAGACACTTTTTCTGGAATTCTAAAGAGGTGGGAAGAGTAGTACAATTAGCCTTAATTAGTTATATTCATTGGATGAGCCTTCTTTACATAGTGAGATGTGACTGACAATTTCCATTGTTTTACAAATGAACTCTTCTGCAGTAAACCTGAGCTTCAGTTGGTCAGTAAAGAAGCAATCAGTGGACAAGGAAGAGTTTTTGTTTTTTTAAAGTTTCAAAACTACACTGGTTATGATGGTGGAAAACTGCAGTGAAGTGGTGGGGATTGCAGTATAGATAGTGGGTTAATGCAAAAATGAAAAGTTACATTGGCTGCTTGTTTGAACGTTTGGAAATGATGTATGGTCACTGCATGTGGGCTAGGTGATGGGCTTGTATTATGTTCATGGGGCTTTCCAGTTTTCAGTATGCGAACAATCTACCTGATATATTCAGATTATACCTAACATTGTAGCATAGATGAATGGAGCCCTGACTACAAAACAGAAGTCCCAACTTCACTTATCAGCTTGGGTGCTAAAGGAGCAAGTAAATCTGGTGGGAAAGGATTACTTTTATTGCTGGCTTGACTGCTCCAGGAGAAAGAAGATTCTGATGACAATCATACATGTCCCCAGTAATTGGTGCAATGTTGTAATCATGACAGAGATTGCTATTTCAATTAAAAGACATAGGTGCTAAATTCATCCCTAGTTTGGCACCTGTGTCTCTAATGGAAAAAGGCACCTGTAAATGGTTCATTTCTCAGGGCCCTACTTGTAAATATTTCACCTCCCAAGCCCCTGCTTACACTTCTCAAGGGTACCAGAACTTGTCAGTGATTTGGGATACATGGCTAGGCTTAAAAATGCCATTGTGGTCGTTAGCCTAGTAAACACCTATGAATATGAAAACAGCAAACCCAAATGAGGCAGAAGGTAACCACAAAATGATAAAATCCACCAGTTTAATGACAAATTATTGTGAGCACTTTTGCAATGGTCAACATTGCTTTATCAGACAATTGCATTTCAATTAAGAACAATTTAAATACACATTTCGTATTCAAAACAACCAATAAAATACAAGAAAATTTTGTATGCCCTCCCTCACCATAAAGCGCTAATTAAAAATTAAAAATACAGTTCACATATACAAAACAAAATACATTAAAACTTGTTAATGGTTCTTATTTCAATTTCTTTGATTCCAAACAGGTTTAAGGGGGACAGGGTCATTCAAGCCCAGCCCCCTATGAGCCCCTAACCTCACGATCCACTGAAGTTCCACACATTCTGTCTGGTTGACATGGTCTCCCAGTCTACAATTTATATCTTGGACATGAAGTACTTGAAATAAAAATGTATGTTGTTCATCTAGTGACATAGTGTGGTTAGCTAAGGCACTGTACTCCATGCCCCTCTTTGCGCAGTAAAGGTGATCCCTAATACGTTCCCTAAGGCTGTGGTTCGTCTTGCCTACATAGAAGTGGAAGCATATCCTGCAGTGTGCCACACAGATCACATTAAATGTATTACTGTTTGCACTAGCCCTTAACTGCCATAGGTGCCTTGTCCCAGGATGTTTAAAAAACCTTGATTCATCTATGTATGTACAATATGCACAGTTACCACATTTATGTGTACCATACAAAATACCCTTCCTCCCTCTTACTGCTCTCAGGTAACATAGCTGTTGCTTCAAATTCTTCCTATTTTTATGTACAAACCAAGGTTGTGAACCTACAACTGCAGTAGTTCTATCATCAACCAAGAGAATATGCCAATTCTCCCGAATAATGCCTTTAAACATGTTTATGTTTTGCGTGAAGGACAGTACCATGGGGATCTGAGAAATCTCACCATTACTCCTTTCTCTACCCTGCACAGAGGCAGGATTAGAAAAATACGGCTTGGCTCTCCCTTGCCTTTCATTCATTACCTTTGAATAAGCCAAATCAACCTCTCGTGAGTTGTAGCCCCTAACCATGAAATCATTCTTCAAATTTCAAAGCCTTTTGAGATAGTCCACCTCCTCACAACAGAGGCGTGAAACCCTCATAGCCTGCCCCTTAACTATATTTGGAAGAATATGATGTGAATGCGTGCTATCTCAATGGAGAATGCTGGACAGTAGCAATCCTTCCTATACAACCTAGTAGACCATCTGTCTTCAGTTTTAAAAACTGTAACATCGAGGAAGTCAGTACTTTGGTTGGAATGGTTCATGGTGAACCATATAAAATCACTAGTACTATTCAAGTGCTGATGGAATGATATTAAACTATCCTCATCTCCCTTCCAACCAACAAAAAGGTCGTCTACAAAACATCAGTAAAACACATCATGGGGACTGACCCCAACAAATACTGTAGTTTTCAGTCCACCATGACCAGATTGGCATATGTGTTGGCACAAATAGTGCCCATTGCCACTCCGGCTACTTGCCAATAGCAAAAATCATTAAACATAAACAAATTGTGCTCCAACACAATTTCTAATAGCATGCATAAAAATCTATTCACTGTGATGACAATTTTCCATATTAAAATAAGACAGACCTCACCATACTAATGCCCTGTTGATTTGGTATGCAAGTAAAAAGTGACACTACATCTAACGTGACAAGCATGTCTATTTCCACTTGTGCTGGTGTCTTCGTAGCTTTATAAAGATCTTCCAAGAAGTGCTCAGTATCCTTGAGAACATTAGAATACTCATTCAACGCTTCTCTCAGTTCTCCATCCAAACAGATGGAAATGGGCTCAGTGAGCCATCCTGCTCCTGCTAATGTTGGTCTAAATGTCGGGCATGTAGGGTTCTTATGAACCTTGGGGAGACCATGCAACCATGGGATCAGTGGTTTCTGTACAATAAAGAACTGAAATAATTCACTGGAAATCATCCCCATACATAAATATTGATTTAGAGTATCAAATATATGCCTATCCATCTTGTCCACAATATCTAATTGCACAATTTTATAAACTGTCAAGTCACATAACATATTAGTCATCCCCTTGTGGTAAAACTGAGAGTCTAATACCACAAGAGGGCCCCCTTTATCTGAGGGGTGAATCTCTATATTTGTATTCTTTTGCAAATAACGCAGAGCTTGTCTCTCTGCTGTGGACAAATTACTTCCCTTCCCTACATGATAACTCTGAAAATCACAGTCATATATGGCATTCTCACATTTTTAAAAAAGTTTCAACATTCAGTGGTAACAAGGGCACATAAGTACTCGCCCAAATTAAATGCACTATCCATATTGCCAAACTGCGTTTTCAAGGCAATATTTTGAGTAAAAAGCCATAGCTCAACCAATAAGTCACTAATATCAGTGTTACTAGATGGTATAAAGCCTAAACCTTTGTTAAGTAGAGAAAATGCTGCTGGAGTCAGTACATAGCCAGACAAATTCCAAACTAGCCCTCATACCCAAGGCCCCACATTTTCTTCAGTGTATGTGATTGGAGGGGTACCGGGGCTTCTTTCCGCTTCTGCCCTACCTTTGGTGGCTCCTGTTCCACCACTCTCCTTCTCACTGTTCGAAATGGCAATGGAAAAACAATGATCTTTTATCTTACAACTGTTGCTGGAACTAAAGTGGGCTGTGCCCCATCCATCCCCGATGAGCTAGGGGGGAACTTCCATAGGTGTAGAATAAACAGAAGCAATAGGCTGCAGAGAAGAGACACTCCCCATTGGCTGTTGATTCGTCGACCCAGCTTCCTCATTTAGCTCATTGGTCACCCTCTCAGATTTCGGTTGACGATTGGTAGAATGGTGCTCTCGCTTGTCACCAGCCTTCGACCAAGTGAAAACATGTTGGCTCGAAAAATCAGCAACATCCCTGGAAAGCTTATTTTTCTTTTGCTCCAATAGCCTTCCTTCATATCAGATTATTTTTTTCTATCAGTTCATTCATAAAAAGATCAGTAGTGTCTTCCCCATACACTGTCATCAGATGTCAATGCTGGTGACATATCTTTTCATTTAATTCCTGCTCCATAGGTTGGAAAAAGTCAATCAGCAGCTTCAAGTATGCTCTGCTGGTCTTAAGATTTATTTTCTGCCATTGTGCTAGGAGCGCAGGATATGTGTTGCCATAGGTTGGCATATTAAGTACTCGAAGACTCTGTGGCACCACATTCAGGCTAAGACCGGCTTCAAAATGATAACGTTGACATTGGAGCCACTTAATTTGTATAAATCATTTTCTCTACTTCTTCTCAATGTTCGTACCTTATAATCCATCTCGTTTGGCTGAACGAAGTCATTAGTAACACCAGTGAGGTCAGGTAGTAACAAAGGATTCTGCTGGCCTGTTAACAGATGAAAAAGCCAGTTATCCACAGATAATAATGGAGGCTTCCCTTTCATTTTGAAACAGGTTGCCTTCTGCCATCCTCACAAACAATCAATAACAAAAGATTCTTTCCCAAACAGTCCCAACTAGCGAGGCAGACAGCGAGCATTATTTGGGAGAATTGGCATATTCTCTTGGTTGATGATAGAACTACTGCAGTTCATAACCTCAGTTTGTACACAGAAATGGGAAGAATTTGAAGCAACAGCTATGTTACCTGAGAGCAGTAAGTGGTGGAGAGGGTATTTTGTATGGTACATGTAAATGTGGCAACTGTGTGTATTGTACATACATAGATGAATCAAGGTTTTTTAAACATCCTGGGACAGGGCATCTATGGCAGTTATGGGCTAATGCAAACTGGAATACATTTAATGTGATCAATGTGGCACACTGCAGGATATGCTTCCGCTTCTATGTAGGCAAGACGAACAATCGCCTTAGGAAATGTATTAGGGATCACCTTTACTGCACAAGGAGGGGCTTGGAGTACAGCACCTTAGCTGAACACACTATGTCAACAGATGAACAGTATACATTTTTATTTCAAGTACTTCATGTCCAAAATGGATCTTGAGGTTAGGGGCTCATAGGGGGCTGGGCTTAAATTACTCTGTCCCCTTAAACCCATTTTGAAATCTAAGAAATTGAAATAAGAACCATTAATAAGTTTTAATGTACTTTGTCTTGTATATGTGAACTGTATTTTTAATTAGTTATTTTTGGTGAAGGAGGGCATACAGACTTTTGCATTTTATTGGTTGTTTTGAATATGAAATGTGTATTTAAATTGTTCTTAATTGAAATGCAATTGTCTGATGAAGCAGTGCTGACCATTGCGAAAGTGCTCACAATAATTTGTCATTAAACTGGTGGATTTTTTCATTTTGTGGTTACCTTCTGCCTCATTTGGGTTTGCTGTTTTTACTTTATTTTCTGTCTACCTCGCTAGGTGGGACTGTTTGGAAAAGCAGCTATGAATCTGAGTAGAGAAGTAGGGACTGGAGGTAACTGACACCACATGCGGTAATGCATGTGATGTCAGCAGCTTTGTCCAGTTAGGGGATACAGAAAATTCCCTGATATGCAGGGCAGATATATGAGTGAAAACTCTTTTGCTACTGTGCTCTGAATCTGTTCCCCTTTCCAGGCTGACAATGGAATGGGCTCAGACCCAGGGGAAAGTATAACTCTAAGCAACAAATAGATCTATGACAACGGCCCTGGAGAGGAACTATTGGTAAGCTAGAGGCACACAAAGGGAGTCTGAAAAATTATTTTAACAAAAGGTTTGTGTTGATTTATCTATTGTCAAGTGAAGTATTTTATTTTAACATCTGTTATTGCTACTTTTACTTTGTTGTGGAGTTGTTTATATTGGAGGAGTGACACCACATCTTTCAAGCTGTAGTACTGCTTCCACACCTTATTGCAGTGTATCATCTGTTTTAATGTTTATGATCCAGGAAAGAGAGTTTTTTGCATCAGTTTTTCACCACCTGATAATTTCAGTGAAGTTTAGCAAGTAAAGAAAATTACAATTAAAGAAATGGACTGTTAAGTCGGGTCTGTATTATACCATTTAATGCTTAAAAAAGTGAATGATGATTAATCGACCCCATGTCAGCAAAAGCTTACAATGAACAGCAATTGAAAAAAAATCGCTGTTCCAAAAAAAAAAAAAATAAAAATAAAAAACTTTAAAACATTACATAAAGTGGGGGTCTTCGCCCCCACACCCCCTACTTAAATATACCAACTCCGAGATTGCACTACTGTGCCAAAAACAGCAAAGTAACTGAAGCAGCCAAGCAAATTCTTTCCCAAGGAAAGAATTTGCTTAAAAGTTGCTTCGCTGTTTTGCCTTTTCATTCTTTTATGTTCAATCAAGAAGCATTCGACAGAATGCATCTGCGATCATGTAATTGGAACCCGTTAAGTCAAGGTCTAAGGACAGAAGCTGGTCCAGTTCATCTATCAAAGTGTACTGCAGAATTTGGTGCATTCAAAGTCTTTTGTGTTTCAGGGTGTGTGTATTGATGCACTTTTCAGTCTTGTTCTAGTGAGTGTAGAATATATCAAATAAACACATCAGCATAGTGGTACCAAGTGTGTGTACACCTGTTCAAAGAAATATTTCAAAATATAAAAAATGTGGCAGATTATACAGGGCTGTTTATTATTATTTTAAACTTGCATGCATTTTCTTTAGCAAAGTAACGTGAACAGCAGAATGGAAGCCACTGCAAAATATTTGCAACAGACAAAAAAGAAAAGGAACTGCTTGACTGACTAAGATACAATATGAATGTAGAGGTCTTAGGTAAACGGTAAGAAAGGGTAAGGTAGACTTGTTCCATAAGCAAAATACGTCGGATACTACTGACTGGAATGTTTGTGCAGAGCATCAGAAGGTTTGTGTTTTTGGAGCATGATTCTGGAAATGAATACAGATTAGTTATGAATTACTGATACCAAGGATAACAACGAAAAAGTGCCAGTTTAAGAGATCATGGGAAAGAATGCACTTGGTTCCTATTATTTATTTTAGTTTTGGATGTGCTGTTCAGGAGGGTGGTGAGTGGTTTGAAGGAATCTGGGGAGAAAATTAATACACACGTATTTGTGGATGACTGTATACTTATAATTAAATGAGTGGTGCACAGACCATTGTAGACATACCTCTCAACCTCTTAGTGCAAGAAATCTGGACAAAGCCCAACAAACTTGGGGGGTCCAAAAATAGGGTCATATTTTAAATATTGCTCTTATAAACATAGAAAGTTGGTAGAGTAATACTCCCCTGAGAAAGGCTGCTGAAGTGGCTGCAGCTTTGGTTGAATGTGGCCTAATGCCCGTAGGCACTGGCTTGCCATGGTGAAAATAGCAGAAACGAATGCGGTGGCCTATCCACTTTGAAATAGTCTGCTTTGAGATTGCCTTTCCTTGTGATCCTGCAGCACATGCCACTAGTAATTGCTCTGTCTTCCTGAAAACTTTGGTTCTGTCCAAGTAGAATCTAAGCTGTCTGTGTACGTCCAAAGAATGCAGAATTCTCTCCCCCTTGTTCTGTGGATTTGGATAAAAAGTTGGCAGATGAATAACTTGGTTAAGAGCCACACTGGACACCACCTTAGGCATAAATGTTGGGTTTGTCCTCAGAGAAACCCTGTCTGGATAAAACATGATAAAAGGCTCCACAGCCATGAGTGCCTGTAGCTCTGAAACTCGTCTTGCCGAAGTTATTGCTAGGAGCAGAGCTGTTTTCCAAGATAAAAACTTTATACCAGTAGTAGCAGCTGGCTCAAAAGGAGGCAGGATGAGTTTTTCCAAGACATTGTTGAGGTCCCATGCAGGTATTGGTGTTCTCCTTGGAGGCCTTACATTTTTGGCTCCTCTGAGGTACTGCTTTAATAAAGGATGAGAAAAGATTGGTGGCTCTGTATTGCAATGAGCCGAAATGGCAGAGGCATGAATTTTAATTGAGAAAAAGATAGGCCTTTGTCCAGCATCTCAGTTAAGTATTGCAAAAAGCTGAGGGATATTTGGTTCAGCTGTATCAGTTCCTTGTGTCTGGTTCCAAGCACAGAATCTCTTCCATTTTCCAGCATAAGATTTTCTAGTACTAGGCCTTCTGGCTTTCAAAATGACATCCATCACAGCTTTCCTGAGAGGTGTGTTTTGTATGATTACATTATCCACCATGCTGCCAGGTTTAAAGTCCTGAGTTGGCTTGTGCAGGATCTGATTGTTTTGCTGGGTCAGTAGATGGGGTATTTGAGGTAAGGTCCAAGCTGGGCATTGAGACAAGTTCCTTAGGATTTGAAACCAGTACTGGCGGGGCCAGTCTGGGGCAATCAGTATCATCTTTGGCTTCTCCTGTCTGACCTTTAGGAGTACCTTGGGGAGGAGAGGCAGTGGAGGAAAGGCATATACGGATAGGTTTTTCTAGCTGAAAGATAGGGCGCCCACTTTCCATGCTTGTCTGTGATAAGTCCTTGTGCAGAATCTTTTTAGTTGGTAGTTGTGAGGGGAGGCAAATAAATCTATGTCTGGGCATCCCCATTTCCTTGTGATTATGCTGAAGACTTGTGGATCCAGGTGCCACTCGTGGGGATCCATGAGGTTTCTGCTTAGTTCGTCTGCCAGAGTATTTTCCTTTCCTGGCAGGAATTGTGCCTGCAGATGTACTTGGTAAGTCAATGCTGTGTCACCCCCAAAGTCATCACTAGTCTGCAAAGAGGGTAAGAATGTGTGCACCCCTGCTTGTTTATATACCACATGACCGTGGTGTTGTCTGTCTTTATCAGTAGTTGTCCCGGATGAAGTAGGTCCTTGAAGGCTGTCAGGGCATTTTGAACAGCTAGCATCTCTTTTTGATTGATATGTAGATGCATTTGGTTTGAGGACCATGTGCCCTGAATGCATCTTCCTGCCATGTGGGCCCCCCAGGCATAATCTGATGCATCTGTTGTTAGTGTCTGCCTGACTGGGGGTAATGTGAATGGCTGACACTTGTTCTGGTGACAAGCCTTCGCCCATCATCGAAACTCCTGTTGCAGGCAGAGAATGAGAGTAATCCTTATTTCCAGGCTGTGGCAATGTTGAGTCCAAACACTTTTTAGGTACCACTGAAGTTTCCTCGTATGCAGTCTTGCATATGGAATTAGTAGGATGTAGGATGCCATGAAGCCCAAAGCCTGCAGAATTTTTCTTGCAGATAACTGGGCCTTTGTTGCCAACATTTTGAAATAGGTAGTCAGTTGCCTTTGTTTGTCTGGCGTGAGATAAGCCATCTGGGCTGTTGTATTTAAGCTTGCACCCAGAAATATTATCTCTTGAGAGGGCACTAGTTTTGATTTCTTTTCATTGACTGTGTACCCTAGGCATGTTAGAAGTCTTTTCACAAATGCCAGATGATATAGAAGAATGTCCTTGTTCTCTGCTTGAATTAGGCAGTCATCCAAGTAAGGATATAGTTGTATTCCTCTTTGTCTGCAGAATGCAATTACTGGTGCCATGCACTTTGTAAAGACCTGGGCGCAGTAGATAAGCCAAAGGCAGTGCTGAGAATTGGTAATGCATTGAGCCAGCCTTGAATCGGAGGTATCTTCTGCATGATTGTCTGATTGGGACATGCAGGTATGCCTCTTTTAGGTCTAAAGTCACAAGCCAAGCGTTCTTGCCCAGCATGGGCAGAAGCTGCTGCAAAGTCAACATTTTGAATTTTGGTATATCCAGGAATGTGTTCAGAATAGACAGGTCCAGTATTGGTCTCCAGGCCTTGTCCTTTCTGGGTACCACGAACAGTCTTGAGTAAAATCCTTGTCCCTGCTCTTGCTCTGGTACTTGTTGAATGGGCCCCATGTCCATGAGGGATGAGACTTGTTTTTGTGCCTCTGCCCATTGATTTTTTGGCAGATCTGGCCAGCCGTTTGCCTTTGGCAGGGTATGAAAATGGAACATGTAGCCTAGTGACACTATATTTAGAACCCACTTGCCCTGGGTTATAATGTGCCAATTTTGAGAAAAAAGTGCTAATTTTCCCCCTAAGGGTGCTGCCAAGAGATAAGTGCTTGGTGCAGGCAGGGGGAAATCATTGGGACTGTTTCCTGTATGGTTATCTGTCTTCTCCAACTTTGGAGGTAAAAGCACCCCATTGCTTTGACCTGTATGAACCTTGCACCTGGGATCTGCCTCTAGGGCATCTGGATCTGCCCCTTTGAGGTCTGTCCGACACAGGAAAGGACTAATTCTTTGTAGGCCAGTGTCTACTAAACCTAGGTGTCTGTACTTGTAAAAAAATCTTTGACAGTTTGCATAGATTTAGCTTTGTCCTCCATTTTCTTTAACATCTTTTCTGCTTTAACACCAAAAAAAGTATCATGCTGTAAAGGTGCATCTAATAATTTAACCTTGACATGATCAGGCAGATTTTATTCCTTTAACCAAGCATGCCTCCTAATTACAGAACCCGTAACTGCGGCCCTGCAGGAGGCCTCCAAAGAATCAAAATCACATTGCAAAGTATGCTTTCCAACTTGCTCAGCTGCATGCAATAAATCCTGCATTTCCTTGTTTTCTGCACATTCAGAGTTTAACAACATTTTCTGTTTAAGCAATGCCATGACATGGTGCTGATATTTAAGCATAT